>NC_034596.1:26509046-26581308 GCF_900095145.1 Mus pahari
TGGGGGGAGGGGTATGGGAAACTTTCGGGATAGCATTTGAAATGTAAATAAAGAAAATAATAATAAAAAAGGGAAAAAAAAGAGAGAGATTGGGAATATGTAAAGTGAATAAATAGAAAAATATATTTAAATAAAAAAAAAAAAAAAGAATCTGAGCTCCACCAAAATTATGTCACTGAGGAAAAAAAAATCAAGTTAAGCATTATGTCTTCTGGAAAGGCTACGGGTACTTGTGAAATACGAAGACCACCACCTTCACAGACATCCATGGTGACTTCAAGAGATAAACAACTCAGTGTGGACACATGTGGGAACATATTAGTCAGAAGGATTTAATAAGTTGTTTCTGAACCTGGTGTGTCAATGTGTGCGTCACAGCTTCCTGGATGCACGTTAGCATTAGCTGCTTGCCTATTGAGAATACCAAGTTTGCCTGGCATAGTGCTGTCAGATCTTGGATCTTCCACTTGCTATCACATAACCACTACAAACAAGGTACAGTCTAGCACTTCTCTGTCTGAAATGAGCCTCCTGTAGGCACAGAGTGCACATGTTGTACTTGGTGTTGAGTTTTGCATTTGAGTGACTCTCTGAATTTTACTTCCTGTTTAGCATAAACAGCAGTAACAGAAATGTATGTAGAGGAGTAAATACTCTATTTCCAGGAGCAATGTTTTGGTGATCTATATGTTACCTGGCTCCTAGTCTTTCTCCTTTGGGGAAGCTGACAAGCCAGTATCAGAATGGCATGTATTGGTGGCCATAGGAAATGGGAAAGGGTGGGAAAAAGGAAACCGAATATTCAATAAGAACTTTCTTTAGTTTTCAGTAAGTACTAGATTGGTTCCAACTATGTATTTCCTAATAACTGGAAAAGTAAAAAATTCCCAGCATGTAAAATGGGTTGATTTTTCTGTTATACTTATATTCATATATAAATACATTTAGATTTGTTTTAAATTCCCATTTCTCTTCCCCCCAAGTGAAAGGAAGTATTTGTATTTAATATAAAAATAGGGTGTTAAAAAGTGATTAATAGTTGAATAGAGATGATGATTATTATTATTTGATTATCATATATTAGGTATGTATCATATTACCATACGACCTTGAATTGCAAAGACTGGCAATGTGAAAAGCCTCAGCGATCATAGTCAGGCAGATTCTAAGCTGATGGTCTGGGAGAAGAGATGTGCAGACATCAAGATACTATAGTAAGGGAGTACTACAAAGAGCGATGCAGCTCAGAGCCACCTCAGTGGTGGCGCTGGGCAGAAGATGTGGACTGTGACATAGGACTGTTTGGCACAGATCCAACCCACAGTGCAAGATGACCTAATGCTAATCAGCACAAAAAGAAATTCTGGAAGCCCAACAGCAAGACAGTGAAAGATGGAGTCATTTGGACGACCCCCACAACCAGTAAACATGGTCATGGTCTCCGTGGGAGGCAGAACTGCCCCATAGGATGTGAGACTACCTCTGTGGGAGGCAGGGCTCTGACAGTGTGGTCCAGTCAGCTTCTCCCAAAGGAAACAACCAATACTCTGTCCAAATTTAAGTCAACGCTGGGAGCATCTCTGAGAGTAGACTTGCCAGACTTAGGAGAGAAAAAAATGCAGGGAATCTAAGTAAATTTTCATTCAAGTTTCATAGAAGATTTTTATCTAGCTGGTACGTCCCAGAGAGAGAGAGAGAGAGAGAGAGAGAGATGCTTTTAGAAGATGAGAAGGAAAGTAACTTGAGTAAGTAAAGCATTCCAAGCAAAGCTCAGAAGCCTTGCAAGGTTAGCTCAAGGGAAGCTTGGAGGAGAGGCTTCATGTACCTAAAGGTGACAGATGTCAGAGTAGATGCTAAGGGAACATAGTCCTCCAGTGCAGCAGGCCGTGAGATAGAAGCATTGTTTTTCTTATTCTATAATTTTATTCACTGATTTTTTTTTCCACGGCAACGTTATAGCCCACATGCTGATAAGGAAAATGAAATTCAGAAGGTAAAATGTCATATCTCCGTTTACACAAGAAGACCTGCGCTCTTTCCAACTCCAGAAGACCCACCCTTCCACTGTGCCACACTCCTTCAGATGTAGCTATGGTGAGCTCGCTTGCAGTCAGCTTCAGGAAGCATCCAGAAGTACTCATGTCTGATTCCATGCGTGATGTGTATCCGCGGCAACAGAAACCCATAGTCACAGGGCTGCTTCTCCCAAAGCTCGCTCCCGCTCTCCTACAGACCTCTTGGTAAGTGCACCAAGCTCCATCCACTGGCACAGATGTCTCACGCAGGTCAGCCTTTCTGAATGCAATTCTCACCTCCACACAGGTGCTAACTTCCAAATCTCTGATCAAACACAGCTGTTAATTAAGAATACTCAATATAATTCTCACCTCCAGCGCGCGCTGTCTCCAGTCTCCCTGATCAAACTGAAATCTGGTTTGACCCCCTAATACCTGCTTGGCTTGATAAGATCTCACTCTCATCGGGACAGGGATAGACTCTTCCCTGTCTCCTTTAGGGGGGTAATTGTATTAGTTGTGAAATCTGCTGTAACAGTCCTCACGGAGATCAATTTTATAGAAAACATAACATCAGAAAGCTGTGGAGAATAGATTTAGGCAGAATGTACAGCAGGAGGAGATTGCCAGTTCTCCCCATTGCTCCCCTGATATTATCAACAGCTCATCTACACAACAGCCCTGGAGCTCTGCTGCCTTATGTTAGATCCTAGTGTGGAAAAGGAAGTCTGTAATTATGAGACTGCTGAAGGTGTTCTGTTGTTTTAAAGTTCAAAGAAACAGACAAGAACCATGAATGACGGTGGGAGATGCTGTAATTCTGAGAAACTGCACTCGGGAATCACTGCCTATGTCTGGAGAGTCCATTCCACGTGCTTGGGGTGGGTTTGGAGTACCCTGCAGTGTGAAGATAGCATAAAAAGGCAAACCATGGGCAATTTCTGGCAGATGCTAGGAACGCACAGTGGAAGAACATAGACTGTCAGTCTAGCAATCTGAGCCTCGGGTGCAACTTGTCTGCGCATGCACCCATGCAGGTAGGTTGCTCGTTCACCATTGCCTCAGTGTCTCTTCTAGGATATGAACAAACACATAGGGTCACATATGCCAGGTGACTGAATCTCCTTTCTCTAAATTAAAACATTCATTAAAACTCAGGAAGTAAACAGAACTTACAAGTCTAAGGAAGTTTTTGAAGCTTACATGATTAACCGGCCCATCCCCCAAACTGTACAGGCAGTCACATTGCATCAGTGAGAGATCTTTCCCCATCCTGAGTGTCCTCCAAGTCATGCATGTAGCTGCATGGCTAGAAAGTGCACTCCTGTATTTGGGTAATTTCTGTTCCTGTTAAGTAACCTGTCATCACTCTCATGTAAGTGACCCTGATAGACTTACCAGCTGGATAAACTAGACTTGGATGGAATAATTTTTGATTGATTCTTTGGTATTTCATTGGTGCCATATCTGGGATGAACAGACACTGTCCCCATCTCCTCAGGAAGTGTCACATAGCAATAGGCAACTATTAAATGTTAGTAGTAATATGCTATATTTTTTTTTACTGACTCAAGGGTACATGCCTTATTCTAGCACTATAATATTTGCTTCAGAGGATATAACATAAAAACATTAATGTGAGATACAAAACTTGAAATGCACAGAGTTTGTATGCATACTGAGCCCATTTCCACCGTGGCAGTAAGGAGGAGCTACTTAGCGATACAAATGTAAGAGCTTTCATGGAGCCAGTCAAAAGCTTGCATGATTAACTTCCTGTCTCCCAACAGGAAACCAGTGGAGAACCAGATGCATTCACCACTGAATTCAACCAGACTTTTAAAGATTCTTTTAAATCCTTCAGAAGACAGGAGAGTAAAAGATGCTGCAGGAGCCTCTCTGAGGGGCTAGCACCACCCTGATACCCCTGAGAGCTGTGTAAGCTGAGTCCATCCTGGCTTCTGAGCTGTTACTGTCTGTCCTAAGGGGGAAGCAGAATGATGGACTGATGCTCATGTAGAAGCTGACCCAGGGCCTTGTCAGGTAATGTCACAGACAGAAGTTTTCTTTATTATCCTTAATCTGTCTCCATACCCTCTTCTTTCTAACATTTTCATTCCAGGTCAAATATTATGAAACGAATCAAAAAATATGTTTACTTCTGATTTGCCAACATCTCTCCACCCTCTTCCCCTTACCTATGACTCTCTCCAATGCACAGTCAGAACCAGGCCAGCACCTAACTGTAGGATCTACTTTTTCTAAACCACTGATGAAAAGCTACATTACATGAAGCTGTACTCTGTGGAAGTATATATATATATATATATATATATATATATATATATATATATATATATAGACTTGTATATATATATATTACTTGTATCACAGTGTGTACTGAGTTCCCAGTTGTCTCATATTTCTATAAATTACCTAAGCTGAGGACAGACAGAGAAGATGGACAGCAAGATCTACCCATGAGATACTCTGGGACACTCCTAACTGTTCTCTACAAATGGCAGGTCATAGCTGTTTATTTTCTGCCAAATCAGTGTTCTTGCAGGGAGCAGAGCTATGTGCAGCTCTTTCTTCCTTCTTGAAATGTGGACAGTACTCTCCATCTCTTCTTGACATGTTACAGGCCAGGTAGGTCTCCATTTGGAGACAGAAGGGGGAAGCCTCTGAGGTATTCTGACTTTCTATTTGTAAACTCCATATCTTCCTTCCTTCTTTTCAAATCTTGGCCCTTTCTGTGTTACTTAGACATCATGGTGAGATGTAACTTTTCTACAAGCCACCCAGGAGTCTTCTTAAGCTTCCTCCATTTCTCCCACTGTGTGAAAGTCACTGAGTAGTGTCTTTTACTTTTCTGATATGCTTGAGCAGGGAGGACGCCTAGTATCCATTATATGGCTGGCATTTGCCAATCTCTGCACGAAAACAGTAGCATTACATTCTGACAAGGTCCTGAGGGTACTTAATTATGCATCGTAGATCTATGGTCATATCACCCACACTCTAACAAGACCATGTCCACAACTCAGGCAGTTGTCAGAGAGAGACAAAACATTCTTTAGTGAGGAATGTGTCCCATAAGAGATTTGTAGAAAGTAAAAGCTGCCTGTGTGGTTATATTGGGAAAGCATGTCTAAAGACTGACCACACTGACAGTGCACCATTTCCCCAAGGTTACAATGCTGAACTGGGCATAATGATAACGTCTAAGATGGGTTCTGATCCCAAGAGAACATAGGCAATTTGTTTGACTTCTCTGTGTCAGTCTCCAGGTGAGCAATGAAGTCACTGATTAATAGAGGTATTCTAAGATGACACGCTACTCCTCGATTCCATTGTCCAAATTTTGAATATTGTACATTTGTTGATTTCATTGGAATCAACACTAACTTAACTGCCTAGAAACTAAAGAAATCTTACTCTCTTGTCATTTAGAGTAAACTTTTAACCTTAGAATAGATTTTGTGTTATACAGGGAAAAAAAAAACTGCAGACAGATAGCAGAGTTCCAGTAATTTCTACTGGCAAGCTTCCTTCCTATTACTACTTTAGACAAATAGGGTGAAGTTTTCATAAATTGAAGAATCAATATTCACACATTCTTATTAGCGCCTGAAATTACTCTAGTTTTACTACAAATTCTCTCTCTCTCTCTCTCTCTCTCTCTCTCTCTCTCTCTCTCTCTCTCTCTCTCGTGTGTGTGTGTGTGTGTGTGTGTGTGTGTGTGTGTGTTTTCTGTTCCAGACCTCATCATCAACCACACCCTGCTGAGTCATCACTCTCCCCAGGTGTCTCTGGACTATGGCAGCTTCCTCCTTACCTTGATCTTGGTGCTTAGGATGCTGGCCTGTAGATGGTTTCTCACTTGTGATGTGTCTAATGCTTCTTTCGGGATTATTTTGTAGATACAAGATTCTGGGAGAGTGAGTTCATGACTATAGTAGCACTCTGATCACATCCCAACCAGGTTAGATTCTCCCAGGATGCCTCGGCCCTGACAAGACCTAGGGAAGAGAGAGCTGCACCCCACTTGTGTATAGACAGTCTTCACAGAACTAATTTGTAGATTCACTTCATAGGAGTCATTCATTTCTTATTTATTGGTTCATCCAATAATGTATTTCTGGTAATGCAATGATTAATAGTGATTTGTCAACTTGCAAGACTCTGACATCACCTGGGAGATATAAATGATGGGAGTGTCTGTGCAGGAGTTTCCAGATTAAGTTGAGGATGGGAAATCTACCATCTCATGAGCTGGAATTCACAACTTATTATAAAGGTGATAGCAAGCTGAGCACCAAAATTCATTTCTCTCTGCTTCCTGACTGTAGATGGAATGTGCCCAGCTACCTCAAGTTTCTTATGTTGTGATTTCCTCACCAGGATGGACAGGACCCTTGCATTGTGAGCCAGAACAAAAGCATCCTTCCAATACTCTCGCCAAGTGTTTTAGCACCTCAATAAGGAAAAGACCCTGTACAATTAGTTTGGACTCAAGAGTACTGTTTTAGGTATGAGGTTGCATTCCAGCATTACTTTACTTACATCCTTGTTCAAATTGCTTCAGCTTTGGACAACGGCAGCATACAATACAGCTGTTTTCAAGCCTTCCTAAGCATGGGTGCATGGTTTCTTTGTAATTCATGCCTGACTGCCCTTGCCCATTTGTATTCCTAGAGCCTAATATCCCAGGCTGGGCATCATCATGAACAGAGATATTTTCCCATGACTCCAGAAACAGGAACTGTGAATTCAGGAAATCAGCATGTCATGAAGTCTGATGAAGTCTGCTTCCTCCAAAGGGTCTGAGCGCTAAGATCCTGCAAGGCAGAGCAATGGAAGACAAGGCACCCTGAGCACCAGTGACTGGTGTCGTCTGTGCACACATACATGTATGCATGCTTTCATGTGTGCATGAACATAGGGAAGAGACCTAGAGGACTCACACTCCTAGAGCCCACACTCCTCTTTTAAGATATGGAAGCAGGATCGTTCTTCAGTAGCCTGCTTCCTTTTTATGACTGGCTAGTGCTCAGCATATGCCTGCCCATTGCTTAGTTGTCTCCTCACTCTCTCTAAGAGTGTCTTGGTTGCTCCCAGGGTTTTGTGATATGACAAAGGTCAGTTACACACATCCAGGTATTGATGTAGTGTTGGCATAAATGCTGAAGCATCTGTGTAAACAGGAACATAACTGCTGCACTGTGCACTGGGACTGCCTTCAGCATGGAAGGAAAGGGCCACAGGGCCACAGTAGAGCCACAGTGTCATCTCAAGCAGCTTAACTGGTGTGTACCTCCAATGAGTACCCCTGTTACTGTATCCTCTCCTTATTAGTATTGCCAGTGCGTAAATGCTCAGGAAAGTACCTTATACATTTTTTAATCGATCACTCATAACTTCATTTTATAATTTGACATAGCATTTTTATTATTCATGTGTCCAAAGGGAATGAATTTGAATATTAACCTGTTCTCTATAGCAGTGCTGTGCTTGCTTCCCTTCTGGAAGCTTACTTTCAGTTATTTGAAGTTGCTACATGACAATCATAATGCCTTTGAGTATACAACCACGTTTTCACTTTTCCTTCCTGTTCCTTTTATTCCCTTATCTTGCTGTTCTGCATCACAGGTGTGTTGCCAGATGTATACTGGCTCCCTACACAGCTTCTTTCTTTCCTTCATAAATTGTTTTTATTTTTATTTCTTCGTGTATGTGTGTGAGTGTCTGTGCGTGTGTGCGTGCTCTCTCTCTCTCTCTCTCTCTCTCTCTCTCTCTCTCTCTCTCTCTCTCTNTCTCTCTCTCTCTCTCTCTCTCTCTCTCTCTCTCTCTGTCTCTCTTTCTCTCTTCTTCTCTCTCTCTCTCTCTCTCTCTCTCTCTGTGTGTGTGTGTCTGAGTGTCTCTGTGTGTGTATGTGTGTGTGTGTGTGTGTGTGTGTGTGTGTGTGTGTGTGTTCCATGTCACTGGTCATACCCAGGGAGGCCAGAAGAGGTCATCAGATTCCTTAGAGCTGGAGATATAGAAGATTGTGAGCCACCTGACATGGAAACTGGGAACTGAACTGAGGTCCTCTACAAGGGCAGCCAGTGTTCTTAATTGCTAAGGCTTCTCTCAGGCCACCCTCTACAACTTCTTTAGTGATGTCTTACTTTATGTCACCAGCACATTTTAAATTAGATAGCTTATTATTCTTGCATTATAAGTGGGACGTCTATATATTAGATATAATTATTAGATACTTCTTCACAGTGTATTTCATAGAGCAGCAATTAAATTTTAAAGAAATTAATAAAAATACATTTTTTACTAAACAATTAATTTTTGTGAATCACAGATGTGTATTCATATCCAAACTATCATTACCAACTCACATTTATATATAATTTCTCTACTGTTTTTCTTCACATGTCTCATAGTTTTGCCTTATGATGACTTCATACTGTAAAAGATACAAGGTGATTTTTGGATGATTATCATTTTTAATAGACACCCACTTACTCCTTCATCTCTCTCTCTATAGATCACACCCTTTCCTTTCTGTTTAATCAAGATTAGGTTAGAATGAATCTAACTTTGGGCTTCCTTATCAGCTCCACTGATCTATGGTCCCCTCTTTTCCCTCTAATCCACCCCGCACTGACTTGATGGCTGCTGTGTCACAGTGTACCTTGAAAGCAGGCTGCACATGTCCCCTGGCATAGCCCTGTTTTATTGCTGTGTCAGATTTATTGCGTCTTTTGGTTTCAATACAAGGTTTAGAATCAATTAGCATACATATGCCTGTAGCATACTGTGATTTTTGACTGAAAAGACATTGAATCCCTAAACTAACCCAATAAGACTCTTTTCTTGATAATCTTGATTCCTTTAATCCATTGGATGTCCCCCCACTAATTCAAGTGCTTGGTAGCTTTACTATTTTTCATACACATATTTTATTATATTTCTACTAAATTAGTCATTTTATTTTGTATTATTATGAACCCCTTCTGTAATTTTACACTGCATTTTACAATCCATATGTAAAATAAATAATAATGGACATACACACTGACAATGTTTCTGCATCAGTGCTTTCTGCATCAGTGCTTCCTCACTTATGGATTCTAAATGTTTATTGTTTGGTCACTTGAAATTTCTCTATGACAGTCATGTCATTGTGAATATACAGTCTTTGTTTCTGTATCTCCAGCACACAGAGCATTTGCTTCTCCTTGGGGCTTTACTGCTGTTAAATACAACAAGCTATATAAGGTTGAATAGACACCATAAGAGGACTTACCGTGTAATATTGAATAAGCATGGTGAGCAGAAGCACAGCTTAACCCTGCACTGTCAAAAGAACATTTTCCTGCCTGCTCATGACATGACGGTGACGCTCTAGGGTTTTATAGATTTTTTTGTTTTGGTTTGGTTTTTGAGACAGGGTTTCTCTGTATAGCCCTGGTTGTCCTGGAACTCACTTTGTAGACCAGGCTGGCCTCGAACTCAGAAATCTGCCTGCCTCTGCCTCCCGAGTGCTGGGATTAAAGGCGTGTGCCACTATACCTAGCTATAGATTTTTTAAAAAGAAAACTATAATCCCTCTACTCTTATTTTGCTGTAACTTTTGATCAGATATGATCAGAGAGCATTATAAAACGCTTTCCAGATTCCCGAGTTCTTATGAATATGTGAGTTTCCACGTGTCTTTGGCCATCTGCTTGCAAGCGTAGAGAGATGAAAGTTGTTGCCCAGTTTGCTCTCCTTTTTATCCTTTGCTAGTCATTTGAGGACCTAGCTACATGGTTGGTGCTACTCACACTCAGGGTCTGTCATCCCTTCTCAGTGAAGTCTCTTTGGAGACACTCTCCTAGACACGCTCAGAGGTATGTCTCCTAGGTGAGGCTGACTCCAGTCAGGTTGCCAGTGAAGACTATGCATCTCAGTGTGTACAGTCTGAATGCATAAACTGTATGCTTCAGTGATCCTTTTTGTTATGTACTACAATAAAGTACATACAAAAACACTGTAGGAGAGTTTAAATGTACTTAATTTCATACACACTGTAGACCATGCGTGGTGCTCTTCACAGACAAGATCCACATAAACACATGTGAGGGTGTGGCACAAAGACGTTGCTCTATAAGGTAAATTCAGGAGCGCTCATCTGTGGTGCCAAGCTTGTGGTCATCACCTGCTCCTGCTGCTCCTGCAAGGAGCTCAAGTGTTATGAGCATATCATAGAAACGCTGTGACACTTGTCATCTTCCTTGTCCAACTAGGTAATGTGACCACCCACATTGTCCAACAGGAGGGACACACACGAATGTGTGTGTGTGTGTGTGTGTGTGTGTGTGTGTGTGTGTATGTGTCTGTTCATGCATGAGCCTGCATATCTATATGCATGTGTGTTTGCAACATACATCATTCTACTGTTTATGTTACAGGTATGGCATCACCATATAGAGAAGCAAGCTCTGGACAAATGAACCCTTGGAAAAACTCCTAAACCAGATAAAAAAATGTAGCTTCCATGTTTCTGATGACAAAACTTAGAACACTTCATAGAAAATTAAACTGAGAGGAGCTGGCATGTATATAACATAAAGTACGCACTGCAAACTTCTCACGAAACATTCCACATTTAAGAACTCCACAGACAAAGTAGCAAGCAGGCCAAAACGATGTACCAGTGCCAGCACTTGAGAAATGGCAGACAACTCTATCAGAAAGGTGGTGAAATTTTGAACAAGATTTGGCCTAATTCTATTTCTTAGTTTTAGTGCTTGAATCTTGTGAGGTAAACACCTCCAGGTTGCCCATTACTTGAAGTTATTTGAGGTTGTTGGGTCTTCTGTCTCTATGGAAATGTGTGAACAAATACCAGACTGTAAGCCTTGAGGGTTCTCTAACACAAGAGTGTATAAACTGAGTAACAGACAGCAAGTATCCTACAGAGACATTCCCACTTTTCTCATGATCATTATTCTACACATTATCACCCAGAGAGCTCATGGGAGCACTCCATGGAACATATCCCTGCAGATATTTAAAAAATTGAACACAGTACTGAAATATTAAGGCTCAGCTGCCTGAAAACTTCACTTGTGTGATAAACAGCATTCTTCAGATCTTTAGAACAAATGGCGTGTGAAGATGGATAATTGTATCCTAACAATTGTTCATGGATGTATAACTCAGGAAACATGCCTATGCATAGGTAGGTGACTAGAGTATCTCAATTCAAAGGTATTTATGTCAACTAATAACTATTAAAAACTAGACTACAACCAAATCCACATGAATTACAAAAGAGAAAAGCAGTTGTCTTGTAGCTGTGTATCTTTGAAGCACCTATTTATATGCATGCACAGAGGTGGGATTGATAAATATTTATTCTATATTTTACAATGCAAGTTTGTGACATTTCCAGAATGATTTCAAACACTGTAGTAAGCCCAAAGGCAAAGAAAATTTAAAAATCACTGAATTAATTGTGTTAATTTTCTTGATCTTCCTGGTGACAGATGAGTACCATTCATTTTGCTCATTGTAGGTTACACATATGGTCACATGGCACACATGCACAGGTGTCCATGTTATATACACACACACACACACACACACACACACACACACACACACACACACACACCAAATAAAGACTAAGGGCATACATACAAACTGCAATCACTCACAATGGAGTCACATGGAAATTTTGTGAGTTTGAGTGTAGCAGTCCTCGCATATATTTTGGGCATTCTTTTACACAGGTATTCCTTGACCTCTGGCTCATATAATCTTCCGCCAACCCCATTTTCAGAAGTGTTCCCTGAGTTCTGTTTAGAGGGCATGTAATGTAGATGTCTCATTCATGGCTGAGCCTCAGAGACAGTTCTCTCTACTCTGACAAGCTTCAGCTCTCTGTGTTCATAACCATTTCCTGCAAAAAGAAACTACTCCGGCAGGACTGAAGGGAACAGTGGCCTTTCCCAGAGCCCACCACCCAGAAGTAGCCTGCATCACTGTTAATAATACAGTCATGGAGATTCAATATTGAACAGGTCCCTCCTCTGAACATTAGGATATTCATCAACATTTCTGGGTTGGACCAAATAGATGCCAAGAGCACTTTATGCCCACAGTGGCAAAACCAAAATTGTCTCCATCAGGGTTAACCAAAGGTTAACTAAAACGCAGGGGTGGCAATTATCTCTGCAGTCTAAAGTGTGTGTGTAATTTTTATAATCCTAAACCTTAAATACTAATACTAATATCCTAATTCTTTGCCAGAATTGGCTATTGAGAGGTGTTTATATCACTGGGAGAACTGTCCACAGGTGGTATGATATAGTTGCCATGGGAACCTTGCACTATTATGGGGGATGGCTGTCAGAACACAGGGGTCACTGAGTCTCTGATTTCCTGTGTGGCATGGGGTCTGCTTCTCTCTCATGGAGTCTTCCTACTCATTATGATGTAGTTGCTTAACAGAGTATATTTAATGTCAGAAACATGTTCTTAAGTCTCCAGAATACAAAATTAACAAACATCTTTTCCTATCTCAGGTATCTCATTATACTAACAACAGCCACAGATACAGTGAACTTGAAAAAAATAAGGTAAAGCTTATTGTTGTTTTTTTTTTCTCTTTTCTTTTTTCAAAAGTACTTTCTTTTTTATTTTTTTAATTAGATATTTTCTTCATTTACATGTCAAGTGCTATTCCCAAAGTCTCCTATACCCTCCCCAACCCACCCACTCCCGCTTCCTGGCCCTGGCATTCCCCTATACTGGGGCATATGATCTTCCCAAGACCATGGGCCTCTCCTCCCATTGATGTCCGACTAGGCCATCCTCTGATATATATGCAACTAGAGACATAGTTCTGGGGGGGGGGGGTTACTGGTTAGTTCATATTGTTGATCCTACTATAGGGTTGCAGACCCCTTTAGCTCCTTGGGTACTTTCTCTAGCTCCTTCATTAGGGGTCCTGTGTTCCATTTAATAGATGACTATGAACATCCACTTCTGTATTTGCCAGGCACTGGTATAGCCTCTCAAGAGATAGCTATATCAGGGTCCTATCAGCTAAATCTTGCTGGCATGTGCAATAGTGTCTGGGTTTGGTGGTTGTATATGGGATGGATCCCCAGGTGGGGCAGTCTCTGATATATATATTTTCTTATGTATATATATATATATATATATATATATATATATATATATATATTCTATATATATATATATATATATATATATATATGGCAAGATAAGATGAATACTAGAATGGAAAGATTAAATAGGGAAAGGGATGGGAGAGAAGGGTAAAGGAGGGCATGTGATGAGGGACAACTAGCCCTAAAGGCCATTTGAAAAACCACATGAAAACCTACTACTGTAGAATTTTCTTAAAATGTATATTTATATGATGTGAATTTAAATGGACCCATAGTCGGGGAGAAAATTCTCCACCTAGATATTTTCTGCCACCAAATAAATGTTCTGCACTAGCAATGTGTCATATATTGTTGAGTTGTTGGCCAAAGGGGCTCAGTAAAAAACACTGAAACATCACGGATTATTAATAATGCCATTGGTTATCCTGCACAATCTAATGGTAAGGACCTTCCTATTGCTGAAGACAACACTTACATACATTGAGTACAGAGAAGCTGAGATGGTGCCTAACTAGCAGCTCCACCTCTAGTGACTAGTATTTATGGTACTTAAATGTCCTCTGCATATTTCCAGAGGGGAAAGGTAATCATTAGTATCACTAAACTATAAATTCTACAATTTATAACAGTGACTTTCCTGAAAGATATACTGACACATTGGTGGCACAGATGTTATGGGAGCAACCAATCATGTTTTTAATTGGATTTAGGGTGCACTCCATGGATGGAATTTGTCCATGATTCTGCTGAAGCAGACAAGAATGGAAGACTAGATAGGTCTTGGGCATAGGAAAACCTAATACTATTAGTCTGCTAAAGGAACATAGCAATGAAATGACTCCTAATGACATACTTGCATACCAATATATCAGTGCCTAGCTCAACCCTCAAGAGAAAAATTTCCCCTTGAAGTCGATAAGAATTAACACAGAGTCACACACTTGGAGAATGTGAGAAGAGCAAGAGTTTGGAATACTCAGTCATAAGTGGAATGTCCTTATCAGCCCTTCCTATGGAGGTTAAATGATATATGTGGGAGAAAAGACAGAAAGATAGGTAGGTGATTCAAAAGCAACAGTGTCTTCCAGACACAACCACTTTGATGAATATGTGCACTCCCAGGGACTGAGGCAGCATACACATGGACCACACAAGTTCAAGCCAGACAGGGTGGCAGCGAAGAAATGGGGAAGTAAGCATAGGCTCCCATCCTATCTGCAATTGACACTCCTTGGCAAAGGAAAATGCAGATTTCTTCAGGAAGTTCCACTGGGTGTATTAACCACCCCTCAGGGCAGGCCCCATGCATAAGAGTAGCTCTTCAACAAAAAATGAAGTGGTATTTTGTAGACTTGTCTAATTTTGCTTTGTTTGGGCATGTTTTACTTTATTGGTCTTCTGGTTCCTTTTATTTGTGTGTGTGTGTGTGTGTGTGTGTGTGTGTGTGTGTGTGTGTGTATTGTGTGTGTGTGTGTATTGTGTGTGTGTGTGTGTGTCTTCTAACTTTTCATTTGTTCATTTTATTTGAAAGAGAGAGAAAAAGAACATAAAATTGGTGATCAAAGAGGTGAGAGGATCTGGGAGGAATTCAGGGAAGGAAAAAAATGACAAAATATTTTGTATGGAAAATAATTTTAAAAATGAAAGTATATGTTATATCAGTTTCTCTTTTACTAATAAAATGACCACAGCAAGCAAGGTGTTCTTGTGTGGATATATGCTGCTTGTTAGACACACCTTACTAAAATTAATATCTAAAATGAAGCACAACAAATAGCTCAATAGAATCTGCATTGGACATTTACAAATATAGCAGTCAGTCTGAGTCATTCCCAAATATCTTCCTGTAATGGGTATGATCCAAACGGTTTCTATTATTTATAAAAAACATGTGTTAACTAAGGCAACTGACTTTGTCCTTCTACATCTAAATTTAATGTATTCTTACAAAGCTTTACAGAAAACAGAAAGGCTTTATCCACATGTGTCTATACCTGCTGTGATTTTTTTTCCCCGCTAAGTTATGAGAAGGAACCGTGATCTCTTCCTTGTAGCATTTAATGGTAACAAGAGAATAGATGAGAAGAAAAGCTTATAGACATCCCTTAGAATGGAAAGACTGTAGATTATGAAAGAGAACCAGTCCAGGTTCAGGGGTCATTCATAGAGTCTCAGAGGCCCTGCCAGGAAAATGTCCACAGGACTCTGAACACTCAGTTGTCATGGGAAGTTTGAGACAGAAACTCAGGCCGAATAAAAGGGCTGAGATCCCTCTCATATGTGCTGTAATTAGAGGTAGGTTGAGTAGATTGAAGAAATATGAATACGAGGAGCGAGACATAGGCCCATTGTGCCCCATGAGACTTCTTTTTAAAAGAATGACACTGCATGCTGTGCCACATTTCCCACCCAACAACTCTGCCTGCTTTCCTAGAGTCCTGTCTATACCAGGAAAACCAAATACCACCCCCTCTTCCCTGCCACTGTCTACCAACTCCCCTGAAAGTACACCCAGTGGCAGTAAACTGCACCCTATACCCTGCATCCTACTTCTCCACAACTCTGCCTGCTTTCCCCATAGCTTCAGGCATCAGGGACACAAGGTAAACCACTCATGACCCAAGACTCTGTACTTCACATTGTACATCTATAATTGTTGGGGATTCCTTATAATGCTTTGTCTTAATTCAGTTCCCAGAATCTGTACATTCAGACACTAAAGGATGCCTGCCCTAGTTGGATCTGATTGGAAAATAAAGTAGCCAACAGCCAATGGCTGAGCAGGACAAAAGTGGCAGAACTTTTAGATTACTCAGTCGAGGAAGGGAAGAGGAGAGGCAGAATCACCATGACTTGGAGAGAGAAGGATCAGATTCAGGAGCTGCAGGACAGAAAGCATCCTATAATGTAGGTAGAAAGGGAATTTGGCCCTGGGGTCGGGGGAGCTGCCCAGAATGTAACAGGGCAGAAAAGATAAAACATCGATTCAGAAGATGATAAGCCAGTAATACCAGAGAGAAATGTATGCTAGCTTTGGGAGGATTAGAAATGCTCAGCCTTTGAGTAGTCAAGGCATATCAAAATTATCTAGCTCATGAGTGTCTTTCATTCTCAAACCCAGAGAGCTCTTGGGTGGGCGGGCATGTGACCTACTAGGAGCCAAAGCGATTTAACTAATTCATTACTACATACAAGCATACCTAACAGTGGTAAATTGCACCCTGTGCTTGCCCCAAGCTCTGACCCACCATATTGCCATAAAATACCCATCAGCTTTCAACTGCACCCTACCTCCTGGACTCTATTTTCCAGCCTCCAACCCTGCCTACTTTCCTGAAGGCCCCCAATACCCCAGATTTCAAGTCATATTAGTACTAGGGACCTCAGAGGAAATGTTAGCACCAAAACCCCCAGGGTCCTCGCAGAGCACAAAAGCCCAGGGGAGTCATCCTATTGGAACTGAAGATTACCTAGTCACCAGAACTGCAGGCTATTCAGTAGAGTAGAGAGAAAGGGAACAGAAACAAAGGGAGGGGGGACATCCTCAAAATGCACATCCAACAAATACGAACTTTGGAATCAGCACCTAAGCTTATAGTAATCACAAAACCCAGATTCCTAAAAGCCAGCATAAAAACAGTTAACAACAGCCAGAGCAATATAGTAACACCAGAGCACACCTATCCAACTACAGTAAGCCCTGGATATACTAACACAGATGAAGCACAAAAAAGTGACCTTAAATCCAGTTTTACATAGATGATAGAGGCCTTTAGAGAAGAAATGAATGAAAACCTTCAAATATACAGGAAGATGCAATCAAACACACAAAGGAAATTAATAAAACTGTTCAAGACATGATAATGGAAATGGTAGCAATAAAGAAAACACAAATAGAAGGAATCCTGGGGCTAGAAGACCTAGGTAAGAGACCAGAAACTATAGACACAGGCATCAAACAGAAGAATATAAGAAATGGAAGGGGTAATCTCAGGCATGGAAGACACAATAGAAGAAATTGATATATCAATTAAAGAAAAATTTAAATCTAAAACGTTCCTGACACAAACCATCCAGGAAATCTGGCATACACTATGAAAAGAGCAGACCTAAGAATAATGTGAATAGAAGAAAGAGAAGATCATCAAGCCAAAGGTCCAGAAAATATTTACAACAAAAACCTAGAAGAAAAATTTCCTATCCTAAAAACAGAGATCCTTAAAAACATACAAGAAGCTTACAGAACAATTAGTTTGGACCAGAAAAGAAAATCCTCCCACCACATAATAATTAAAACATTAAACATACAGAACAAAGAAAGAATATTAAAAGCTGCAAGGGGAAAAGCTAAGTAACATATATAGGCAAACATATCAGAATTATACCCTACTTATCAACAGATACTATAAATTCTAGAAGGGCCTGGGCAAATGTTTTGGAATCTTTAAGAGACTACAAATGGCAGTCCAGGCTACTATACCCAGCAAAACTTTCACTCATCATAGATAAAGAAAACAAAATATTCCATGACAAGACCAAATTTAAACAATGTCTATCCACAAATTCACCTCTACAGAAGATGCTATAAGGAAAATTCCAACCCAAGGAGATTAACTACTCTCAAGGGGGGGGGGGGAGGGGACAACAATAACAACCAGGAAATAAATAATTCCACACAAGCAAAAACCAAAAATAAGTGATAACCCCACACACACTACCACCACCACCACTGAAAATAACAAAAATTAACAATCATTGATCATTATTAAGATTTCTCAACATTAATGGACACACTTTCCTAATACCAAGACACGAGCTAACAGAATGGATATGAAAACAGTATCCATCATTCTGAACTGACCCCTAATACTTAACTTCATTTCTGTCTTCATACCCATCTGACACATACATGATATTTCTAAAACATAAATCAGGGAAACAATACAACACATATTTTTAATTTTAAAAAGATTATTGAAATTTAGCTATATATGTAACTGTGGGGGTGGGTATATATACATGAGTGCTGTTCTGTGGAGGTCAGAAGATGGCATCAGATTCCTGGGAGCTGGAGTCACATGTAATGGGTGAGCTGTTAGATGTAAGCAGTCACACATTACCCCCTCTCATTCACCACACACCTGCTATTTACTTCACACCTCATATCTCATACCACACACCACTCATCACACCATACATCATTCATACCATACATCCAAGTCACACATCATACCTCACACATCATAGCACATACCATGTCATTCCACACACCACACCACAAATTACACTTCACACCAGACCTCACATCACACCAGCACATACATCATCCCTTACACCTCACATATCTCAACACACATTGCATCACCCTTCACACATCACTCCTCATCACATACACATAAACTGTGCATACCCTACCACATATCATATTATACCACACACAACACACCACGTATCATATCATAGATACAACACACCACACAAACACCCATCCTATGACACATTGCCTACCATATATACATTATTTTCATACAACATAATATACATCTATGCACATAAAAAAATACTTTGTCTGCCATAAACATTGCACACCACAGACACAACTTGCCATAGGAGCACATACAGGCATTATCTGGCACAACTATACCATATTCTTAAAGCATGCATACATCATACATGTATGAATACACACACACACACACACACACACACACACAGAGGCTAAAGGCAAACCATTCAGAGTAACCTGTATATATGCATTAAGTGAACTGAAAGTCAGATTTTTGAAAACGAGTTAGTCACAGTCATTCTTTGATTCTTCATGTATCTTGCAGTAGATATCTGCATCAAATTTAAGGAGCATTCACCATGAATCTGTGTTGCTGACTGAAGAAGTGAATTCAGGTGTGAAGTATAGAGTGATATTGGAGTTAAATGAAGGGCAAGGTTATCTCAAGAGCCTTACTAATTGGTAAAGGTTTATTTTTTATAAATTCTTCAGAAAAGTTTGTCATTTGCTACCATTTGCTTAGTTATCATTAGCAGATTATAAAACAAATGAACAAGCTGCAAATGAACTTCAAAGAAAACTACGAAAATATTATTTTAAATATTTTACTCTATTTTCTCATCTCCTTTCATGCTGCCAACAAGCATTCTTGAGTGGCAGGATAAAATGAGTCCAATTATCACAGAATTTCAGTAAAGAAAATCTTCATTGCCCTTCAAATGAGCTGTGATTTGGAGGATCTCAGAGCCTGAGAATGCCTATCTTTGTCAGAGCAATGCTCAGATGTGGGTGATTTATTTGAGGTGGGAGTCATCTTGGACAAGGCAGCTGTAACATCAGAAAGGTTAGCATTGTGTTTTAGCAGGTGTGAATGCTGTGCTTCTGTACAGAGACGAGTGTAGGTCATGAGAGTGAAGCTGAAATGAACTTGTTCCAAGAGTACCAGGCTAAGAACAGAATAAATCAAAATTGGCGGAGACAGCACATCTGAGTTCAACAGGAGGTCACACATGGTTTTTTGTAGTAAAATAGTGAGACAAATGTCTCAAAATGCTTTGATCTATTCATTCATTTTACTGTCTTTTGCTAGATTATGAATGATATGTGATTGATAGGTGATAGGTGGATATATAGATGGATGAAAATTTATAGATAGTAGAAAAAGATGACAGGTGTTAAATCAACATATGATGGTGATAGATAGATGGATGGATTAAATAGATAATTGACAACATAGACAGATGGATAATTGATAGCTATATAGGTAAATAAATGAATAAATGATAGATTCCAGATGATTACATAGATTAATTGGTGGATAGATTATAGGTGCTTGATAGATAGGTGGTCGGTAATCAAAAGAAGATACATGGGTAGGAAGATCCATAAATAGATGATGGATACTGAACTGTTCTGGGTATGATTTGATTTCCATTGGACTACAGAGTGCCTACTCTCCTGAAGGATTATCAATGGATTGCTGAAATAAGTTGTGTAGTGCACTAGGATTTGATCAATGATATTCAAAAGAAATAGATGAAGATGATGGGGATTGAGAACATGACTTTTTAATGGAAAGACTTGGACCTTAAGTGGGATGACAGAGTAGGATTCATGAATCACTGATTGGTAGTTAAAGCCAGGGGACACATGACAGTGAGTCTTGAAGAGATGGCAGTGTCACATTAATTAAAACAACCAAACTCCACAGCAGAATCTGTGGAGAAGGAGCTAGTGTGGAACCAGTAAACGGCAGACTGTCGGGGGCAGAAGTTGAAGAAGCCCCATCTTGTGAATCTTTTAAAATTATACAAAGAATTGTGGATTCTGCTCTCACAAGGAGGCAAAATAGCACCATTCTCACTAAGACCAGGACAGATTGAAGAGTCTTAGCCACTATTGCTCTGAATAGTGTGTTGAATAGAAGTTTGGTCAAAGAAAAAGTGAAAGACAGAGACTATCTAGGAAAAATGAAAGTATCTAGGGAAAAGAAGATGCCAATATAGGTTGTCAGTAAAAGACAACAAGATAGCAAATGATCACTTACAAATATATGATGTTGGTTCAGTATGTGTTATACAAAAATTCCAGAGAAAGTATTTTCTAAAAGTGGGTCATGGAGCATGTGAAAGATAAGGAAGGTAGAAAGAAAGATGCCAAATAAGAAATGTCTCAGCACTGTGCCAAATGATCCTGGTGAGCCAGGAGACCCTAGACAGGAACTAACACAGTGTTTAAGATGTTCAAGGTCATCAGAGACTTCCAAAGAACCACTTCTTAAATCAGAAGGAGCCAGTAGTGGAGTAGTGCAAAGAGTAAGAGGTAGGTTGCTGAGAGAGAGAGAGAGAGAGAGAGAGAGACAGAGACAGAGACAGAGACAGAGACAGAGACAGAGAGAGACAGAGAGAATATGAGAGAGAATATTTCTAAAGATCCTACTATAAAATTAATTGATGTAACAGAAGTTGTGAAGTCAAACATTTTAATATATTGAAAAATGAAATTTACTGTCTCATGCTGGTGGAGATGGCATGTGCTATAAAGAACAGTGTGTAACAAGCAGGCCTGTGGAGGAAACCATTGCCATTAGAAAATGTCAAAAGCAAAGGCTGACAAGCTGATTGCAGATAAGTAGTGCATTGCACTGGTATGGCTATTAGAACAGTAGAAATAGCAACAGTAACAGTAATCATGAAGACAAATCACAGTGGAAGGAAAAATTGAAGACCATTTTAGAAAAAAGATAAAAATAAAGACAGGTAAAATAAAAAAAACCACAGAGGAAAGTGGGAGTCAAAGGAAAAATGGAAGTAAATGGGTAGATTTTCATTGAGATTAAATATGAAACACTCTTACACTCTTTCAAAGAGTTTCATCCACTAGCACATGAATTGAATCACTCATTTCCACCATCCATGTTCAACATCCATATACAACATCTCTCATTGTCTGGATCCAACATCTAACTTCAACACCCGTTCACTCTGAGGCATTCGTCCTTCACTCTGGGCACTTCTCTTTAGGTGATCTTTTGGCACTTTAAGGACTTTCAGAATGTCACAGCCATCTTGTATGATTGAGTTTTCCCAGAGAACTCTCACTCTTTGCAAGCTCCAATGGCCCTCTTTTGGCACCTGCTGGTCCAGAGAAGGCTCTTTTGACCCTATAGTTTGCCTTCCCATACAGACTCTTGTCCTCAGATGTTCTGGACACCCTGAACAGGGTTCCTTCATTATCCTGGACACTGCCAAATGGCATTACATTCTATCTCTACCCAAACCTACAGAGGAGGAAAGAGCTTTAGCCCTCACTGCAGGCCTCCACAGCACACTGCACCAGCCTACTGCCCCACTTGACTGCTCCCAACATACTGTCCCTCTTGACTGCTGGTTGACCTGACACAGCTCCAGCCCTTGCTGTCCCCTCTGGTGTCAGCCAAGGAAGCCTCCTCCAATCTTGTCCCAGCTAGATGATGAAAACCTGCTGCCACTCTGATACCACCCCCTCATGGGGCTCAGCACTCAACAGGAGATTGGTTCTCACTGCTCCCTCCTCTTCTCCCCTAACCACCTGGCCTCATACACGGTCTGGTATCTGCTTTAGTTTTTCAAATGAAGTCTTTTACTTCCCAGCTGTTGGCCCATCTGCCACTTGGGGATGGAGGCCCTTTTTGGTTTATCAGCCTTTCTCTACAAGTGACATGCACAACTGAAAGGCTTAGAATTCTTATTTTTTAAGAGAAACCTATGGCCTTAATTTCCCTTTGTGAAACCATTTTTAATACCCACCGGCCTACCTGGGAGGATACCCAGCAACTCCTCTAGATTCTCTTTACTACAGAGAAACAGATCACATTGCTGGGGGTGGTGGTAGGGAGAGCCTGCAAGCTGGTTCCAGGAGACAATGGAAGATACTCTGAGGACCTGGGGTCATGGCTTTCCTTGGACTAGACCTAGAATGGGACCCTAACACACTTGAGTTTAAGGAGGCACTAAAGGTCTATGGCCAGGTTCTGGTGGGTAGGGATTAGGGCTGCCATTAGGCACCCTACAAATTCATTAAAAGTAAATCAGAGAGTACAGGGACCTACTGCTTTCCTGTAGTGGCTCCTAGACACCTACAGGATCTATATTCCGATTGACCCAGAAGTACAAGAGAACCAAGGAGCCATCAATATGGCCTTTGTAGGTCAATCTGCCCCTGACATCTGAAAAAATGATCCAGAAGATTGAAAGCATTGAAGGTAAGAATTTGTCTGAATTAATGGAACTTTTGATAACTGGAGCAGTTTTGAAGATAGACAGACCAGGAAACTGGCAAAAGTTCTCATTGTAGCTCAGGCACTTCAGAGATGGGCATGAGCCCCATAAGCCAGAGGAAATTACAGATAAAACCAGTCAATCTCACCCAGGAGTTCTGAAAAATCAATGTGCCTAGTGTGAAGAAATGGGCCACTAGAAGAGGGAATGTCTCCAGAGGCAACAAACACTAAAGACTGTGTTAGAATTGGGAAACTGAAGCAGTCAGGGCTCTAAGTCCCCTGAGAGTAAACCTAAAAATGGGGGCCATCCAGTCAACTTTCTAGTAGATGCCAGAGTACACCATTCAATCCTCCAGGACCCCTAGGACCTATGACCACCCAGATGACCCTAGTCCAAAGTGCCACAGTCACCAAGTCCTACAGATGGGCTATTAAAGTTTTATGAGTTGAGGAAAGGAGATTATCACTCAGTCTTTTCTGGTAATTCCATAATGTCCTTATCCTTTATTGGGAAGAGGCTCCTAGCTAAAATAGGTGCTCACATTCATTTTCCCCTAGAAGGTAAGGTGTCTGTACAGGGTAGCTCAACTCTGATTTGCATCCTCTCACTAGAGGATGAATAGTGCCCAAGGCCAGAGGACAAAGGAGCTACTCACTTCTTTTTCCTGAGGGAACTCCCAGACTTGATACCTCATGTGTGAGCTGATCTTGGCCTGGCTACTCTGGTCATAAAAGACTTGAAATCCACTGCCAGTCCCATCAGGATAAAACAATATTCCTTGTCACCAGAGTCCCTGCAGGGTATAGGGACCCATATTAATCACCTCAGAAAACATGGAATCTCGTTTTCATGTCAGTCTCCTTGGAACACTCCTCTACTACCAGTCAAGAAACATGGACGAAAATATTATAGACCAGTGCAGGACTTAAGGGAGATGAATAAGAGGGTAGAAGACATTCACCTGACAATACCAAATCTATATGGGCTCCTGAGCTCCCTACCACCTGACAGGAAAAATTTCAGTGTTGGATTTAAAGGATGCCTTCTCTAATATTCACCTAGACAGAAACAGCCAACCTCTCTTGGCCTTTGAATGACACGATTTGGAAGATGAATTTAGTGAAGAGTTGACCTGGACAAGGCTGCCACAAGGGTTCAAGAACTCACCTCCCATCTTTGATAAGGTTTTCCACCAAGACCTGCATGGGTACAAGCTAATGACCATGCCACATATCTCATTACTTCAATATATGGATGACCTACTGTTGGCTGCCACTGATATATATTCTTGTATGGAAGCAACCAAGGCCCTCCTGCATTCCTTACACATATACAGGGTCTCAGCCAAGAAAGTACAAATGTTGTCCCTGAAGTGACTTCCTTGGGCTTCCAACTCAAGTGGGGTTAGTGAAGTCTCTCTCAGTCCCATAATGAAACCATCATAAGTAACCTACCACCTAACTCTTGGTGTCAGCTGGCTTTTGCAGACTCTGGATATCTGGGTTTACTGAAATTGCCAGGTCACTTTATGAGGCCACCAGTGGGTAGAAAGGGACTTTTGCATGAAGAGAGGAGAGTAAGAGAGCCTCCAATGACTTAAAATCAGCACTACTGTCCACCCCTGCCCTGGCCCTGCCTGATCTGACCAAGCCTTTCCACCTATTTATGGATGAGAGTCAAAGCATTGACAAGGGAGTACTAACCTAAAACTTGGGCCTGTGGCAATGACCACTAACCTACCTGTCTAAAATTTGACTCAGTGATGGCAGAATGGCCTAACTACTTGGGAATCATGGCAGTCATTGCTTGGCTAACTGAAGATGCAGATTAAACCTGGGGCAGATTAATGCACTGACCATAACTACTTCTCATGCCATAGAGAGAGTCACTGAGAAGTAGACTTCGCAGAGGTAAAACCAGGAACATTTGGTTACAAATATCTTTTAGTTTTCATAGACACCTTCTCAGGATGGACTGAGGCATTTCCTACTGAAAAGGAAACAGCACAAAATGAGTAACAAGTTCACAGAAGAATTGATTCCTCAGTGTGGGATTCTAGCAAGGCTGGGACCAGACAACAGTCCACCATTCCCCTTTCAGGTTTGTCAAGTCTTATCTTGAAAACTTCATTGTTCATATCATTCACAAAGTTCAGGTCAGATTGAAAGGATGAACTGTGCCCTCAAAGAGACATTAACCAAATTAATCCTGGAAACTTGCAATGACTAGGTAGCTTTCTTTCCCTTCTCCCTACTTAGGGTTAGAAATATCCCCTACAAAGATGAGATTACACTTTATGAAATAATGTTTGGGAGGCCTACTTCTATCCTCTTATACATCCTGGCACACACTGGCTGAAATTTCTAACCATGATGTCCTTAAGTCATTCCAGACCCTCCAGGGGTCCAGACTTGTGTTCTCCATCTAAAAAACTGACCCTAGTCAATCCACATCATTTCCAGCCTGATGACCTGGTTTTGGTTAAAAAATATCAAGAGGAGTCTTTGAGACCACAGAAAGGACTGCACACTATGGTCCCGACCACCCTGATGGCTCTGAAGGTGAACAGGATCTGGTCCTGGATTCATCATCTAAAACTTGCTCCTCATGAGGACCAGAACCCAGACCACGAATGGGTTAAATTCCTGATATGGGATGTGGGCCTCAAAACATTGAGGAAGAGAAATGCCTGAGAGATGATCAATATTATGCCTGCCATGCTGAGAAGGGTTCCATTTGCAACACTCCAGGGACTTTCTAATGCCACCACTTGGGATGTGAAAATTGGGAGCCAGGATGGAAGATAGATTAGATTCTTAAGATAGTGCTTAATTACAAGCTAAATCCCCTCAGACTTGCAATCTGATGGACATCACCTCAAATTCTGGGTCCCCTTTCTCCCTTATGCACACTGGGAAGCAGGACATACATGGGGATTCAGACCTTACCTGTATGGACCTGACCAGAGACAGAATTTACTATCCAGAGGTGGGCACAACCTGAGGTCCTGTTACCCATAGGCCCCTGGCTAAAGGACTGAAGATTTGACAGGCCATAGTCATGCCCTCTGACCCTACTACTATACCCCCCAGAAGCCGTGAAGTAGAGCCTCCTTTTGAGATCCCAGGACTGCCTATGTTCCATGGGACCCTGTTATTGGATACCATATGGGCCATTTTCAATTTTTTAAAATGTTATCAGGAATAACATTATTAGAGACTCTTGACTCTGTCTGGAACCTAGACCCCCTTCTTGTGTGAGCATCAAGGTTATAGACTCTAGGCCCGTCTAGAATATTAAACTGGTCTCACTCAATGACATTTACTCCTGCCCACAGGACTCACCCCTCACTCTGAGAAACCAGCAAAGAAACAGAACTTGCCTATGACTTCACAACTACCCATTGGAAAAATTCCCTAATGCAAACTTCTGTCATAACCCTAATATCCATATTGTTCAATCCTCAAGTTTCTTGTGCATGGATAATAACATCTTCCTGCCTGACCCTAAAGGCATTTGGTTTGTGTGTACATTGGGTATAATTCCTTGTATGTCTGTCAGTCATTTCATTAATTAACAAAGCCCAGAGTATTGGTGCATGTAGTTCCTCAAGTCTCCTACTGAGGGTCATGTGGGTCAGGTACATATAGGCCTGCAAGCCTGGCTCAGAGATATGGCTCCCATTCTAGTGTCAATTTTGATGGGGATGGAGCTGACTGGGTTAGTTGCCATAGATACTGCTACCTTAGTCTCGGTTCAACAAAATTTCATGAACCCAAGTGACCAAGTTGACAAAAACCTGGCCAGGTTGCATTCTACGACCTTGTTTCTGGAAAGCCAGGTCAACTACCTAGCTGAACTGTTCCTATAGAACTGCCAAAGCCTAGACATATGATTTCTTAAAGAGGGTGGCCTATCCATGACTTTAGAACAGAGCTATTTTTATGCTAACCACTCTGGGGTCATTAAATACACTCTAGCTGAAGTCAAGAAAAACCTCTTGGATAGGGACAAAGGTAACAACAGTCTACAAGCTGGTACAAAAGCCTGTTTGACTGGTTCCCTAAGTTGACTTCGCTAATAACAATTCTAATTGGTCTCTTATGCTTTCTCTTGTTGGCTCTCATCTGCGGGCCTTGCAAAATCAAAGCTTTAATGTCTTCCATTAGTCAGCACATTTCAGCTGTCCAACTCATGGTCCTCCAGACACAATATAACCCCTTAGTTTCAGAAGAAGCTTTAGAGTCAATGAATTGACTGTTAAGGAACAACTCAAGGGGAAATGTTAAAACCTAGATAGTCACTGCCTTCTGACATGACTGTAGCCAGCTATTTTCTATCGTTACAGAGAACCTTTCTCATTCAGGAGTCAACCATTAACCACATATCCTGCCAAGTTCTATGCTTTGATGTTCTTGGAAGTCCCCCAGACCCTCACCCCCCACTAGAGCCAATTGCAATGAACTGCTTTCTAGAGTTAGCTACAATAACTTGGATCTGAACCAACTGCCAGAACCATCACTTCCTGACCTGTGTATGAGCTTTTCTGGTTGCTATTTATAGTCTCTATGAGCTTTTCTGGTTGGTGTGAGCTTTTATGGTTACTATGAGTTGTTTAAAGGTATTGCCTTTATCAGCTGCCTCAGAGAAACAAAGATACAGTCTCAGCTCCCAAGTCTGACCTGTGTCCCTGACTGATCAGTAGTGAATTGTATGTTCAATAAACTATTCCTGTTTGACCGAGATTGGTGTCCGAATGATCAGTAGGGTGATTCCTAAACTCCAACACCTACACTCTAACTGTTAAATGGATAAAAGTCACCCACGTTACATGAACACTGTTTTCAGGGGGAACTGGCAAACTGACATCCTCTGGAGCATTAATACCTGAGATAAAAAGAAGCCACATTCAACTGTTGGACTTCTGGAAGGTAATGGTTCTTGTCCCCAGATGAAGAACTAAGAGGGTAGTTTCAGACATCTAAAACCTTGTTATCGGAACTGCTAGGAATCAGAGTGAAGAAAGGAAGACTCAGCTGTTCAGTCTATAGCTGACCTGAGCTCCAGCCTTGGGTGGAAGGAAAAGCATAAGGGAATTAGGAATTCTATCCTGAGAACAATAGAATTGCATCAAGAAAGCCCTAGAGCTTTTTGAGGTGGAAGACAGGATTTGAGAGTTCTCAGAGCATCTCCTGAGTCAGAGCTGTCATTGTGAAAGGCTGTATGGAAAGAGAATAATACTTCCACAGTCCATTCTTCTTGGCTCAGGATGTTGTGTTTAGGGGTGCAAATGTAACTAGCTACATCTGAAAGCACTTGAAGCTGGGTATAAGTCTATGGGGGTTGGGAACAGGCTGAGCAACACAATTGAGTTGCAATAGGCAGCGGGAGAATATTCCAGGGAATGTCAATCTCTCCAGAGAAAGAGACCCTTGAAAGTGTCTCTTTAGGAGAAACTACCTCATGAATATACTCTTCCTGCCTTTACTAATGGAAATCTAGGGGGAAAAAAGGAACAATAAGCTAAATGCAACAAGATGTGTAAAATGTAAATGGTGTGCACAGAAGTAAAGTTATTTAATTTTTAAACATCTGCTTTACCTTCATAAAAAGGTAAATACTCTCTTAAATTATATGTCATATGCCTGTACACCTCTCACCATGGGGCAAAATTATTCTGATTACTTGGATGGATGGATGATGAGGTTCTGTGAAAGTGACAAGGCTCCTCAACACTGTCTGAGAGATAAATAGAAGAATCCATTGTATATCCCTGGCTTCCAAAATGAAAGTTTATATTTTAAGGTTTGTGTATGCATGTGAATACATGTGCTTGCAGAGCATATGAGTACCAGAAGAAAATATGGTATTTACTGGGAATTGAGTTATAGGTGGTTATGAGTCACCCAGTGTGGGTACTGAGAACCAAACTCAGGTCCTCTGGAAAAGCAGCAAGTGCTGTTAACTACCAAGGTATCTCTCTAGGCCCTTAAAATGAGCTTTGACCAAAACTAATAGTAACTTGTAAAAAATTTAACTTAACCCCGAGTAACTTGAAAACTTAAAAAGCTTTTATTTAAAATATATTTTTGTTTCCTAAATAATATTTCCTAAATATTAACAAAAATAGAAATAGTAACTGTAAAATTTTTTACCTGGAACAAAAAGTTCTGCCATAATATAATGTTTAATACAAAACCTTAAAATAATGTATCCACAGTTTGAAGCTGTTAGTGTAAGGATGGCATCCCCACAATGATGATACTTCTGTTTAGCTGATAGAGGATGTTATAGGCAGTGGTTGATGAACACACGGACTCATGTGTTTTCCACCTAGAATGATCCTTTCAATGCACGGCTATCAGAGTCTATCACAGTTGGCCACTTATGACTAAAGGAAACTTTAGGGAGAATCCATAGTATGTGCATCAGGCAGCTTTTAGACTATAACAACATACGAGAGCTAAGTGACTTATGGGAGGAAGGTTATGTTGGTTTCTTGTTTTCAGAGGTGGTAATTCATGGCTTTATTTCTAGTTAGCCTACTGTGAGGGAGAACCATTGACATGAAGGAGAATAGTGGGGACAAGTAGACCACCTCATAGCAGGCCATAGAAGAAGGGTCTTGAGAAAAGACATGTCTTCAACCCCAGTATCACTCCTAAGTAGGCCTTACCTCTTACACAGTTCCATCAAGTATTCATGGACACATTTATCAATAAGTTAAGCTACTGATGAAGGATGTAACCTCATGAACCCATTCTGTTTTCATAATGCCATCCGTTGCAGGCTTCATGCCACTCATATGCCTACTGTAAGACTAGCTATGCAATCTGTTCTCGCTATTCTTATGTCGTCTTGACACAAGCAAGGATCATCTTAAATAGGGGAACACAAATTGAGAAAATGCTTCTATAAGATCCAGCCATAGGACATTTTCTTAATGATTGAGGGGGAGAGCCCAGCCCATTGTGTTAATGTAAGGACTATCCCTGGGCTGGTGTTCTTCAACTTCTGCCTCCAGATTTTTGCCATATTTGAGTTTCTGCCCTGATTTCCTCCAGTGATGGAGCACAAATAAACCCTTTCTTCCCCAACTTGGCTTTTGGTCCTGGTGTTTCTTCACAGCAATAGAAACCCTAACCAAGACACCATCTATTAGCTCTGCATGAGTTATTACCCTGATAAATCAACAGACACAGGTGGTAAATGCTAAGAGATTTACATTTCTAGAAGATTTGATAGATGTAAAATTGCTTTTAAATCTGAATGCATTTGTATAGCTGTTGAATGCCTCACACAGCAACTATACTCTTCCATGGAAGAATCAGGTTTACTAAGCACCTCTAGATGATGTCAATGGTTTGAAGCAGAATCAACCAAGGTTTTGTCAGCTCACAAGTTTCTTGACTCAGAGGATTACTGTTCTGCCCCACACAGGAACAACCAGAGATTAGCCCCCTATTCTGATCTGAGACAGATAACATTTGCAGAAATACCAATTTTGGAATTATAGTCATCTCTACTGGTTGTCCACTGGTGTTTAGGAGACTTTCTCCTTAGCTTCACATGTGTGAGTGTCTTTCTCAGTTGCATATGAATAGACAGGTGCCCTTGCTATAAGCTATCTTGGACCAGGGAAGACTCGTGGAAGATGGGCATTTAAGGATTGCCATTGATAGAAGTTGCTGTTCATGATTGTGTTAAATAAGAGTAAACTCTACAAGTGCTCAAGGAAAAGGTCTTCAAATGTTTGTTGCTGCTAATTAGACAGAAGGTTATAGATGAACTTAGTCCACAGTCAACTACAAAGTCTGCAAACGTGAAGGGGATATACTGGGAAACTGATTTTATTGAAAAGAGGTGAGATATTGCAGGTGCTGTAAATGAACATTAATTTGGACCATTCTTGGCTCTCCAGCCTAGCTGTCAGACATTTCCTCAGACTTAGCATAATTAATCAATATAATTTTTCAATATTCATAGAGAGAGAGAAAGAGATAGTGATCAGAGGCCTGAACTGTAATGATTGGAATTTGCCCCATTTCCAACTACAGTTTAAGTATTTGCCCTGGAGCAGGAATCTCAGAGATCACAGATCTCATTCACATGTCCTGATTGGAACTAAAACCTTAATCCAAATGCTGTGCCTCAAAGAAGAGGTTCCAGCTATTTGAAATGATTAAACACCTATTGATTATAAGTAGATGTTATCTTTAATAAGTAGGCTGTTTGCTCTGTAAAGCTGTTTGAGATGGCAAAGTCCTCTGTGTCTTTACCTCCTGTTGAATCGGAGAGTCTTTAATTGAAACCAGATTAGCATTGACTTGGAAGACCCTATGGCATAACGCTTTGTGTTCACAGTCTGTCTTGTTTTCATGGAAGCATTAAAGATGGTTGAGTTATTTATGCAGCTCTTGTACAGGGGTGCAGCCACACCCCTGTTCTTGCCCTCCTGAACATCATCATCCCCTCTAGGAGCAGGCCTCTGACCTCCCATTAGTATTCAGACATAGTGAGCAAGCTACAGTTGCAGCCAGGGAATCAACTTTCTGCCTTCAGAAGAGGGATTTGTATATTCTCTCAGAGCACTTCCCTGCAGCTGTCACACTGCTTTGCATTTTAAATCCCACTACCTGTCAATCACTGGCCAGTGAGAAGAAGGCAATCAACCTTAAACCAAGACTTCAGTGGCACAATGGTGCTAATGCTTTGTAGAGGGTTCAGGGCTACTATAGCAGCACCTTAGGGGCTATAATACTAACCTCCCTCTCCTTCCATTCAGCCACTGGATGCCATTTCATGTAACTTACAATGCCCCAACCTTCATCTTTACCCCACAGTATTGCCAGCTCTGGTCTCATTCTTCCTAATCTGCTATACGGGCAGACTCATAGACCACTGTAGGATCCACCGTGGAGCAGGCATTGGACTCACCTCAACTCTACATTAAAGTGATGGGAGGAGTCATCACATGGTTTGTTCACCTTCACTTAACAAGTGTTTATTTTATTTTATTTTATTTTACTTTTATTTATTCACTTTACATCTCACTCACAGCCCCCGCTCCCAGTTACCCCTCTAACAATCCTTCCCCTTCTCCTCCCTCTCCTTGTCCTCTGAGAGAGTGGAAGTCCCACTGGTTAGTCCCCCCCCCCCCCCCCTTGTCCTCTGAGAGGGGGGAGTCCCCCGGTTTAGCCCCCCCCCCCCACATATCAAATCTCTGTAAGTCTAGGTGTGTCTTCTACTGAGGACAGGCAAGGCCACCCAGCTAGAAGAACATGCCCCATGTACAGGCAATATCTTTTGGGATATCCCCCATTCCAGTTGTTTAGGACCTTCATGAAGACCAAACTGCACATCTGTTACACATGTGTTGGGGTAGGGGATCAGGTCCAGCCTGAGTATGTTCTTTGATTGGTGGTTTAGTCTCTGAGAGTCCCAAAGGTCCAGGTTAGTTGTCTCCATTGGTCTTCTTGTGGAGTTCCTATCCCCTTCGGGGCCTGCGATCTTTCCCCCAAGTCTTCCATAAGAGTCCCCAAGCTCCATCTATTATTTGGTTGTGGGTGTCTGCATCCATCTGAGTTTGGTTGCTGGGTGAAGACTCTCAGAGGACAGTCATGCTAAACTACTGTCTGCAAGCATAACAGAGTACTACTAATAGTGTCAGGCATTGGTGATTGCCCATGGATGTGTCTCAAGTTGGGTCAGTTATTGGTTGGTCATTCCTTCACTCTCTGCCCCATCCCCATCCCTGCATTTCTTTTAGACAGGATACATTTGGAGTTGGAAGTTTTGTGGGTGGGTTGATTGGTGTTCCTGATGCTGTACTGCCATTCCTGCCTGGCTACAGGAGGTGGCCTTTTCAGGTTCCATATCCCACTACTGTGAGTCACAGCTAAAGTCACCCCCATTGAGTCACAGGAGCCTCCCCTATCCCATGTCTCTGCCTTGTCCTCTAGATGTATAGGAGGAACTTAACCAAGCAGGCCCAGTTGTGATGCTGACATGTGCGCTGCTGCTGATACTTCCTCCCCAGCCAGCTTAGAATCTGTCAACCCAGCTAGAAACTGCTGATGCTGGATACTGTGATGAAATGAGCCAATGAGAAAAAGATAGCACCACATCTGGCTACTTGAAAGCCAATGAGATGTTGGAAGGGGGTATAAAGGTTTTCTCAGTTCCTGAAATAAACAAGTCAGCTTTTGCCAGTTGCCTGACTTCTAGAGTCTGTGTCATTGACTCTGCACCATTTTACCCCTCACCTGCAAAGGTCTTGGTTGGGGTTGCAAGCAACATAGATACCCTCAACCTTCATCAGTTGTAGATTTCCATTCATTCTCATGGCCATCTGGGCCTCCCCATACCTGATCCTGAATAGGCCTCATTCCCTACCCCAACACTTCTCCCACCCAGTTCCTTCCCTCCATCTACCTCCTATGATTATTTTATTCCCCTTCTAAGTGAGATTCAAGCATCCTTGCTTAGACCTTCCTTCTTGTTTAGTTAGCTCCTTTGTGACTGTGAAGTGCAGCATGGGAATCCTGTATTTCATGGCTAATATTCACTTATAAGTGAGTAAATACCATGCCTGTCTTAAGTATTTTTAAATTGCTTCAATACAAGAGAAGATCCAGTGTGAAATTTCAGGCACCATGGCACTGTGACCATATGACACAGAGATGTGGCAACTGAGTAGTGAATAGAATCATGGGGATAGAGTTCAGATGCAGGCTCTATGGCCAGGTTCTGCATTTTCAACAAACTACATGGGAACATAGCACAGCTGGATGTAGGTCAGCTCTATGAATAGAAAGAACGGAAAGGAAGCACAGTGTGTTCAAAGTATTCTATCATTTATTAATTTTGACCTCACACTTGACCTCACACAAAACCTTAGTATTCATAGTCCATTGCTCAGTCAGCATGGACAAAGCACACCAATATATTCCCAGAGTGGACCAGGCTGAATCTCCAGGTGGTGATGTTTTTTGCTAAGATCAATGTCTATACCCAAGGGCAACTCTTCTATTCATGGCCAACTGTGCTAGTAGATGCCAGGTAGCTCTGATTTGTCCCTCCTTGGGTTTACAGCTTTTTACATATTGATTTTGTCCCCTGAAAAAAAAAGTGATGTGGATGGTCTGGAACAGGCTCAAGTGAAAATTCATATGAACACTGAAGAGAGAAAGGGGAAGAAAGAGGGAAAAGGGGAAGAAGAGGGAAAGGGGAGCTCCGTGTCTGGACCTATTTGAGACAGGGATGGGCTGTCCTGATGCTTGCTTCTACTGCTGAATGAAAGAAGCCATCTCCCATCTCCGAGTGTAAAAGAAACTTTGTGCTGTGGAGGATGAGATTGTTCTGCACGTGAAATAAATGAAGTGATGCTAAGAGCTTAAAACTCTCAGTGGGACCATCAGCACAACTGCCAGGAAGGTGAAAGTGGTGAATGTCATTGTGAGGTGCTTGGCACGCATGCTGTCCTCACTGTGCTGTGAGTACGACAAGGACTTCATGAACTGTACAATGTCTGCTTTTCCAGGAGGGTCTAAAATGCCAAAGCCACAGAGAACTGATGAAAGTAAGGATGCATTTTCAGCTTAGATCTGCTCAGCTCAGCGTGGTTTAAGCATCTCTGAGGGAGATCTCCCTAGACCTGGAAGGGCACTGAGGGGTGGCCACTAGAGCTGAATGCCCTGCAGACAGTCAGCGCAAAAGTCTTCAGTTTGTCCCTACCCTTCCTGTCCATGGTCCAGTGCATCCGAGAAAGCTCAGTTTTTGTACTATGATCTTTTGATCAAATTCATTATATTTGCCCTTAATTCCACTGGCCTTCAGATATACCTGGGCTGCATAAGCTTCCGCCAGCCTAAAGAGTCACATCATTTAGTTTTCTGACTACTTTGGCTGTAAGAGCATATAAACTAACCAGCTAAGTAGTTCCCATAGGTTAATATGACCAGCTGTATGCTGAGATGGGCCTTGGTGAGAGAGTATTGTCAGTTACCCCAGAGAAGGAGCCACCTGTCTGTTACACAGATGCAATTGCAAACTGAGAGACAGAAAGGCTGAAACCATCTCAAGCTATATGACCACCAGGTACACAGTCTGAGTGAGAATACTCGTAGGAGTCAGGCTCTGCCAGAACCATCATGTTTTTTACATTAATTTAAAAATATTGTGTTCACCTTCCCCCTCTCTCCTCCCTTTTATTCCCGCCACCCCTGTGTGTGTGTGTATGTGTGTGTGTGTGGGGGGGGGGGGAATGCATGTAGAGGCAGAGGTCAAGCTGCAGAAGTTGGTCCTCTCCTTCCATCCTGTGAGGTTTTAATCCAAGCCATCAGGCTAAGTAGCAAATGCCTTCAGCAAAGGAGCAGCCTCACTTGGTTCCTGATGATACTTCTATGCTTCTCCTAAAATATTTCTTCATTATCTCAAGTACTCACTTTTGAAAAGTGAGTGTGAAAGGGCTAGGGGGATAGCTAAGTCTATGAAGTGTTCACCTCATAAGCACTAGGGTATGGGTTTGAGCCTCTGAACCCCCATAAAAAAAATCCAGGCACGTGTATTTACAATCCCAGAGAAGCAGACATGGAAGAAGGTTTCTACCAGCCAGCCTAACCTACTTGGTGAGTGAATTTCAGGCCAATGAGAGACTTTGTCTCAAAAAATTCAGAGTGGGCAGCACCTGAGAAATATAGTGCAAGTCGTCCTCAGGGTTTAGCCCGCTGGTACACACAGTGCACATGAATATACATGTATTCTTTCTATATACAAAAATTCACATACATACATATGCACACAAAAGTTAAAGGGGAACGGATTTTACATTTTCCTGTGTAGAGTAGTTAGGTTTCTATTGCTGTGACAAAGTACCTTAACCAAAAACAATATGAGAAGGAAACGGTTTATTTCAGTTTACAATTCTCAGGTCACAATCCATCACTAAGGCCATAGTCAAGCCAGGAACTGGAGACGCAAGTCTGGAGGCAAGAACTAAAGCAGCCACCATGGACGAGTACTGCCTACTGGCTTGCTCACCATGGATTGCTCAGTGTGTTTTCCTATGCAGCCCAGGACCATCATCCCACAGGGAGCTGAAACTACCCCACCCGTACACATTTCAGTCATTAATCAAGAGAATGCCACACAGTCTTGCCTACCGGGTGATCTGCCGGAGGCATTTTCCCCACTTGTGTTCCTTCCTTCTGGGTGACTCTAGCGTGTAGGAAGTTGACAAGAAACTACTCAGTGAGCCAGCCTCGTATCTTCAGAAGGCCTCCACTTTTATTCAGGTAGGGAAAGCTGCATTTTTGAATGGGAAAGGTTGTTCCAAGGCTTGTCCACCACTGGGGCTCTGGGGCAAGGCAATTTATTTTAGATCAATAGCTACTGTTTCAGGCTTAGCTGTTGGTTCTCCTCATTAAAACAAAATTAGACTGTCACCCAGAAAATCATCTTTGAACCATGTTTCAATTTGTGAGCAGTCTACTAGGGTGGAATATTAATCAGTATATGCTTTGGGGAGTTAGAGCTCCAGCTCTGACTGTTTCCTCGGGATGTTACATAAGACAATCCATTTACTGATGAGGCATGAATGGCTCTAATGGTGTATTCTAAGGTGATTTATCTTAATTGTCACTCTGGGACCTGTTATTATAGTGTCAGGATGGGTCACTGCATTAGAAAATTAAGGCTGATGAAGAGGATTCATTTTTAGCCTGTTTGTAAATTCAGACTTTTGGGACAATGACCTTCTGACTATATGTGTGCCTGCTTCTTTGGTGGGCCTTACCTTACCATTCACTACCTCTCACAGAATTGAAAAGTGTCACACGTACGTCTGTGTCATTCTGCTATGTGGCACTGAGGCTTTGGTGACCCGGAGTGTGTATAGCTGCCAATTGGTGCAGGGTGCAGGGTCTGGGATAGGACACAATGATCCTTGACTACTGACAACAGCTCCACGACCAGTGGTAAGTAGGTCTTAGGTTAAAACAGTTTAAGCACAGAAAGAAACTAGAACTGGAGACAAGAATCAGCTGGCCTTCGTCAAACTCTAGGGCCTCATTCTGCCATTTGATTGTGCCTCAAAGCTTGCTGATTTTGTCTGGTGTTAGCTCTACTTTTGAACAAAGCATCGGAGAGGTTTGTAAACTTAAAGAAAGATGCACTTTGAGAAACATAGTGCTGGAAGACTTTGTGAGAAGTATGCACAAAAACACAATTGGCTAATGCTTAACCCTTTGTATTCATAGCAATAAACTCTGGGGCCTTACTTGTACATGAAGCAAACAGTCTACTAAAGACACTGAAATGGGGCAGTAGTGTGTGCCATGATCTTAGCTTCTAGTACATAGTTTCCACAGGGGTCTGACACAGCCCCACAGCAAGATAAAATAGGTAGGAGGGAGGCAAGAAAGGCCTAAAAATGGCATGTGTCCAGGATGAACGCCGGAGTATTGAATGAACCCCTCCAGTTCCATAATTCCTTTGAGCTCATACAATAGAGGCAATTTGGAGAAGAGAAATGCAGTTATTCACTCTATTTTTTTTTCCTAAATGAATCCATCTTTTGTGAGCATTAAAATAGCAAATTGCCTGTGACGCTATGTCTAGTCAGCTTCTAAAGAAGAATAAGAAAGTGAGATGTCAAAAAAATCTCATCTTCTATTTACATAATTACCAGATTAAAACAGAATTGTGTAAATGCAAATGAATGTACAGGTGTCTGCCAGGCAGAGATTATCCAAATTATAATCAGTCTGTCTAGGAAAGTGGCTCCTTTAGTGTCATCTCCAAGGCATAAAGCTTCAAGCTTTGAGGATCCAACCTTTCAAATTATACCCATTGTATCTGTAAAAGTATCAAGTCAGTGTGCCAGAAGGACAGGACACTGCTAACCCCACTTCCCCAGACACTTAGCTCTACTGAGCACAACAGGGTCCCTTTTCACTGGTTGGTATTTGTTCCTTGTAATTAGATAGAGCCCTGCTAGACAATATTGTCTTTTCACAATTAATTAACTAAGTGTGTGTGTGTGTGTGTGTGTGTGTGTGTGTGTGTGTGTGTGGTGTGTGTGTGTGTGTGTGTGTTGGTACACATGTCACATCATGAGTGTAAAGGTTAGAGGACAACTTGTGGGAATCCGTTTTCTCCTTCTACCACATGTGACATGGAGATCAAATTCAGATTTGAATCTGGCAGCATCCTTTACCTCCTGAGTGATCTTACTGGTCCAGTATTAATTATATATAATGAGTTGTTTTGGTTAATTTTATCAGCTTGTTAAGGCACAGCCTAGAATCACCTTAAGAGAGAGCAATTGATTGATTGTTTTCAATAGGTTGGTTGGTATGTGCGTTTGTCTTTGAAGGATTGTCTTGATTGGCAATTAATGTTAGGATGGCTCAGACCCTTGTGGGCAGCACCACTCCTTGGCAGGTAGAGCTGATCTATAAAAGGAAGCCAGAAAGTATCTTAGTTAAAGTTACCATTGCTGTAATAAAAAAAAAAAAAATGACCAGAAAAATTTGGGGAGGAAAAGGTTTATGTCACTTAAAGTTACATATAACCGTTCATTGTCAAGCAGTGAGGGCAGAAACTCACACAGGGCAGGAACCTACAGGCAGGAGCTGATACAGGGGCCATGGAGGAGTGACACTTACTGGTTTGTTCATTACTCTGCCTGCTTCTAATAGAACCCAGGGCCACCAACCTAGAAATGGCACAGCCTGCCTCTTGCATCAATTACTAATTAAGAAAATGTCCTACAGCTGGATCTAATGAAGGCCAGTTCTCATTCAAGTTTCCTCCCTTTCAGTTAACTCTCTCTGTGTCAAGTTGACAAAAGTCAAGCCATCAGGCAGAACCCCACCATGGTTTAGGCTTCAGTTCTTGCTCAAGTTCTTGCCCGGACTTCCTTCAGTGATGTAAGCTAAATAAAACCCTCCCATCCCAAGTTGATTTTGATCAGAGCATTTTTATCACAGGCACAGAATAAAGCTAGGACAGAGTAAAACTCGAATTATCTCACCATCAATTTCTACTAGTAAATACAAACTGTTTCTTTGCCCCTGCAAGTCACAATGGAGCTGACAGATGTAAGACTGTGGCATCGTGTGCTGGAAGTGACAGGCAGACCTAAATGTGTGAGCCTGAATTTGTGGAGCACATTCCGGAGCTGTCTCTTCTGTCCACATTCTGCTTTATTTTCCCAACTGGCCAGTGGAGAGGATGCATTGCCAAAGTCATTGCTCTGTCACTGGATGTCTAGGCTGAGGTATTACCACAGAGTAACGGTCTTGGATTTCCCTGGACACCCTACCATAGGCTTGACTCATGGATGGTGAACAGGAAAGACCTAGCACAAGCTTACCTGCCATGTTCTTTATGACAAATTTTTCAATGGTGAGAACATTTTCATGATTTTTTTCTTCTTTTTAATTTTTTTTTACATATTCATTTTACTGTCCCCTCTCAGTCACCCCCTCCCGCAATCCTTCCCCCATCTTCCATCCCCTTCTCCTCTGAGCACGTGGAAGCCCCCGGCACACACACCCTGCTCCCCAGCACGTCAAGTCTCTGTGAGGCTCATTCTCTCCCTCTGAGGCCAGACCAGGCAGCCCAGCTAGAAGAACATATCCCACAGACAGGCAAGATTTTGGGACAGTCACCGCTCCAGTTGTTGGGAACCCACATGAAGACCAAGCTGCATGTCTGTTATATCTGTGGTAAGGCCTATATCCAGCCCATGTATGTTCTTTGATGGTGGTTCAGGCTCTGAGAGCCCCAAGACTCCAGGTTAGTAGATTTTATTTGTCTTCCTGTGGAGCTCCTATCCCCTTAGGGGCCGCAGTCCTCACTCTTATTCTTCCATAAGAGTCCCCAGGCTCCATTCATTGTTTAACTGTTGGTGTCTGCATCTGTTTCAGTCAGCTGCTGGGTGGAGCCTCTCAGAGGACAACCATGCTAGACTCATGTCTGCAAGCCATTAATAGAATCAGGGATTGGTGCTTGCCCATAGGATGGGTCTTAAGTTGGGCCATGTATTGGTTGGCCATTTGCTCAATCTCTGTTCCGTACCCATTCCTGCATTTCTTGTAGACAGGATAAATTCGGGCTTGAAAGTTTTGTGGGTGGGTTAGTGTCACTCTCTCCACTGGGGCTCCTGCCTGGCTATAGGAGGTAGCTGCTTCAGGTTCCATACCCTCAATGATGTGAGTCACAGCTAAAGACACCTCCATTGATTCTTGGGTACCTCCCTTATCCCAGGTCTATGCCATGTCCTAGAGATGCCCCTTACCTCCTCACCCCTGACAGTTTCAGATTTCCACTCATTCTCATGGCCATCTGACCATCCCTCCTGTCCCTCCCCACACCTGATCCTGAACTGATCCACTCCCCTCCCCAAACCCCACCTACCCCTTCCCTCCCTCCATCTGCCTCTTATGACTCTTTTATTCACCCTTCTAGGTGAGATTTTAGCATTTGAGGATGCTTTTAAATTACATTAGTAATCAACTTAATGTAGAAACTCGTTCACAGATCTGTTCACAGGATTATCTCCTATGAGTCTAGATTTTGTCAAGCTGGCAATCAGTATTACCCAGCATTCACCCTCAGCCCTGTTCTCAGTGTCTATCGATGAGAATAGAAGTGAGAGCTTCCACTTCAGGGATGAAGAGGTACATGAAGAGGTCAGGGCAAGCTTTACTAAGAAAACCCTAAATGTAGTTACCTGAGAAACTTGTGTTTCTTAGGTAAAGAAAACAAGTTGCTAATGAGAAATGTAGATGTCTGCTATATGACACTAACATTTATTTAGATATTCAAAAATATGATACATAGCCCCCTGTGTTTACAAATGTGCTCATAGCACTTAGTCTCTATTCATTAGCCTATATTTATCCAACCAAACAGATCCACCAGTGTTCATTAATTAAATTTATTAAAGAGTAGAAGTTTTGAAGAAGTCTTTGAAATGTAGGAACTCAACAATTAAGTTTCTTGTACTAGCTCTCTTCCTGGTGAGGTCTTCTCATGGCAGTTGTATGTGGTTAGAGGTTCAGCGATTTGAGCAAGAAGCAAATTTTGTCACCCTGTGGGACAAAAAGGACACTGTTACTATTGAAAGAATTGTAAGCTCTTAGTGTGGAAATGAAATAGAAAAGTCTTACAATAGAGATTCAGTAACCTGTTTTCACAAGTAGTATTCATTGATTAACTTCATTTGTTACTGGGGATGGAAGTCAGGACTTGGTATATGCTTGGTAAGCATACCACTACTGAATTAAACTCAAAACCCAATAATGGCCACTGAGGGAGACAGTGACTAATGTGAACTCTATTCCCAAAGGGCTTCTGTGTAAAGGAAAGTAACAATCTCTATGGTTGATATTTCTTGGCGTGGATCTGTGGGAGCATTGGTGAGGGCAATCTAGCCTGCCCCAGGGCACCATGAGCTGCTGGTATCCACTTTTGGAAAGCACAGCTATTCCAGGTTTAGAGTCATCTGCAGAATTACTATTCTACTATAACTACTGCTTATACAGCAAGAGATCCGGTGGTTAACGGGAAGGGCAGTATGGATTGGGGTAAATACAATAGAGGCAGGAGCAGACTGAGCTCACCACATGGTTAGCAAGGAAGCCTTGGAAGAGGATACATCCAAGGGAATGTGTTTAATAATACGGCTGAAGACCTCCAAGCAGGAGTATTCCAGGATAAGGGACTAATAATGTAGGAAAGTGTCTTGTTGGAGGTTTAGACCATTTGATAAATGTAGAAAGCTCTGCTGTGACTGGAGGACAAGTTTTGCAGCAGCTAAGAATCCTCTGTCTTAGGGCCCTGATGTAGCTGTCTCCTGAGAGGCTCTGCCAGTGCCTGACTAATACAGAAGTGGATGCTCACAACCATCCATTGGACAGAGAACAGGGTCCCCAATGAAGGAGCTAGAGAAAGTACCCAGGGAGCTGAAGGGGTTTGAAGCCGCATAGGAGGAGCAACACTATGAACTAACCAGTACCCCCCCCCAAACTACCAATCAAAGAAAACACATGGTGGGACTTGTGGCTCTAGCTGCATACGTAGCAGAGGATGTCCAAGTCGGTCATCAATGGGAGGAGAGGCCCTTGGTCCTGTGAAGGTTCTGTGCCCCAGTATAGGGGAATGCCAGGGCCAGGAAGAAGGAATGGGTGGGCTGGGGAGCAGGGGAAGGTGGGGATGGAGGATTTTTGAAGGGGAAACTAGGAAAGGGGACCTTTGAAATGTAAATAAAGAAAATAACTAATAAAAATGCAAAAAAGGGCGTGGTGGCTCACACCTTTAATCCCAGCACTCGGGAGGCAGGGGCAGGTGGATTTCTGAGTTCGAGGCCAGCCTGGTTTACAAAGTGAGTTCCAGGACAGCCAGGGCTATACAGAGAAACTCTGTCTCAAAAAACAAAAAAAAAAAAATCCTCTGTCTTAAGATAGATCGAGCATTCCAAAGATACCTGCACTGTGTTTGAAGGCTGTAACCTACAGCCTGCTTACAATTAGTGCAAGCAAACGTGGAGTCATAAATTTACTTAAACCAGTATGAAGACTTTTTTTTGCAATTTTAATTTGCAACTCAGTCAAAGTTCTTTAATGAGAGATGTGTAGATGGCAATGGCAAAGTCTGGCGGTGGCAGAGATGGCAGCAGAGGGAAAATATAGATCCACAGAGACAAGGAGAGAATAAATGCATGGGAAACAGAATCCAGTGTATAGATGTGCCCAGGAGGAGAAGAAAGGAAAAGAGCCTGATGCTGATGCCTGGCTTAGCTTATCATGTTAATGTATTACCCCCTAACATACATAACACAAGAGGAAGATGAGTCTCGGAACAAAATCATAAACTATATTACTACTCAAATTCTACTTAAGTCAGCAAAACAATGATCTGAGATAGGAAAAGAGGAGTGTGGGAATAATTTTGGAATCGTGATTACAGAGAGTGCTCTATTTCGATAGGATGTGGAAAGACGTGGGTCCCAAGGATGCAGTCTGTGGAGGTCACTGAGGAGTCCTGAAGAACCAGGTCATAAGAGGACTTGAAGGGTTATTTATACACAGCATTTAAAATCAGACTGCTGAGTTTAAGGTTCCTGTAACCAATGTGGAACATACAGCAATCTCTCACTCTCTTCTCCTGGAAATGGCATGATAGATGCTTGCTACAAATCACCCCCAGCATCACTAGCCCTACTGTGGGAGTTACTGGCAGTATTATCCACAGCTTACCTGACAGGGTAGAAAGACACATTTTGCCCCTCCAGGGGCCAGGAAGATGGGTAACAGTGTCTGCCGCCCAGCCTGATAACCTCAGTCTGATCCTGGAACCCCACAATGAAGGGAGAAAACCAACTCCTCTGGCATCCACACTCATGTTGTAGGGAGAATGCTACACACACTACAATTTATATAAATAAATGTAAGGGAGACTTGAAGAGGTCTTCCTTAGGCTTTTGTCTGAGGCAAGAGCAAGCAAAATGAAGTTGATTAAACCACAGGAAGTGTTAAGTGAAGATGGTCCTCGAACCCTACCATTGTACGGATTCTTCAGATTGAGAGTTTCATCAACCTACTGAAGAAGAAATGTGAGTGAGTTTTAAAACACCCCGTTTTTCCTTGAAATGCCCATGAGAGCCCAGGTTTCAAGATACCACTTTACTCATCCAAAATTAAAACGGAATAAGTCTTGGTCCCATGTGGAGCCCCTAGACTCTGTACCAGTATATCTACATTGTAGTCCCAAAATACAGGTTCTGTTGTAACTCAAAGATGCTTCTGAAGGAGCATCCGTGTAATTTTCCCGTTGGTTGTTTAGGTTCTATATTTACTTGAGCCACCTATCTCCTTGTCTGATTATGGAACTTCTGTAATGCACATTTCAGTCTCTTAGATGTTTTTTTCTACATATATTTGAGCTATCCTTTCAACCACATTTAACTAGTCAACTCTCCTATTTCCTTGCAACATTTTTTTTTTTGTGGGGGGATAAATTTTCCAGCATCCAAGAACCCCAGGTACTGGTTAAGAAAGAGACTCTGACCAACATCCAGATGAGGTTGTAAAACTCCCTAGAGCAAAGACAGCTTCATGGGACCCTGTGCACTTCAGTATGCAATTGAGCAAAGGACAGTAGCTTTCCCCTTCTCTTCAATTCTGGGTAGTTTCCTAATTGTTTTATTATATCAGTTCTCACTTCTATAAAACAGTCAATTAACCATAAAAAAAACCTCACACATCCTTTAGTTGGCCACAACTCCCTCAAAACCTTGGTGTCTCTTGCATGTCACTTGAGTCAGATACCAGCTGTTTCACAGCTAGTAGTTAGCCTTGGTTTGAACTTGGGAGGCATAGAGGCATGGTCTCAAATTCCAGCTAAGCTGATGATTATCTGTATACTATCTCCATGCCAGATGCATTTCTTTGGAGCAAAGCTGAGATTTTCTGTAAGCATGAATATTTCAATACTATATGCGTTACACTTGGGGAATGGAGATTGTCACCTTTCCTGTCCTCCCTCAGCCCATTTCATGCACCAGCCTCTCTGCAGTAGAATCAGGCAAGACGGTTTACCCATAACTGTCCTTGGATAAATAGTCCATGGGATGAGTTTTGTGTTCTTACAATTCTGCATATTTTCAAAAATAAAAATCCATAATTATATAAAGACAATGATTTCCTTGTCATCCTTAGGGGTGACAGATTGTGTAGGTTGGGGGTTCTGTCTCAGAAGTAGATGCACCTGGGACCTGTAGCCTCCAGAAGGCTCTCTGAGGCTGGAAGTTGTCGTAATCATGGGAATTATGGTATTCGCTGAAGAATGATGTGAGTCACATGTTTTATCACCAGTGTTCACTGAGGACTGCCACGGACACTTAGACTAAACCTGGGAAGACATCACCTACTGTGGACCATTAGGGATCAGGCTGGAGGGACCTCCACCCACTGAGGACCCTTAGAGAGCAGCTTGGAAGACCTGCATCTACTGAGGACCTTGGAGAGCAGCAGCTTGGGAGACTGCCATCCACTGAGGACCCTCAGAGAGGAGCTGGGGAGACCTCTACCTAGTGACATAGATTTTCTTTCTCCTGGCAGTGTTTCTGTGATCCTCCACCTAGTTCTGCATACTTCTTGCTGGAAGGCAAATCATGTGCTGAAGAGATGGGTCAGCTGTTAAGAACACTGGCTGCACTTCCAGAGGGTCCTGAGTTCAATTCCCAGCAACCACATGATACCTCACAAACAACTGTAACATGATCTGATGCCTTCTTCTGGCATGCAGGTATAGACGCATATAGAGTACTCACATACCTTAAATCTTAAACAACAGAAAACAACAAAAAAGAAGTCAGTGCTTCATCAAAATATTCAGGACCTGAAGGGAATGCTCCGTCAGTAAAGTGCTTGTCGTGTAAGCATGAGATCCCCATGCATCTGCAAGTGTAAAGACCAACAGGGTACACCTATAACCTCGGTCCTGGACAGCAAGGTGCAGAATCATCTTTCACATTTGCTCAGTAATCTATCTAGCAAATTTGTAAACTCCAGATGCAGTGAGAGACCCGGTCTCAAACACTAATGTAGAGAAGAGAGTGGCTGGGGAAGACACACAATGTTGGGGAAAGCGCACAATTTGACCTGTGGTTTCCACATGTACACACATGCATAAGCTTACATGTACATGCATATAAGCCTGTTTGGCCACAATGGCCATGATTAAACCAAACTCGGATTGTCCAGACTGCTTTCTGAGACCAAGGCTTCTGCATGGAGCCTTTGAACCTACTAAGGCATCAATACACAGGTATCTATGAACTTCCATAGAACATGATATGGTGACATTCATGGAAGCAATCTACATAAAAGAGTCCTATTAAAGGAAGTTAAAATCTAATTTCAGGATCTGGTGCCCGGTGGCTGCCTAAAGTCAGCAAAAGTCATAACAAATTATTTTGAAATACCAAACGGCTCCTGAGTCACAAAGAATGCATAATTGCCCCAATTGAATAAAGCCACAATCTCAAACAATCCAGTTCTAATAATTTACAATTATAAAGCCCCAGCTGTGACAGCATTCACCCTGAGATGAGATTTTAATCTTCCATATCTCATATAAAGTCATCCTACCACTCTTTTCTGATGAAACAAATAAGGATTTTTGTTTGTTTGTTTTAACACAAGCAATCTATAGGAATTTTGCTAGGCTGGAAGGTGTCTTCATAATCATTTTGATGTAATGACTTTAGCTATTAGCTGTTTTCACTACCTCGACAAATACAAGGTTGGTGGCAGTCAAGATAGGAAATTTTATAGCCAGTGTGTGGATCCACAGTCATGTCAAGAAGCAGAGAAAATATTGCTTAACTTCACAGACCTGGCTGTGCACTCTACCCAAAATCTCATTAGAGTGATTTCCTGGACATGGATCTATGTCTGGACAAACTGGGGTGCATACTGGGCTCTTTCACTTACTTTCTCCTTCTCTTGCGGGTCAGAGGCAAGCATGTCCATCTTCAGGACAAGATTTTCAATACAAAACAAGAACAAAGACATCTTTGGATGTCCTGTGCAGCACTAACTCCATTGAAAGAGACACACACTATTTCTTTCCCAAATTGATTGGCCAAGTCCTTAATGTCAGCTTCATTAGCACTTACCACAAGCCTGGCAGAGAATCTGCTCAAACTTCCTTTATTGAAGTTAAGCGAAATAACAGAAAGCCTTGGGTGAGGGCGATTAGCCCTGGGGGCTGATCTCAAGAGACGGGTTGGCTGATCAGTTCTGGTTTCCATCACTGCCAGCCTTTGAACCTTGATAAACACTTTCAGTACGTTATTATGAATCACAATGTGGTAGAAGGCATGTGTCCTCCATTCCCAATATAGAATGAGTTCCTGTGTATCCAGAAAGCCCTGGCCAGTGTTCATGCATAGCTTCCTGAGAAGTGCCATTGTTAGGCACACATTCCCCATGGACTTTTTTCTTCATTGCTAATTCAGGGGCATGGTACACACCAGAATGGACCTCACCTCACAGAAGCTATCCATTTCCCAGTGAACCTGTACAAGGCAACAAGGCCACTGGAAGACCGATGGGTCCAAATGGGAACTAGGCCTTTCTCCCAGACACAGTGGGCAGCTAGGAACCTTTTACCCAAGGCAAATATCTATATACAGAAGGCACTGTGTGTTTAATTTCTAGATTGTTCAGATCAATAAATAATGGAGTCATGGCTCTGTGGATGTGGCCCCTTGACATCTTTGTGTTGTTGGTCTCCCTGGGCTATATGCAATATAAATAAAGAATTCTGGGTCTCACTGCAATGTGTCAATAGCTGAGTACAAGTCATCCTTTTGAAACCTTTGGTCCATTCATTTGAATGGTCTCTACATGTAGGAAAAGTGGGAAAAGAAAAATCAGAAGAAATCAACTGAATCCCAAGACTCACTCTTCAGTGGATGATTTAAATTTTTTTTTATTTTCATTTTCATTTGTGTGTGCCTATATTTGCATGTTGACATGCACAGGTGCACATAGGTACATTCAGAGGCCAGAAAAGGGTCCCTTAGAACCAGAGTGGCAGATATTTGTGAGCTGCCATGTTGGTGCTGGGAACTCAGGTCCCCTGTAAGAACATCAAGTGTTCTTAACTACTGAACCATCTTTCCTGTCCCTAGTAGTTGAGGCGAATTTTGCCTTCAAGAGAAGCATGGTCCCTATGTAAGGCTGCTTTTTCTGAATGTCGTTTGTCCGTTAGGATCCCATAACTGAATGTATCAAGACAGAGGATAGGGTAGGAAAACTGTTTAAATACGTGAGTTCATTTCAAGAGAAACTGCTGTAGGGCCCATCTGTATTCATATTTTCATATTGTGGGTTTATGTTTGAGGCATGGTGGGAAGCTCTATGTTATCTCTTAAAGCAGAAGAAACTAGCCTGTGATCCATGGCATTACAGGTTGAACGCTATGTCCTTCCAAATGTATGTGAATATCCTAGCCTATTGGTCTAGGTTAGATACCAAGGTTAGGTGATGAGATGAGAGAGCTGGGTCTCCCATGCCTGGAGTTACTATTCCTATGAAGAGAGAAACAAAAGGGCAGCTTTTTTCTCTTCCCCCAGTATGTGAGGCTCCATCTGCAGTCCAAGAAGGAGCCCTCATCAGATTTTAGGTGTGGCAGAGCCTTGGCCTTGGATTCCTGCCTTCAGAGCTGAGAAATACAGATGTGTGCCTTTCAGGCTACCTAGCCATGGTTTGCATGACAACAGCCTGAGCTCTCTATCAAGAGGAATTAACAGGAATTCTCTCTGCAAACAATGCAGCTTGAGTCATAAGTGTGGGCACATCCTGATCTCAGCATTTGGAATGGAAAGTGCAGTGGTCCAGAGCTTTGCAAGACTAGCCTTTCTGGAGCTGTATGATCTCACTTCAGTAACAAGTCTTTCTCTCTTCCTGAACCACAAGAGTCTTTTCAATTGAGCCCATAGGAAAAGTGTTGCCTTCAGTGCATTTGAAAACCGGAATGTGTCTAGACATTAGTATGAAAAGTGCATGCAGACTGCACCTGGATCTGAGGAACATACCCTGCTACTCTCCCACTTTGGATCAGTATGTGAAACTGATGCTCTACAGAGATCTAGAGGTGATGACTGGAACAGCAAGGCATTCCTAACAATGTGGCAAAGAACAGTCTGCGCACATTCTGGAACAGTCTGTAGATAGTCCTGGTGTCTTCTGTATTGTCCTGGAATGTCAGACTTACAGAAAGGACTATTTTCCCAGTGCATAGGAAGCTGTCAAATACTTGTTCATGTCCCAATGTGTTCTTTATCTTTCTGTGAACCACATACACTGTTTCCTCTAGTCTTGATGTTATGTGACATTGGTTTAATTTTCATATTACAAAAGGATACTTTAATATCTAGTAAATCATCATTCACCCCTGTTATAAGGTACACCCTGAAGCTGGCAGGCAGAACTCTATCTCACATATTTTTATTAAAGACTCTTACTTCACCAATGTCAGAAATGTTGGACAAACTCTTTTCTCTGCATCTCTGGCCCTGGCACAGACACACAGTCTCCATACCTTTTCTCTGTTCACCTAGGAACTCATTTCACAGCCAGAGAAGTGCAACAGTGGGCCCAGGATCATAGAATCTGCTTGTTTACCACATTTCCCAACATCATGAAGCAGTTGGCCTGATAGAAAAATGGAATGGATCTTTGAAGACACAGTTACAGTGCCAATTGGGTGGTGATACCATGGAGGGCTGGGGCAGAGTTCTTCAGAAGGTAGTATATGCTTTGAATCAGCATCTGATATATGGTACAGTTTCTTCCTAGCCAGGATCCACAGGTCCTGGAATCAAGGGGTGGAACATGGACTTGTTCCACTCACTATGACTCCTAGTGACCCACTAGGAAAGGTTTTGCTTCTTATTCTGACAACACTAAGTTCATCTGGCCTACAAGTTTTGGTTCCAGAGCAGGCAGGAGCCACAACAAAGTGTTCCATTAAACTGGAGGCTCAGACTTCCAGCTGGTTTCTAATGCCCTTAAGCCAACAGGCTAAGAAAGAAAGTCTGTGTGTAGGGGGTGTGTGATAGATCCAGATTATCATGGGGAAAATCGATTGCTTCTTCACAAAGGAGGTAAGAAGGATTATGTCTGGAGTGCAGGAGATTCCCTTAGGGCATCTCTTAGTACTACCATGTCCTGTGATTAAAGTCAGTGGGAAACTACAACAGCCTAATCCAAGCAGGATGACAAAGGGCACAGATCCATCAGGAATGAATGTGTGGGTCACTCCTCCTGAGAAAGAGTTCAAACCAGGTGAGGTGCTTGCAGTGTGTGGAGAAAATACCAACGGTATTTGAAGTAGTTAGAAATACCAACAAGGCCACACCTCCTAATAGTGCCACTTTGCATGGGACAAACATATTCAAACCATAACATCTAGTTTCCTCTGGAAAAATGTAGAGTCACTTTGTGTGGTAGTTTGAATCAAAATAGCCCGCTTAAGCTCATAGGGAGTGGCACTATTAGGAGGTGTGACCTTGTGGGAGAAAGTGTGTCACTGTGGGGATGGACTTTGAGGTTTCAGAAGCCTATCCCAGACCCAGTGTTATTCTGTCTTCCTGCTGCTTTCCAATCCAGATGCAGAATTCTCAGCTACTTCTCTAGCACCATGCCCACATGCCACCATGCTTCCCACCGTGAAGATTAATGGACCAAACCTTTGAACTGTAAGACAGCCCCAATTAAATGTTTTCTCTTTATAGGAGTTGCCTTGGTCATGGTTCCACTGGGGAATTTGAGACAGCTATTGTGTCACGCCAAAGGCCTGACTGCACACAGGGAGCCAGCCTAGACCCATACATGGGCTCATGCTGAAATTCACACTGAACGGAGGGAACCAGCCTAGCCCCACAGAGAGATACTTGCTATTATTCACACATGCATAGAGTCAGCTTAGACTCACACTTTAGGACATTACTCAAGCTGAAGTTCACACTGCATGCAGGGACTCAGCCTCAACCCATGCACAGATACATGTTACTCATGTTGAAATTCCCACTGCATGCAAGCAGGCATCCTGGCCTCATACACGGGCACACATCACTCTCTCCTTTGCTTTAGTTTTTCCCTTTCCTGAAATAAGAATTAAGTATATTCCTGAAAATGTGTAGGGGGCACTTTTCTGTCTGGCCATAGGAAATATACTATTTTATTATTTGTTAATATTGCACAAAGAGATCTTAGTATGAACTAGAATGTCTGAGTGTGGATTTTAAAGCAGAAAGTATATGTAAAGGTGCCCTGTCTCTGGGGCTATGTTGTCACAATTCCCAATCTTAGAGCTGGGACTCAGGCCTACAGAAGACAGTGAATTCTTGGGCCTCCAAGAAGTTTGAAGAGAGCCCCTGGTTTCTGCTTTGAAGGGCAATGCACAGATGGCGAGGCAGGTTTTACAAGTAGATACCAGGAGAACAGCTCTGGGGTCAGATCCTGCAGAAAGGATGGACTTGGGTGACTGAGATGCTATGCAGTAAAATGATGCTGGATGCAAATGGCAAGGGAAGATGCCACCCAGTGAGGGCTTCCAGCACAGTGGACTCTGGTCAGGGCTAGCCTGGGAAGGCACAACATGGTGCAAGTTGCAAAGGGAAAAAGCGGTTTGCTGGGTCTCAGCTCAGTAACATGGGCGGAGTCAGAGGAGTAGGCAAGAGCTGCATAGTAGTTGCTTTCCTCCATATATGTCCGTTTGTCTGTCTTCCGGTCCATGAACAGACATGCAAATATGCATATCTGACACGAGAAGGGGTTCTGTCTGTCTTTCCTTCCTGCTGGTTTACTAATGTCTTGTACCATCCCTTTTCAGACTTGGAAGACAGAGTCAAAACATGCAAATAGTGTTTTGCTTTTAATTAATGCTGGTTACATATCTATTATTATTATTTTGCTATATAATTAAAAGTGACAATTCCTATTATCCCTGTCATTCTCTACTTCTCCCAGTTTTGACCTGCTCCATTCCAGCCCTCCTAGTGTATAAATACAATAAAACCTCTCCATGTGAGATGATCAAATGTTCAAGGGAAAAGGAGGAAACAGCTTCTTAAGAGTTACTTTTGAGCATACCAAAATCTAAAGGAAACAGAATTGTGTCACCAAGACCATTTTACTAGTTTTAAATTTGGAACTTCTCAAGTTGTCCTTTTGCCCACATTTCTGATATCATGACAAAAATTTCAGATGCAGAGAACCACAGAATCATAACTCTGTTGTAAGATACAATTGATTCTCCAGTCCCAAAATAATGGTTAAGCCAAACTTCATTCACAAATAAAATTTACAGAACAATACATATATAAAACAAGAATATATATTTTGTACTTCAGTTTATTACACATTTAAAATAATGCTATCAAACTCCCACTTCAGAATCACCATTTATGTTAGAGATGTAAAAATTTAATTCATCTTTCAATATTAAATATATTTCAATTGTTACACTACTTAGGAAAAAAAAAGAGTACTAGACATTTTTGTTGAAGATTTAGACAAAATTTTAGGACAATAAGATATTGGGAGTGAGATAAATGTGAAAGAAGATAAGACAGGTCAAAATGAGCAGCCAAACTATTGATTGCCAATTCCTAAAGTAGTAGACATCACACAAAGGGCACTGCCATTCTCCTGTCTCCGCGGAGGACGACTGAAGGTCACTGTGTTCTTTTCCACAGTGGCACATTCTCAGGTGATGGATTTTCAAGTGCAGGCAGAAGCAGAATGGCATCCCAGCATCTGAGGGAACAGAGGTGGGTAGCCTACCTCCCACACTGAAGAGCCTGCTTCAGGGAGTGCTTTGTGATGAGATTTCATATCTGGCTACAGATCACACTTAAGTGGAACAATTCCTACCCCATGCTGAAAAGTTGCTATCTGGGAACTGGATGAGGAGGAAAATGTGCATCCCATGATACCAGGACTGTTGTCACCACAAGTGACACCACAAGAGCCTTTGAGCTCTATAACTGCTCTTTTTGCTTTACCTTCAGGAGACTTTTTCAAATATGTATGATGCTTAGAAGTTAGCACTTGGCAATTAGCCATTTGAAGAATGAAAAATAGGCTCTCTGGAGGTCCACTGTCCTACAGGCCAAGCTGGTGTGACTCAGCTGCCAAGGGGATCTAAAAAAATACTGTTACTGAAGTTTAACAGCTTGAATGATTCCATAATTGATATGACTTGCAAGAGCACAGTTAGATACAATGGTGTTGGGGTAGGGGTGACAGTACAACTCATTCCTAAGCCATAGCATGAACCCAGCAACCCATATGGCCACAGCTGGTAGCTAAAGGGTCTAGGACTGTGAAGGTTATTTCTTAACCTCACAAGTTTCTTATTTGGCCTCACCCCATTCACAATTATCTTCACAGTGTGCCTCAGCAAGCAAACATATCCCAATGGCACCACACAAGCTATATTTAAACACTATATTCACCCAAAGAGGAGAAAGTTAACAGTTACTGAAGAAGGAAGGTATTGCCTGCATGTAGAGAAGGTAGCTATCTTTTCATTTTGTGGTTGTTTGAATGAGAATGGCACCATAGGCTCATTTGTTTGAATGCTTGATCCACAGGTGATGGAACTGTTTGAGAAGGATTAGTGGGTGTGGCCTCATTGGAGAAGATGTTTCACTAGAGGTAGGCTTTGAGATTTCAAAAGCTCACATCATTCCCAGCTAGCTTGCTCTCTCTCTCTCTCTCTCTCTCTCTCTCTCTCTCTCTCTCTCTCTCTCTCTCTCTNTGTGTGTGTGTGTGTGTGTGTGTGTGCTCCTCCTCTAACCTCATGCCTTCCTGCTTGGTGTCATGATCCTCACTGTGATACACATGGAGTTAAGGCCTCTGTAACTGTGACCCCCCAAATTAAATGCTTCTAAGTTGCCTTGATCATGACGTCTCTTCACAACAATAGAAAATTTACTAAGATACTCCTGTACCACTATACCTTCTTGTCTGTCTGTGCATTCTAATGCTTGTAGATATTGTTGAAACTTGAATAAACACCAAGTATTTTGCACATTATTAGGGAAATCAGCACATATGATAGTAAACATGGGGCATCTATGCATGACTTTATTTTCAGGCATCCTTGACCAACATATTACAGGAACAGATGGGTTCATCAGTTCTTATGGGCTCTCCTTTCTCTACACCATGGACTGTGTGGGAATTGCCTCTACTGCTCTATCTCCCATATCTCAGATAAACTGTCACTGAAACCTTCAAGAGGCTCACAACAACAGCATTTGATTTTTTTTTTCTCTGCTTCTTCCCTGGGATCTCTGGCTTCACATATATCTTGTCACTTTGGTTTACAGGAGACCTGGGCAAGCCCGTCTGTCCATGCCTCCTGTCTCCCTGTTTGGATTGCATTAACATTTTATTCATTTTCTTCAGAGGCTCTCCACTCTGTCAGTCTTTCCATGATTTCTAATGTGTAGAGGCTACTTTTATGTAAACTTGACACAAGCTATAGTCTGGAGAGGAAGGAACTCCACTAAGAAAATATTTTCATAAGCCTGTAGACCATGTTCTTAATGATCGATGAGGGAGGACTCAACCCGTTGTATGGAAGACTATCCCTGGACTGGCGGTACTGGGTTCTATAAGCAAGCAGGCCAAATAAGCCATGAGGATCAAGCCAGTAAGCAGTAACTCTCCATGGCCTTTGTATCAGGTCCTGCATCTGGGTCCATGCCCTATTTGAGTTCCTGCCCTGACTTCCTTCAATATTATGGAAGTATAAGCAAAATAAACCCTCCCTCCCCAACTTGATTCAATCATGGAGTTTCATCACAGAGACAGAAATCCTAAGACGGACACAAGCTTTTTCACACCAGGTAGACTTTTAAAACAGAAATTATTTTCATCCCCCTTTTCGTATGTGTCCACTCAAGCTGTAATAACCACGGGGCAGCACCTCCATCTCATAGCTCCACTCACTCAGCTTTTGGCAATCAGAGTTAACATGGAAGATGCACCCCAGCATCTGCTCTCACTTTGGAATTCCTCCTTACACAGTGAAGAAGTGGGCAGCTCAACTTCAGCTGCATTTTGGAGCTTCTTTAACAGGGGCTACAATACAATTGCAACCCAGCAAGTGTCTGGCTCCCACACACCATATGGAGGAAGACAGACAACACATACCTCAACTTCCCCCACAGATGCTCAAGCCCAACTCATGCTGATGTGTTAGATTCTATTCAGCCACCAAATGTTGTGTGACTTTCCTGGGAAGAATAAACACTCTTGTTTGTGCCAGGGAACAAGAACATGGGTCACACTCTCCCCTATTCAAGTCCAACTTGGAGGAAACAATAGGTTCATTAGGGTTCCTTAAAGGAATATGCATGACTGTGGTACCTGGATATTACAGTCTCACATAAGTAACTACAGTGCTGAAGAACCCCACACCTGCTGAATGCTTGTGGACAAACTCAGAGAGGAGCAGGCCTCTGAAGGTGCTCATGAATTTTATGATTGTGAATGTTCTGTGAGCCACCTGGTCCTCTCTCACATTAACAAGCCTGGTCCTATAAGGCTCTCATGATGCTGAAAAGCCCCTGAGTTAAAGATACTGAATGAATTAAGACACTGAACTAAGGAGTTCATTGGCTCTAAGACAATGGCAAGGTAACCAGGACAATGTTAGAATAATAATGTTCTATGTATATACACATAGACAGTCACCTTCCAGTGTGAACACACATGTTTATTCTCCCTACAAAACAGGAAGATTTTCTGCCAGGTAGTATACCAAGAATTCTTGGGTTCTGAGACATTTAACAAATCATAAATGGGAAATAGTACCTTGAATGTTTATGAGACTTGAAGGAGAGGTGGCACTTGAGTGCTCTATGGTAAAAAAAAGAGTTGGTAGGGGGAATGTTCCAATAGTGATCTACCGGACCTTCTTTGCCAGAGGGTACACAATTAGTATGATGGCCAGTGGTGTGGGCGTCTTTACTTCAAACAGAAGTTAGAAAAATAATAAGAAATTCCACAAAGAACACATTCGGCATTAAAGAAATAGAGACTCATGTTATTTGTCTCCTATTTAGGGTTTGTAGGAAACCTTATTCTCTACTCTCAAGAACAAAGGATAGCCAATGTTTCTATTCCCCATGTCAACAATAAGTATTCATTTAGCACATAAGATAGAACAGAATTCAAATTAATTGATTAACAGCTTCAGTTTAGGAAGAGACATTTGTAGTAATCATCAAATTGTGAACTGTGGAGTAATTTTAGGGCTCAGATTTCAGTTATTCGGTGCCTATAACAGAAGAAATGGGAAAGCCTAAACATCGCTGCAGAATGCACAATGCATGTCTCCTGCACTTGCCAAGATTAGAGTCATAAGGTATTTGTCTTCTTCATCTTTTTGTTTGGATTTTTTGAGCAGTAATCTGACGGTTCCTACCAGCAGCATGCAAATGTCCACCAGGGAGGGCGAGATGATAATACCGAAATCATTGTCATTTAGTTTCTGTCAAATCTGTCAGTGAAATTTTCAGATGTTGGTTTTCCCCACCCGCATACAGGCAGAATGGTAACACGACATGAGGTTTGTCTCAAAACACAAGGAGTGTTCTGTTTCCTCCCTGTGCGCAAACGTTGGGGGCCTGGCGCTTCCCTCGACATTCATTAGCAAGCCGTGCAGCCACACACATCCACACCTGTAATCCAGCTGCTGTGGAGAATACAGTTGCCTCCACAGTAGTTCACAAGTTGCTACCACACTGTGAGCATGTAATTCATTATACTGTGATTTTTTTTTTAAAGCAAGATAATAATAGAAAATCTTTCAGCAGCTGTCAAGGCGGCAGGAAAAACACACCATTGTTAGAAGGCATTGACTGTGCTCAGCCCTCATGTGCTGGAGCCCAGCCAGCCATGCATGCATCCATGCCTCTGCAGAGCACTGCTATTCCGTCTCCACATGGAACTGTGTGCTGAGGAAGTCAATAGTGCACGCTGTAAAGATGATAGTAATACTGGCTGGCAGTAACTGCCTAACCCAAAGGACATTTGTGTACCCATGGCAAAGGGTGAGTCAGCTCAAGGAGCTGGCACACACATCCATGAAGTCGGCTCAAAAATCCATCTTGTTTGAAACCTAGGAGCAGTGGCCAACACCAGGCTCAGATCGGCCAGTTCAGTCAGATGTAGTGAAATGCAAATGAGCTCCTAGGACTCAGGGTGTGGAGGCAAAAGGACCAAGTCTAAGACCAGCCACAGCTCTACAGGAAGTTAAAAGTTCATGAGACTTTGTCAACCATCCCGCCCCCAAAAGAAGACAAGCCAGTGTGGAGATAGGGACAGACCAGCTGACCACACCGCTTAAGCCAGGCTTCAGCTTCCCCTAGACTCTCTTCTATCCCGCATGGAAAGTATTATAGGTTGTAGCAGAATTACTTTTTTTCTTTTTATAGTTTGATAAGGAAATTTTGGATAAGGCAGTTGTTAGTACTTTGTTCATATAAAAATGTGTATACATGTACATATTTTGTCTGTGCGTAATCATGGGTGTGCCTATGGGAGTCAGGAGTTACAGACAGCTCTAAGCTATTTGACATGGGTCCTGGGAAAGGAGGTCGGGTCTTCTGAAAAAGCAGCAAGTACTCTCAATCATTGAACCAGCTCTCCCCCTTGAAAATATTGATTAATTGATTGATTGATTGATTGATTGCACACTTGTTCTTTCACTTAAATTAATTTCTTGTCCCCTGACCTCTTCACATGTGCTTTGGTATGCATGCATGGGGGTCCCCATGTGGGAGTAGAGGACAGGAGAGGTCACAGGACAATAAGTTAATGTAATTGAAAGAACTAGTGTGAAGTGGTAGTTATGGTTATCCTAAACACAAACTGTGCATTCAGATCTCTGGATGGCATACAGAACTGTTGGACTTTAAACTTCTGAATCTCATACTTGAAATGAATTAAGCGGCAAAATTATTTGCAATTAACACTTCTAAACCAATATGGAACGTGCAGATCCAACCCAAATTTTGCGTAGAGAGCTTTGAATTAGGCAAAATAAGTAAACAAAAGCATTCCAATAACCTGCAAGCCAGTAACACATCTAAAAAAGATGCAGAAAGGGCAGCTGGGGATAATTTCCAGCGGGTTTGGAGCTCATTATTCAGCAAGACTGTGCTTAAGTTGTAAGTAAAGCTTTGTGCTAAGGACTCAACTAATCTGAGACTGTGGATGTGACACAACAGGAAAAGTGATTGCTTTGAAAGCACGAGGACCTGAGTTCAGATCCCCAGAAGTCATGTAAAACTCAAGCATGGCAGTGAACACACATGGGTTAGCACTAAACAAACAAACAAATACTGAAGGTTCTAAACGTCTTCAGAAATGAACTTGGAAGAGGTTTGAGCAACGGCTGAGTGGAAGCCAAGGCTCCACCCTGGCTATGGCAGCCTGTTTTGAACCTCCCATGTAATTCCCTCCATCTCTGCCTCTCTCCCTGAATATGACAGTGGAGAAAAGCAAGCTTCTGGCTGCTGGATGTTGGCATGCAGATGTTCCTAAGTCTCCTTCCTGCCTGCCATTCTTTTTCTCACTTCTCACTATCACATACCACATCCCCTGACTGCCCCCATGCCTGCCACATACCAATTCCAGTTGCTTCACTGTCCCCTGCTGGCAAAAGTGCCTTCATGACTCCTGTCCTAGCAACTTCTGCCCTAGTTAGGGTTTCCATTGCTGTGAAGAGACATCACGACCAAGGCAACTCTAACCAAGGACAACATTTTAATTGGTGCTTGCTTACAATTTCAAAGGTTGAGTCCATTCTCACCATGCCAGGAATCATGACAGCATCCAGGCAGGCATGGAGCTGGAGGAACTGAGAGTTCTACACCTTGTTGCAAAGGCAAACAGAAGACTGGCTCCCATGTAGCTAGAAGGAGTGTCTCAAAGCCCACCCCCACAGAGACACACTTCCTCTGAAAAGGCCACACCTCCTAATAGTGCCACTCCCTGGGCCAAGCATATTCAAACCACCGTGCCTCAGTTCACACTAAGGTTCTGAACAAACTGTGAGCCCTACCCTCCCCTCACCTTCAGCCTCTGACTCAGCAGTGAGCTCTGATGCGTATCTCATGACTTTGCCATATGCCATGTCCATTCAGGTAAAACCATCTCAAGCCTCAAGCCTTGAGGATCAGGCTACTGCTGAATATATGGAAAGGAAACGACTTTTTGCCTCAGAGCCAATTAAGCCCTGGGGATATGAATGAGTGGACCTGGCAATCTGGGGAACCCATTATGCCATGGGTGTCACATGTAACAATGAGCTGTTGGGGAAGTTTCTCCCCAGTACAACACTTGTTAGTACAAGTTTCTCTGGTGGCTTGGGCTTTTTAATTTTTATTTAGTGTGTGTGTGTGTGTGTGTGTGTGTGTGTGCACATGTGTGTGTGTGTGTGTGTGTGTGTGTGTGTGTGTGTGTGTGAGAGAGAGAGAGAGAGAGAGAGAGAGAGAGAGAGAGAGAGAGAGAGAGAATATGCATGAGCATCAATCTTTGCATGTGTCCATCAGAGGACAACCTTTAGGACTTGGTTCTTTACTTCTACCACGTTTTTAGGATCATACCCAGGCCATCACTCTTGTGCTAAGCCACCTCATCAGCCCTTCTCGGGGCTTGGGTTTAGATCCTAAGACTGGGAATCTTCCAGAGGCTGTGTGAAGCACACAGAGCTCTCTCTATATTTGGTTCAAGTATCTACAAGCTCTGTGGTTCCTAGGTAGACACCTCACACTTGAGTGTCTACTCTGTGCTCTATAGTAAAACAGCATAGAGATCCTGGCATGAAGACACACTTGTAATCTCACGGAGACTGACTGAGAGTACAAAGTACTCCTTCCAGTTCAGTCTGGGCAAGAGTGTAAGACCTTGTCTCAAACCCACCCAAAATGAAAACAAAATAAATAAACAAAACAGGATGAAAGGGTCCAACCCTTAACAGAGTGACCACATGTGCTCTCATTTGAAAGCACACGCTTGATTAAATACTCTTCTCATTTTTTTCTTTCAGGACAATTTCATCTACATATGGTATCCAAGGTCAAGAGATTCATGATGGGGTCTATGACTCTAAGACACTCATTTTGTTGACCAGTATACTGGGCACGAGACAGGTTCAGGCTGAAGTTCCTGCTGAGAGCCTGGTTTTGTCAGTGCATGGCTTCTCTAGGTGTGTAGAAGAAAGGAGCAACGCATTTGCATTAAACATCAGCCTTGAAAACATCTACTCTGTGTTTCCATTTCACCTCCTAAGCAATGTGTGTGGCTGATGTAAAATTCTAACCTGTCTTCACCTCAACCATCACCCTGCACTGCGGTTCTATCCCATGTGTCCTGAGCACTCTACCTCAAACAGTCTGTGAAAAGCTAGGGGGAAATTGTGGTGTGTGTGTGTGTGTGTGTGTGTGTGTGTGTTTCATGGGGGGGGGAGAGCTTTGAATAAAGGCAGGACCATTGGGAATCAGGGCAGCTCTCACTGATTTTAGTTTGAGGTCTGTTCTTTCAGACAGCAGGATGCTTACAAGGCAAACCACAAGAGCTCTAAATATCAGCTGTCATTACTGAAGGAGGGGGCTGAGCTGAGAATCTCAGATTACTGAAATGGAACCAGAAAGGCAGATGTTCCCTTGTTACCACCCACTGCAGTGAGCCTGAGCCCTTTTCTATGATGGGGGTGTGGGGGGNNNGGNNGGGGTGGGTGGGGGGTGGAGGAGGCTGCCTGACACTGGGAGGAGACTTGGCCCTACCAGTGGCAGTCACACATGAGCCTCTTCTTTCCCCCTGGACAGGTGATTAGGTAGGCTAGGAAGAGTACAGAAAGCCCCAAGGGTTCACTGGTTGTCCTCAGTCTGAACAGAGCCTAGGTAGAGGTCCTACCCTCACAGAGCTCCGTCCAGCACCTCTGCCTCCTGCCTTGGCATTCAGATCACGTCTCTTTGCCGCTAGTACTAATTTAAAAATTATAACATTCATGGCTATTTCTACTTCCCTCCAATGGAACTGCAAGCTTCTACTCCACCAGCACCCCCTCCCCCGGCACCCCATCTATACCATCCCTCTCCCTTTTTTCATGTATATTTGGAGATTGACCTCAGGTTGAACCCTGAGCTCCAAGACTGCTTTTCTCAAAGGATTAGAAGCACAGACAGGCTCAGTTTTATGAAAGCTGTGAATCCTGTGACAGAGAAAGGTGCCTTCACGACAGGATGAAGACACAGGAGAAGGGCTGAACTGCCAATTAGTGGGATCCAAAGGGTTAACCTTCCAATTACACATCTGGGAAATGCCTCTGGAAGCTCCAAGCAAGGTCACTAAAAAGGGAACAACCGAACTGCCTTTTTGAGGCAAGAAAACAGGACCACAGGAATGTGTGCTTGGTACAATCCTCAAGGGTCTGCTGGAGCTGTCAGGCCACCATTTCATTCCTATAACTCAGAAACCTCCGGTTCACTGTTATAGGAGGGGAAAGATGTTCTTGCCATCCTATGGTCACAGTTCCGTCCTTGTAAGTTAACCCTGGATTTCCTAAGACATTTGTTTCCTGTGGGCAGGAGGAAGCTCCAGCTCTGTAGGTCACAGTCGGGGCTGCCATGTCACTGCCAATCTACAAAATGCAATTCACACCAGCTCAAAACCAATACATCCTCCTAAGCCTATCTGGAAATGAGTACAGAATCCCATGAGGAGAAGGAGAAGAGCCAAGCTGAGAGTGTGTTCAGAGGGCAGAAAGAACAGCACAGCCTGATGATATCAGGCTGGTAGAGCCACGAACCAGCCAGAAATGCAGTGCTGGAAGGTTGCACTCCATAGGTGGGAAGACAGAAAAAGGCCAGGAGTTTACTTGATGCACACACATGGTCCCATGCTGAGATGGCACGGTAGTAAAGAGCAATGAGTGTTTGTCCAAGGCCAAAGATGTTGACTCAGGACCCAGCAGTCTTCCAGGAGAGCTGCTCACATGTTGGGTGAAAGGCTAGGAGGGCTTTCCAAAAGGAGGAAGAAGGTGGCTGTCATTGGAACAGGGGGCTCTCAGCTTAGATACTGGACACTAGGGTGGGAACAGGTAGAATCCAACAGAGAAAAGGCAGACAACAAGGAAGGGACTTTTGCAGGCCTCACATAGAAACAGAGCTGGAGGTCTAGTCTCAGTTCTCAGAATCTTGTGGTTCTGTCCTTCCCCACTGAAGAGTCCACCTTGGTAGGTGCATGATTGCTCTAATAGGAGAAATCTCTATTTCTCTAATAGGAGAAATAGGGGAACTGAGAGCAGGAGGAAAGAGCAGAAAGAGTGGGGAGGAAGGAAAGGGAAGAGGAGTGGAAGAGAAGGAAAAGGAGAGGGATGGGGGAGTGGAGGAGGAGGAACAGAATGGAAAGGGGAAGGAGAAGAGGACAAAACTGTCTCTGGTAGAGAGTCCTCTTACCTGGGAGCACTCTCCTACACAGGAAACAGAGCACTCCACACAAAGAGCTGGGGACTTCCCTCTTAACATGTTCTCTGCAGACACTTTAACTTTTCTCTGAATACTTGGTTAGGATCTGGGATGCCCAGCTCTGTGATCTTGGTCATGCTCTTCTTCCCTAAGCCCCCATCTCTCCCCCTGCCTTGGAAAGTGGAGACCATACTTCCTTAGCTCACAAAGGTTGATAGCTAGAGTAAATGACATTTAGGTTCTTTTTGAACAATTTGTCAACATAAAACATTCTCATAGCAATAATTACCTATTATTAAAATTAATTGAGAAATTGACTGACCAAACAGTACACCAATCTACTTCTATGATTTTACTTTTAGGAAAAACTCACAAGTAAAATGTCGGCAAATCAAGTTTTATTTCTGATCACTGTAAGCATATATCCACATGGACTTGGGCAGGGAAGTGATTGGGTGCANATGTTACACCAGATCTTTGCAGATGCTTTTATTTTGAAGTCAGACATCCATTCTAACACATGTCAGTGCTGCAACCAACACTGCACCAGATCCTTTCACTGGTGGTTTTTCTCAAACTGAGGTTCAAGGTCAAAAGCCAAGACTGAAGATGGAACACTCTAGAGGCAGACAGAGAGCTTGGACAAAAGGCTCACAGGGCTGTGACAAAGGCGAGCACAGAGAAGAGACCTTCATCTGAGAGCCACAGCTCTCTTGCANCCCAAAAGTGGTGACTCTTCTCACATAACTGAGAGGTTAATAGATCTGCATAGATTTGGAGAATGATATGAATTTCCAACTATTCCTTATAATGCATTCGTTGCAGTACAAATAGATTTTTCTGTAGTAATTTTTCCCTATTATTAATATTTGATGTGTTTGCAGCTCAAGGGGAATTTAATACATTTTTTTTTAAATTGGCACAAAAACACTAAAAGCTTTCAAGACTGTTGGGGACCTTTCCCTTGGAATCAGATCTTTTGTCACCATGCTCCATGTTTAGCGGTGCTAAAGTCACATCACTTCAAGCAGAACCTGCTCCTAACCACATGAGTGAGTGCAGTCGGGCATTCAATCCACAGGGGAATATTGCCATACAGTCACTGAGGCATGAGATCTTTTCTTTTCCTTGGTAGCTCTTTTTAGACTGATGGTGTTTTATATATGCAGTTGAATTCTTTTTCGGTAGGAAAAGTTTAAAATATTAATCACTCTGTGTTTTCTCATTCATACTTTTATTGTGCTGCACTAGATTCCAAGGACAACAGACCACTTGGCTTGAATACAGGATCGCCAAGCTTCTACACTCAGTGTTCAGTTTCCTACCAAACACAGATGGACACTAACACAATTGCGTGACTTTACTATTAATGTCATGTCTTGATTGATTCATATCAGAATAGTAATGTGTCTTGGGCTTTGTCAGAAAAACAGGGCACAGAAGAACTGAGGGTTCCCAGTCTTGACTCTGCTTTCTTCAGCCCATCATTTAGAAGTGACTGACTATCTGGAAGAGTAAGAGTGAACAATGCAAATGTGACAGTGCTTCTGGGTCATTTTTTCCCCTCAGGTCTGTGGGGGGTCTAACCTTGTTTTGCCTTTGGGAACACCCTGTTGTCTCAGCACCTAGCTGTTCTGAGCTATCAGCAGACCCTAATTTTTCCACAGATGCTGTGGTGGTTTGAATGTGCTTTGCCCAGGGAATGGCATTATTAGGAGGTATGGCCTCATTGGAGTAGGTGTGGTCTTGTTGGAGGAAGTGTGTCATTGTGGGTATGGACTTTAAGACCCTCCAAGTAGGTGCCCAGAGGCCAATTTTCTCCTGTTTGCCTTTGGAACAAGATGTATAACTCTCAGCTCCTCCAGCACCAAGCATGGATGCTGCCATGCTTCCTGCCATGATGATAATGAACTGACCCTCTGAACCTGTAAGCAAATACCAATTAAATGTTGTCCTTACTAGAGCTGTCTTGGTCATGGTATCTCTTCACAGCAGGAAAACCCTAACTAAGACAGATGCCATGACAAAGATGGGCTCTTCTGAACCCCAAGCTCATGATGACCTCCCAGACAAAGCAGTTCCAGAGCATGGCAAGATGCAAAGGGAACCTCATACACTTCAACGTGCTTCTTCTTGTCACATTCCTGAACAATCAAGTGTTTGCTTACACAAACCTAAAGGTAGAATAGATAAGAATTTCCAGATAGCACAAAATGTTCACGGGTGTGGGACTGTGTGACATCATTTATGCTTTCCATAAAATCACCCTACCATTGAATGTCAAAGTGAGGATGGCGCCTCTGGGGTTAGTGAAGAAGAGCTGCTGCTGTATGTTGGTTCAGACATGAAAGTTCCTTTTTAAAGCCTTGCTAATTATCCCAGTGATACACCTTTTCTCCTTTTTCTTTTTTTTTCATGTATTTCTTTTATTGGGTGTATGGTAGAAGAGGGGAAATGGGTCAAAAGGGAGGAAGGCAGGCCATCGTCCCATGCTGGAATGATCCAAGCCTTGAGAAGGAGGGCAGTAAGCCCATCCAAATAGGCTGGTATGTGGTCTCGGTGATTTATCAAAAAGACTGATTCCCCCAGGGCAGTCTGGGAACCATTCCACAGCAGATGACGCTTTTTTTTTTTTTTTCAGTAGACTTTCTTTTTTGAGGCATAGTCTCATGTAGCCCAGGTTGGCCATGAACTCACTGTCCTGGCTAGTGCTAGTTTATGTCAACTTGAGACAAACTAGAGTCATGTAAAAGGAGGAAACATCAATTGAGAAAATGCCTCCAAAAGAGCCAGCTGAAGGGCCGTTTCTTAGTTTGTAACTGATCCAAAAGGGCCCAGCCCACTGTGGCACGATCCCTGAGCACACAGCCCTGGGCTTTATAAGAAAGCTGATGGAGCAAGCCATGATGAGCAAGTCAGTAAGCAGTACCCCTCTATGGCCTCTGTATCGTCTGGTGTATCCATGTTCTTGTCATGCTTGAGTTCCTTCAATGATGGACAATGATGTAAGCCAATAAACCCTTTCCTCTACAACTTGCTTTTCATCTTGATGTTTCATCACAGTGATAGGAACCCTAACTAGGACACTCACTGTATGGCTAAGGATTACCGTTCTAGCCCTCCTGCCTCTTTAATGCTGGGATCACATGTGTGTGACAGGCCTTATTTACCCATTTCTAGGGATCAAATCCAGAGCTTGGTGCATGCTGGAAGAGCAGTTTACCAACTGAGCTACATCCAACTCCATGGGCAATAGAAAACAGATTCTCAAAGCGCTGTACTCATGGTGTGTGGCTAGCCACTTATTATGGGCTGTGTACAAGATACCCTGTCTCCCTTACCCCCAACAAAAGCTGTGAGCTGAAGATTTTGGTATCCCAACTTATAGCACTATTGAGAGGGCACAAAATTATGAGAGCAATGATTTCATCTTGCCCTTCCACCAGACCTGTACTCAGACCTTTAGCCTTGAAGACAATCACTGACTGTAACTTTGGGAACCACAAGCCAAAATATAGCCTTTTCCTCGGTTAATTTAAGTTGCTTTAATCTGGTGTTTTGTCTCACACACACACACACACACACAGAGCCCCTTTTCACCCTCCCCTCCCCTCCCCCTGTTGATGAACGGCAGCTAGAGATGAGAAAGAGCACACTACACTAAGAGGCAATCCCACCAACCGAGTTGACTGACCCAGCTGGCGTTGTTTGCTGGAGTACTTTATGGATATTTCTGAAACTTACAGTATCTGATTGCAGCCTCTGTTACACCTGAACAAATGACTTTGATGTGACCTGCAATCTGTTTAGACTCTCTGTAATGACATGATTCCTTAGGTCACTGGCACCACTGATTCTTGGAATATCTGCTCTCTAAACTTCTCTGGAAAGAATGCTTTTAAATAATTGATTACTTCTTCCCTGAAGGCTAAACAAGGTAATCTTAATGTTTCAGTTCCCTAGGCAACGGTACCTCCAGCAGCAGTCTCACAGGCTCCTAAAGAAACTAAACTTTGTGCCTGTGAATAACACTGAAGAGAGAGCAGTTGGAGTGGTGGAAAGGCCGTTTACAGTGGTGCATGAGCACATATATGCACAAGGTTTCGAGGCCCAAATTGATCCTTTTCTAGACATTCATGTTCACATCAGAACGTGAGCCTCAGCAAAGTTTTTAATATGATCATGTGATTGTAAATGTTTGTTTTAAAATGGATTCCCCATTTCATGGAAACATTAATATTCCAAAGTCCAAAGAATAGAGTAAAAGAAGCTTGAACAGAGGCAAAGAGCAAAAAGAAAGACATTTAACCTGTACTTTAATGCACACATATGCACATACACATGCACTCTCAAATGCATACAGCCATACTCACACTAACACAAGCACACATACAAGCATATATACAAATATACAGATATAGACAGAAATAAACACACACAGGCATACACATATGAACATGCCCACATGTAAGTACATACACAATAAACTCACATATACACCCTTCCCTAATACAAGTAAGCTCTTCCATACTCTACTCACACTGTTCCCCATGGAAGGACAGTTGATGGATCCCTCTGTTCTTGCACCAGGTCCAATCCTCGGCTCTCTGGGGCTTAATCTGCAGCAAAGCACAAAGCTCTCTTCCGTTGTATTTTTCTAACGAAAAGATCACTAAGTTGTCAATACTCATCAAGGAATATGGTGGAAAGAATCAAGAGTGCCCAAGGAAGCCCCATTCAGAGAGCATAGCAGTATCAGAGACAATGGTCTCCAGTCCAGAGACAACCTTTAGGGCAAGAGCTGCTAAAAGGCCATGGTTGAGCATCAACTCATGCCCATTGGCCACTGCTGGATCTAATTCAAATGTGGACAGAGGCGTGGGCTTTGTGTCCTGAGAGACTAATCACTATCTATCACCTCACCTGTGCCACTTGCAGAGAACACAGTGCTCCCTCCGGGAAGGATTCATTTTGGTGGCCTGTTTCCTCCTGGGGAGCACTTTGGAGTTTTTAGACATGAGTTGTAATTTCACCATTCATTCATTTAGTCCACTCTTCCCCTTTTCAATTTGGGAGATTTCTGGTTCGGTCCTTAGGTTCACTCACAGAGTCCATCAAAATGCTTGCTTTAACTTTGACTTTCTCATTTGCGTGAATTAATACAGGACTGGTTCATACTTTGAATTTTAAAGGAGTGCTACGCCCAAGCTCCTTAAGATGTTTTTTCACCTGGTACTTGACTGAGAAATCTAATGAGAAGCTGCAGATCATCCAGTATTTGTCTTATTTCTGACTGGGTTTGAGAAGGAATTGTCTTGGCCAACACGTGGGAGTTCGGCTTGGTGGCTCTTCCCAACATTGTTTGCAAAGTTCCCATTGCCTTGAGCCCATCTCATTCCCCACAAATGTGAACAAAATCAGAAAGCAACTAATGGCAGGTTCAGATGCTTTGGTTATTCTAATGAGTCCTCTATATTTATACTGACCGTGATGCTCCAATTTTAGGCAAATGTATTTCCATAGGATAAGGAACGTTAAGCATCTGTTAGATTTATTTCACTTCTCAATTCCTAATCTCTTCAAATGTCTTTGAAACATGTATTTATCATGAGGGTACCTCCTTTTTAGGAGCTAATTATTTAAGTCATCAACATGTCACTTAAATATCTGTAATATGTTTCCATTGATGCCAAATATCAAACTATTATTTCATAAGTTTCAGCTATGTGATTAATGCACGATTAGATGGTGATAGTACTATAAAATAGGTAAGTGCATTGTTATGAAGGCAATGTTATGTTTTTCATTAATAATTCATTAGCATATTTATTATTTAACAAGGTCTTGGAGATACTGACTGAGAAAAGAAAACAAATATATATAACTTACTGGTTTTACACACGTGAATAAAAAGAATATTCTCAATATTCTCATGTATGGCTGTGAATATGGAAAGCCTTCCACACTCCATTCAGTGAAGCAACATCAGCTCTGAAGTAGTGGCACCAGTCTGGTAAGGCCACGGTCTTGAACCTCTCAGAGTCCAGAATTTTGAGCAATAAATTATTTGTTCATACATTACTCATGGTAAGATAGTTGTTATAGAAACCTGAATGGATACAGACATACCTTTCACCTGAGTTCAGCCTCTACCATTAAACCAAACCCACTCTCACTGATGTCACCATAATATGACCACATCATAATAACCCACCTCTATTGTCATAGCAACCCCATCTTCATCACAGAAGCACAATCCCATCATCATACCAACCCCTGCCATCATCATCATAGCAACCCCTGCCATCATCATAGCAGCACACCATCATCATCATAGCAAACCCCTATCATCATCATCATCATCATAGCAAATCCCAACCATCACAGCAATCCCCATAACCATAGCAACACAGAAACTAGAGCCATCACAGAAACTCATCTATGTTGCCGTGAGCTCACATTAGCAACCAAAGTAACCATTCGTGCTTACTTGTCAGATTTTTCTCTTCACTTTCATCTAAGCTACTTGGATACGAGGAAGAATTCAGCTCCAGATGCCACCATATTGCTCAGGGTCCAGTGATGACTTGGGAGCAGAGTCCCACCCACCTGGCTTAGTCCAAATCTCTTCCACCAACATCCAGACGTCATTGCCCAGCACCCATGTTGTATAACCTGGGCACCACCCTGTGGCTGATGACATAGTTACCCTGCTGTAACCTCTCTCTCATACTAGATCTGGGCAGAAGAGACCTACCTCTTTTAAGAACACCTATTTTCAGATACCATAACAGCCATGCTAATGATGTCTCTCACTCTCAAAGGGCCCCATCCTGCCATTCCATCCTTTCTTCTGTGCTGGTCCTAATGTGATTAGAGATGAGTGCAAAAGTTATTCTGGAATTTTTATCACTGCAAATTTGCTTTGGCCTTTCATTTGCATTTAGAGATGCTACCCTGAACTGACTTAGATGACACCATATAATTCCACACATTTTAGAATTTCACATATTTGCATCTTATCCACAGCAAAGAGATTGAGCCCATTAATTACAGACAGTAATTCTTTCAATTTGGTTTCTGGATGATAACTTCAGGGAGTTAACAGTCTTAGGACATTGATAGTCATTACTCCCTTCTGTTTTAAGCCTACTGACCACCATTTTTGATCACTATTTTTTCTTTACGAAGGCATATTTTATACGGGTCACCTCTTCAAATTCAAGTAAATCCAAGAAATAATGTTGCTCTCACTTGCACAGTTTTTATTGCACATATGTCAATCAGCCTTTCCCAACAATAGGTGCTATGAAGAGAAACCAACAACGGAAAGTATTCAGGGCAATGCCAGACAATATTTAGGCTAAATAAGCATATTAAAATTTTAAATCAAGCATATCTACTAATTACCCATGTGTTCCTCCAGTAGCAAAACACACTTAATTTTCTAGGAAGTCTTAGTGTAACTAATACATAATAACCTGGTTTAATTTGGCTCTGTATAGACAGACAATGCCTGTGAACCTTGAATTGTGTTGTCATTGGCCAGGAGCCATGGCAATAAGCCCTGGCTGTGAACTGAGTGCTCACATCACATCCAGTTGGGAAGAAATCACCATCTGACTGGACTGAATGAAGCAGCCCTGCATTTCCTTTTGCATATTGGAATTCTAGAGACACCGAGATCATAGTACCAAGATCTTGCTGTGGGTCACTTGGCTTCCAATCTTCAACCTTGTCTTACAGACACATTGCAGAAGAAGTCCTAAATGGCATATAAAGGAAAATTATAAGTTAAAACATAGTAGTCCCCATGCATGCATTAATTATCATCATTGGTCAAAGTAATTGTGTGTCCTACAGTCTATGTGAAAAATCCCAGGAGTACATTCAAGTACTGACATACTCTGGACTACCAATGTCAGAACAAAGATGTCAGAACACCTAATTTGGTGCCAGAAGATCTGGAAATACGAAGGAGAGAGGATGGAGGCCCATGAACGCTCTGACAGCCAGTCCTTTGCTTGCAATAACAGAAAGCAACAATAGTAAGTAAAGTAGACCTAGAACAGACATAAGAAGGAACCCACAGTCGATGTCTCCTCATCAGTGAGTGCCTAATTCCTTTAGGATTAGGGGAGAGGGACTATGGCACTGATGAATAGTAAATGAAAGCAAGGAGAAACAGATGCAAAATAGTTGTGGTAAACTCTCCATTACAGTTTTAATAATATGATTAATATTAAACACACACATGTACACATCGCAGCACATGTATGGATATCAGAGAAAAACTCCTGAGAGTCAGAGTTCGCCTTCCACAGTAAGGTCCAGATGTTGAACTCATGGAGCCAGGCTTTCATTGCAAACACCCTTAGAAGCTGAGCCATCTCTCTGGCTCTAGAAATTATTTAAGTTGTTTCTGTTCATTTACACAAGCTCTTGCTAAAGCTATAGGTGCCTCAGGTCCCTTACCCAGGAGCAGCTAGTGAGGAAGAATTCCAATCCATTTATTTCTCCTATCATCATCCATTGTGGTGATCAAGGCTCAGACGTTCACAGCTCCTTTGAAAACAGCTGGACCACTAGAAAGGGTGATGATCTCTTGTTACAAATGTGCATTTTCAAAGACCACAAGTCAACATGAAGTTACTCAATAGCCACTTTGTGAGGTCATCTGTTGTTATTTCTGTGAATGACCGGTGGAATCCTTTCTCTGATTTTGGAATTGTCACCTTCTGGTGTGGCTCAGAGGTGCTTCTCCAAAGTAGGTCCTAGAGACTTGCCTGAAAGTGTGTTCTGCTAACAGGCTTCCAACCCCTATATGCACTTCAGGTAACAAGTTCTAAGTCATCTTTGCCCACTTACTGTAAACAGCACAGAATTGGTTTGGGGCATTTGTGTATGTCCGAGCCTTATCCTAAATTCTCTACTTGTGCTTCTGAGATTTTTGTCAACTTGATACAGGCTAGAGTTGTTTGGGAAGCAGAGCTCTCACTTGAGAAACTACCTCCATAAAACTGAATTGTAGGCAAGTGTATTGGTTATTATCTTGATTAGTGATTGGTGTGGGAGGGCTCAGCCCACTGAGGGTAGTGGTGCCAATCTTGGCATGGTGGTCCTGGGTTCTACAAGAAGGCAGGTCCAAGCAAGCCAGTAAGGAGCAAGCCAGTGGCAGCACCCCTCACTTCCTTCCATCAGGATCCTGCCCTGACTTCACACGGTGATGGATTGTGATGTGAAACTATAAGCTAAAATAAACCCTTTCCTCCACAAGTTGTTGGTCATGGTGATTCAGTGCAACAACAGAAAGCTTAACTAACTCGGCACTCAACACTTTTATTGTAAGCCACTTGAGCACAACATGAATATCTCCACCGGCATGAGTCTTTCCTCTTTGGCTGACACTCCTCTGAGGTTTGTTTGGACAGATTTTCTGTTTGGAGGAAAGAACAGTTTGACTCCTGGGCCTTCCCCTCTCAGGCTAACTTATTAGGGAATGGACCTCATTTTATTCTCCAAATTTCCTCTCCTCCTTTGCCACACACTTATAATGTACAAATGTTGTTCTGCCATGTTAGTCAAGTTTGAACACATACAGAAGGGCTGTATGGTGGATGTTTTTGATTCTATAAACCCAGGACTAATTAAATTCCTTTAGTTATTTTTATGAAGAAATTTGCCAGCATATTTATGTGTATTTACATCTCACTTTTAATTGATTCACTTCTGCTTTTCCAGTTTCAAACAGTTCTGTGCCATATATGTAAACACTAATGTTTGTAGAATATAACTACTTTACATGAAACAGAATACTGTTATGTTTAAACTAGACTAAGATTGATTTGGGCTTCCGGTCTACACTATCACCGGGTCACCTAGGGCACAGATTTGGAGGACACCCCCATGGTCCCTAGCAGACTGCCCAAGAGATCTTAGGATCACTGGTGAGTGGAACACAACTTCTGTTCCAATCCAATCACACACGGGACCTGAGACAGCACTAGGGAAGCAGAGAACCGGCCTGACCAGGGGTACAAATCCCTTCCAGTCTGCACCAGCACCAGGCCAACCAGTAGCCAACATCAAAGTAAATAGAGAGAAGCTGGAAGCAATTCCACTAAAATCAGGGACTAGAAAAGGCTGCCCACTTTCTCCCTACCTATTCAATATAGTACTTGAAGTCCTAGCCAGAGCAATTTGACAACAAAAGGAGA
>NC_034596.1:26582983-26592853 GCF_900095145.1 Mus pahari
ACCACTCTGGAAATCAGTCTGGTGGTTCCTCAGAAAATTGGACATATTACTTCAGAAGGATCCAGAAATTCCTCTCTTGGGCTTATATCCAGATGTTCTAATTGGTAATAAGAACAAATGCTCCACTATGTTCATAGCAGCCTTATTTATAATAGCCAGAAGCTGGAAAGAACCGTGATGTCCCTCAACAGAGGAATGAGTACAGAAAATGTGGTACATTTGCACAATGGAATACTACTCAGCTATTAAAAAACAATAAATTCCTGAAATTCCTCTGCAAATGGATGGATCTGGAGGGTATCATCCTGAGTGAGGTAGTGTGATCACAAAAGAACTTACATAATATGCACTCACTGATAAGTGGATATTAGCCCTGAAACCTAGAATACTCAAGATACAATCTGTAAAACACATGAAACTCAAGAAGAAGGAAGACCAAAATGTGGACACTTCGCCCCTTCTTTAAATTGGGAACAAAACTCCTATGGAAGGGTTTACAGAGACAAAGTTTGGAGCTGAGACGAAAGGACTGACCATCCAAAAACTGCCCCACCCAGGGGTCCATCCCATAATCAACGACCAAACGCAGACACTATTGCATACACCAGCAATATTTTGCTGAACGTACCCTGATATAACTGTCTCTTGTGAGGCTATGCCACTGCCTGGCAAACACAGAAGTGGATGTTCACAGTCAGCTATCGGATGGAACACAGGGCCCCCAGTAGAGGAGCTAGAGAAAGTACCCAAGGAGCTGAAGGAGTCTGCAACCCTATAGGTGGAGCATCAGTATGAACTAACCAGCACCCCCAGAGCTTGGGTCTCTACCTGCACATGTAGCAGAAGATGGCCTAGTCAGCCATCATTGGGAAGAGAGGCCCCTTGGTCTTTCAAACTCTATAAGCCCCAGTACAGGGGAACACCAGGGCCAAGAAGGGGGAGTGAGTGGGTAGGGGAGCGGGGGGGGNGTATAGGGGACTTTGGGGATAGCATTTAAAATGTAAATGAAGTAAATACCTAATAAAATTGGAAAAAAACAAAGTCCTCCCCCCAAAACAAAACAAAACAAAAAACAAAAACAAAACCTCATGGTACTGGTACAGTGACAGACAGGTAGATCATATAATTGAAGACCCACAAATGAACCCACACACCTATGATCACTTGATCTTTGAAAAAGTAGTTAAAACCATCCACTGGAAAAAAAAGACAGCATTTTCAATTAATGGTGCTGGGTCAACTGGTGGTTAGCATGTAGTAGAATGAGAATTGACCCATTCTTATCTCCTTGTACAAAGCTCAAGTCTAAGTAGATCAAGGACCTCAACATAAAACCAAAGATACTAAAACTTACAGAGGAGAAAGTGGGAAAGAGCCTCAAACACATGGGTACAGGGGGAAAATTCCTGAACAGAACATCAATGGCTTGTACTGTAAGATCATGAATTAACAAGTGGGACCTCATAAAATTGCAAATTTTCTGTAAAGCAAAGGACACTGTCAATAAGACAAAAAGGCCACCAACAGATTGGGAAAAGATCTTTACCAATCCTAAATCCGATAGAGGGCTATTATCCAATATATGCAAAGAACTCAAGAAGCTGGACTCCAGAAAACCAAATAACCCTTTGAAAAATGGGGTACAGAGCTAAACAAAGAATTCTCAACAGGAATACCGAATGGCTGAGAAGCACCTAAAAATATGTTCAACATCCTTAGTCATCTGGGAAATGCAAATCAAAACAACCCTGAGATTCTACCTCACACCAGTCAGAGTGGCTAAGATAAAAAACTCAGATGACAGAGAAGCTGGTGTGGATATGGAGAAAGAGGAACACTCATCCATTGCTGGTGGGATTGTAAGCAGTTACAACTACTTTGAAAATCAGTTTGGTGGTTTCTTAGAAAATTGGACATAGTAGTACTGGTGGATTCAGCAATGCCACTCCTGGGCATGTACCCAGAGATGCTCCAACATATAATAAGGACATATGCTCCACCATGTTCATAGCAGCCTTATTTTTAAAATCCAGAAGTTGAAAAGAACCCAGATGTCCCTCAACAGAGAAATGGATACTGAAAATGTGGTACATTTACACAATGGAATACTATGCAGCTATTAAAAACAATGAATTTATGAAATTCGTAGGCAAATGGATGGATCTGGAGGATATCATCCTGAGTGAGGTAACCCAAGCACAAAAGAACACACAAGATATGTACTCCCTGATAAGTGGATATTAACCCAGAAGCTCAAAATACCCAAGATTCAATTCACAAAACACATGAAACTCAAGAATAAGAAAGACCAAAGAGTGGATACTTTGGTCCTTCTTTGAAGGGGGAACAAAATACCCATGGAAGGAGTTACAGAGACAAAGTGTGAAGCAGAGACTGAAGGAATGACCATCCAGAGACTGACCCCACCTGGGGATCCATCCCATAAACAACCATCAAAACCAGACACTATTAATTTGGGTCACAGCGTTCACTTCTCTTACATCTTCCAAATGTATAGGTCAAACAAGATCACAGCTAGAGGCTGGGGATATAGCACAGTGGTAGAAGGCCTATCTAGTATGAGCAAGGCCTGGGTCCAATCTTTGGCACTGAGGAAACGATGCCAGGTCATGTTAACCGGCTAAGTAGTTCATATTTGTGTTGTGAGTAAATACCTGTTTTATGCTGCCTCCATTTTACTTTTTTTTTTTAATTTTTGCTTATTCACTTTACATACCACTCACTACCCCTTCCCAGTCATCCCTCTCACAATCCTTCCTACACCCCTCCATCTTTTGTCCTCCTCTTTCCTGAGTAGGTGTTGGTCCCCCTGTGTATCCTCCCATCCTGGCACTTCAAGTCTCTTCTAGGCTAGGCGCTTCCTCTTCCACTGGGGTCAGACAAGGCTGCCCAGCTAGAAACACATGTCCTACAGGCAGGCAACAGCTTTTGGGACAGCCCCAGATCCAGTTGTTCAGGACCCTCATTAAGACTAAGCTGCACATCTGCACATTTGCTACATACGTGCAGGGAGGTCTCTGTCCAGCCCTGTATGTTCTATGATTGGTGTCTGAGAGCCCCCAAGTGTCCAGGTTAGCTGATTCTGTTGGTCTTCCTGTGGAGTTCCTATCCCCTTAGAGACCACAAACCTTCCTCCTATCCTTCTATAGGAGTCCCCAAGCTCCATCCACTGTTTGACTGTGGGTGTCGGCATCAGTGTGAGTCAGTTGATGTGTTGAACCTCTCAGAGAACAGCTATGCTAGACTCCTGTCTGCAAGTTTAACAGAGGATCATCAATAGTGCTTGTCCATGGGATGGGTCGCAAGTTGATTATTGGTTGGCCTTTCCCGCAGTCACTGCTCCATCCCTGCATTTCCTGTGGACATGATAAGTTTGGGGGTCAAAAGTTTTGTGGGTGAGTGTGTATCCCTATTGCTCCACTGGGGTTCCTGTAATATTCTTGTTTAAAAAAAAAGTAGTATTTTTTAATTACTAAGGGGCACACATGGATTCTTCTTCCTGAATCACAGAGCCGAACACAATGGAAGTCCAAGGCTCAGAAGTTAAGAACCTGATGGGACAATGGAGATACCTCCTCCTTCCTGCTCTTCCCTCACATTCCGTATCTACCTTTACTTGGCTATATCTGGATGACATCATCATGATGATTTGCCAATATGTCATCAGTCAATTCTTTTTCCTTTGGGGGGGCCGTGTTAGTTAGGGCTACTCTTGCTGTGATGAAACACCATGACCAAAAGCAACTTGGGAAGACAGGGCTTATTGTGCTTACACTTCCACATGCACTTAGTTCTTCATCAGAGGAAGTCAGGAAAGGAACTTAACAGGACAGGAATCCAGAAGCAAGAGCTGGTGCAGAAACCCTGTGGAGTGCTGCTTACTGGGCTTGCTCATGGCTCGCTCAGTCTGCTTTACTATGGAACCCAGCACCTGATGCCTTCCTCGGCTCTAATAAAGTGACATTTTGTATTCCTGTCTGGACTGCACAGTTACAAGCGACTCCTGGATGAGTGGGCAGCATAGTGAAAGAGTAGTTCCTGGCCGGGGATAACACTCAACTCACAGTCCTGCAATCTACATGCTATACAGTGTACTTGCTACCCATGAGTCTTCCCTAGATTGAATTTATCCCTTGAGAATGGAGATGGTAACCATGGCAGCAGATGGAGTGCTTGTTTGATGTATCCTCTCATAGGCAAGTGGAGGCTGGAAAGCTGATGCTGCATTTTCTGGCTTGGCTAGAAAGCCCAGAGTCTCCTTGCACAGAGAGTTCACTGCATCATAATTCCTTGAAATTTGTGGCTCTCTGGGACCTGCAAGGGGTGCAGGTGAGGTGTGAGGTGCCTGTTCCATCAGTGTGTTTTGGAGAGGCCATGTGTGTCCTGCCTGCTCCAATCAACAGTGATTCCTTGATTTGTAGCTATGCCACTGGGGTTCAGACAGAGCTGTGGACTGTGTCACCTTAGAAGAGAATGATGAAACTTCTGTTTAGAGATGCTTTTCTTGAGCATTTCCGATAAACCATGATATTGAATCCCTTTTCATCTACATTGTCTAGGATGAGCTTAAACAAAACCTGATTAGTTTACATGTATGGACATCTTGTCTGCATGTATTTCTGTGTATTAGTTGTCCTTAACCACTGAGACATCTCTTCAGTCCCACCTAGGATGGGCTTTTAACTCTGTTATTAAAGCCAAAACGCCCCCCCCCCCATCCTCCAGCATGCTCTTGGCAGCTAAACAAAGCTGCAGCCACACCTGCCAACATTTGTGCAGGGTAAATACACTGCTGTTTTCTCTGTACGAGATACTCCTCCCTCGTTCACGACACATTTCTCAGATGTGATTCTTCTTTGTGGTCCTTTTTTTCACCAATCCCAGCATCTAGAAGGATGCATTTCTGCATGAGCAGTAACCTGCATCTTCTGAACTGAGACGACTGGGAGGTAAGGAGCATGGGGATGCCTTATTTTTCTTATATTAACAGGACTGAGAACGATTAATAGTTCTTGCAAGATGTGTGTGTGCTGGCAGGGCCAGGCTGTGTGTGCACACATATTTGTGTGTGAGTATATGCATGTGCACATCTGGCACCCATGACGTTTGTCAGTTTTAAAGAATAGAGAAAGCATTATTATGGAATATTTAATCTCAACAATCAGAGAAAATGACCACATATAATGATAAACATGTCTTAGTTTGACTAACAGACTGGCACCTTTTGCACTCAAGATGCAGTTCAGTGGCTGAAAGAGGTAAACGTAATCACGGAGGTTCTGTGAGTTCTTGTGTCAGCTATTTTTATAGAATACTGTAGAAAACTTCTATTCTCAAAGCACATCCTTTGCTTTCTGCCAACAGTATCCCAAAGCACCTCTGCTAGTTCCATCTGCCTCCCTTCAAGGACACAGCTCACCTGCTTATCTTTAGTTTAGGAAACTGGTAGAAAAAAACAAAGCCATTCCTATTTGTTCCTGACAGTTTGGAAGGAATTATTTATTGCCTTCCTGGGACTGCACCTCTTCTCTCCCCTCACACTGAACCTTAGCCCCATGCTTCCAGCATGATAATAATCTATTTCTTTCCCCACACTGCTGCTCCTGGTGTGACCTCTTCTGACCCGATTGAAATTGATTTTGTTGTTGAACTCCCAGCTAGTGCAAATTAATCTGAGATCCACCCAAGATCAGGGAAGCAAGGCAGAGCACAAAGACCTCAAGTACTGAGGGAAAAAATTAGTTCTGCAGAAGGTATTCTAAGTTTGGCAAGATAAATGGTTACAATGCCTGGCTTTGATAGAATGGCTGGCGGAAGAGGGAGGAGAGTGGCGGGGCTCCGGGGCACAAGGCTGTAATTTAATAGCCTAATTTCCTGCCCAGTCCTGCAAAAGTCGCTCTGACAGCTGATGGAAATCACCCAGGGCTTGATCTAGTCCCTGGTGGGGACAAGTTGAGACCTATCTTTCTGAGAGTCTCCAGGAGACAGTACTTCAGTGCACAGCAAAAGCTGTTGTCGCCTCCCTGCAGAATAAAATCCTCATCTTTTTATGAAAATGATCTCACATTGATCTGTTGGCTGTTTGACACTTATGTCCAACCCTGTACCAACAGAAGGAAGCAATTTTGTCCTGGAGTGTCTTGTGCTGCTCCTGTGAAACCAACACAGCAAAATCTCCTGAAATTCAAAAGGCATCTCTCCTCAGGAGGGTCTAACACCCACAGCTAAAATTTTTCCTTATTTTTTCCACAGTCACTAAGCAAGTGTTTCTGATTTTCATAGACTCAGGTGTGATGAGCTGCTTAATATACTGCTCTGCAGCTGTCTCCTGCCCAGCTAGCAAGCTGTAAGGCAAAGCAGACAAAAGCCTGTGTTCCAGGATCAATTGAAAGGAAGTGTGTCAAGGTTTATGTCTGAGCCAGAATTCCTGAGGAAGTTGATGAACACCAAAGTCTGGGTCAGTGGGCCTTGGGAAAGCTTTAATTATGTAAAGGCAATGTAGGCAAACAATTTTCTAGGGTAGGATCCTTCAGTAGTACAACCACCTCAGTGTAGTGCAAGATCCTTCCCAGAGTGGACCTATTGTGCTTCTATAAGTTTTATTGATATATCCTTTGGTTGATCAAGCTGATGTTGGACAGGAGCCATTCTTGGCCTTTCAGTGCCCTTTCTATATGAGGAAAATAAACCCCTCGTTACATATGCTCCAGAAATGTTATGTAATAGTTGATGTCTAGGCAGAGAATAGATACAACTCAATGAGACAAACTAGGATGTCCATTTTCCAAAGTGCTTGTACTCTAGATAGTGCACGTTTTCTGGCTATATGAAGTATACTATATGAATATAGGAACCCCCACAAAGTTGGCTAGAACACCAGAAAATATTGCAGATCCTCCAAACAGCACATTGAAAGGGTGGGGCTGAGGCTGTACTGTCTTCCCAGATGGAAATTAGCCATATAGAAGGAACTGCAATGTGAAATATACACACAGGAGGCATCTTTCACGTTAGTCTCTGATTCATCAAGAAAAATTGCTAAGGGAGCAATGTATAGAGGTACTGAGTTAAGTGTTCTTTCTTACAACTAGGAGGCTGGGAGTAAAAATCAGGGAAAAGGTCCTGACAAGGCCACTTGAAAGCAAACATGTCAAGATTTATGTGGAGTCAGAGTTATTCAGGAAAAAAAAATATAAAACATCAACTATTGAACTGCTGAGGCTCTGTGGAGCACTGAAGCCTGAAAAGGTATTTAAGAGGGGAACAGCAGAGAGGCATGAGTGATCTCAGATGAACGAACCTCTGATGTGTGCACAGGAAATCTCAGGGTGTGGGGCCAATCTGACCTGATCCTGGAATTGGATGGTCAGGGTTGCCTACAGATGTAGGCCATAGAGACTAATCAGAGAGTTCATGCTAAGTTGTGAATTAATTGCCTTTCTAGTTTTCAGGGTCCTTGGACTCTGAAGAACAGTAAAGTTGTGTGTGCCATAATGTGTGTCAATCTCCAAAAGCTTGAGTGACAGGCAGAAGTAGTTGTACACGCACAGCATGGCAAATGTTTTTTTAAGAGCTCAAGCTGTCCTAGAGGTGTGCAATTATCCCTCTCTCCCATGAAGGTATGTTGTGTGTATTCCCTGTAAGACAGTACACCACAGCTGGATGTGCCCTGGGGAACACCCCACATGGCTCCTTTGAGAACTTTTACCTAAAGGTGCAAAAGTTGAAGCAGTCATACATGGGTGTCTGAAATGGGCATTGATAAAGACAGAAATTGTTTGCCCAGCCCTTAGCATTTCAGATGCCCAGGTGTGTCTGCTAATGGAGCTGGAAACTCAGAGTGACTGTGGAGGACAGGTATTGCATTTTGCTGGACCCCAAATTGCTCTTTAGTGGAACGTGTCAGGTAATTGGCACAACCACTTCATGATATGTTGTACCAGGCCTTTTGTACTCTTTTAGCTGAGGGGCCCCAAGACCAATTTGTCCTTGCTTGGAGTAGTGAACATGCAGGAACTTCAGAGCATTTCCCAAGGTTCTCTTCCCAGCCCCACACTTGTCATAGCTTCTATAAAATGTGTCAATTATATAGCTTCTATAATGCTAACTCTAAGAGACTTAGTAAAAGCATCAAAGAGTTTAAAAGCAGTGTGTGTGTGTGTGTGTGTGTGTGTGTGTGTGTGTGTGTGAATGGAAATCTCAGGCTAGGACTAAGTTAACTTCCTACAAGCTGTTAGGAAAGGAAACACTGGAGACCCCACCACCCACATCACTCAGACTATTGACAGTGGTATTAGTTATTGAACTGGATTTAGAGAGCTCTTCCCACTTCTGGAGATGCCATATGCTGTGGTTGTAGGATATAAAAATTCAAGCTAGACCTGAGTCAAAAGTTTAGCCCCTTGTGTCTAGTATCTATAGGTCTATACTACTGTTTTGTTAATTAGATATGACATGCCTATAAAAGTTACCAACCTATACAGCTCTGTAGAGACCCACATCCAGTCACAGGTGTCTCTTTCTAGTTTCCTTAAACAGAGGAAATTAATCACATGATCATGTTGGAGCTCAAGGAACATTACAGAAGAGGAGGAAGAAATAACACTGGAAGCCAAGGATGAGATGAGGAGACACAGCTGCCAACATGATTCAAAACAGTTGTGGTGATTTACACAATACCCTCATGATGCCAGGTCTATCTACAATCTTTGTAGTGAGAGAGAAGAGAGCCATGCAATTCATGAGGTTCTTATTTTTTCATGAGCATATCATAACTATAATTATATTACATTATTATTACTGATAAAATCAGTAAGTTATTTTTCTTTGAAGATATTAGTTTTGAACATTTTCAGATGGTATAAATTCTACACTGTAAAACGTACATCATTCTGGCGACCTTTTGACATTTTTCTGATTGACAGAGTAGGATTAACTTGTATCCAGTCATTGTGCTTCTAATGAGAAATGTCCCTGAGAGGTTCATGTATTTGAACACATGGTCACCAGTTGGTGGTGGCACAGCTTGGGGAGATTATAGAAACTTTAGGAAGTACAGTCCCACTGGAGGAAGTACATCACTATGGGGTGGGCTTAAAGGATGTATAGCCTTGCCTCACTTCCTCCCCCGACCCCATCTCTGCTTCCTAGATGCAATCACTGGTGCTGGAAAATATAACCATGGGCAAGTCTAAAAATCCTTGTTTTAAAATATCAGTAGGAATTGATATAATGTATCTCCGTATGTGTGTTTGTGTGAGTGTGAGTGTGTGTGTGTGTGTGTGTCTGTGTGTATGTGTGTCTGTGTGTCTGTGTGTGGCCAGTAGCAGATGTCTCTACCATTTTTCTTGCTTTACTTTTGTTCATTGGGCAGGTGGTTTTTTTATTGCTATCCTTAGTCAGAATCTCAAATTCTATCAAGTTCTATCATGTTCTTACAGAGAGAAATCACATCATACACCCTGGACTATAAAACAAGTTATATCCTAAACTCTGTTCCATGAGACTCATGAATTCTTAAGTATGTTTAACTTAAAGGTTTGAATAAAATAGAAATGGGTGCATTTAAAAAACAACTTACCAGAATTCCCCTTCTCCGCCCCCCCCAAAAATAAATAAACTTAAAAAATATGAAGAAAGGGCTTTGATTGAACTATTTGAAGAACAAAGGTGCTTTTACAGCTCCCCCTCCACCTCAAGTAACTCGGTGTGGTGGAAAATCACTTTCCACCTAAGAGACCAATTTTAGATTAAATCAGCCATTAAAAACAATGAATTTATGAAATTCTTGGGCAAATGGATGTATTTGGAGGATATCATCCTTAGTGAGGTAACCCAATCACAAAAGAA
>NC_034596.1:26593446-26603502 GCF_900095145.1 Mus pahari
TAGGGAACTTTCAGGATAGCATTTGAAATGTAAATAAAGAAAATTATAATAAAATAATTTTTAAAAAAAGAAAAAAAATTACTCCAACTCAGTCTTTGCCCACTGAAACCTATATGGGAAATTCAAGCTCACAGGAGCATGAAGAAGTTGTCATGAATCTGAAATATTCAAAGGTAAGCCCAAGATATATGGTGGGGTTTTTCTCTAGTTACTATGCAGTACAAAATAAATCAGAAATGCTAGTATTTGCTGACTTAACCAGTCACAGGTTGTAATCACATACAATAGGTAAGAAAGGGAGAAGAAGGGGACAGGATAACTTAACTGTCAAAGGTGTCTTTCTGGTGCCTAAAACATCTTCCTGAACAATTACAATTCATGTCACTTCTGTGTGTTTGATTCTGAAGTTTTTAAATGAATGAGATCAGTATCTGAATGGATTTGGCTCATTTAAAAATTGTTAAAGTTTCGATTTGCTCTTTGCATATTATATTTGGGCATCACTGAACTTGTGGCTCACAAACCCCAGTTGGTCGGCAGTGGGATTCGGGTCTGAACCATGTAGCATCCCCTTCACTTAACCTTGGGCGTGTGGGAATGATTCGCTCCTCAGGTCCTGCTTAACCCTGATGCCAAGACCCAATGTGTAAAGCACCTTCCTAAGGAGGAAAGGGAGAAAGGAAGAGTGATTATGATTACACGCGAGGCTCAGAGCATCAGACCCACAAGACCTGTGCATTCATCTCTAAATCGCTTTATGACATCACAAGATTATGACGGCACTTTTAAAATTAGTGCCAAATAGAAATGGCTGGAAATTCAGACTTTTGATATTGATTGATAATGCACAATGCCAAAACCTTCCCCTGTTTGTAACAGGGTTTCTGATTTACTTTGTAATCTGTCTCTGTGTCTTCCTCTCCATCTCCGTGTCTGTGTCTGTGTCTGTCTGTCTGTCTGTCTGTCTGTCTGTCTGTCTGTCTCTCTCTCTCTCTCTCTCTCTCTCTGTGTGTGTGTGTGTGTGTGTCTCCTGTTTCCAGTGAATAATGTAACATGAACATACACACTTGAGGAACTTTGAGAACAGGAGAACACTAAACTGAGATGAGCATAAAGATCAAGTGCCCTCATTGAATTCCGCTTCACTGGTGTCTGTGAACTAGTGTTCACTAGCCACAGGACTGGTTTATAGACCTTCCCAGGCCAGGACTCTTTGCCTTGCCTTTAAGGGAGGGAAGCATTTGCAATGTAGAGGAGTAGGAGAATCCATTCTTTAGTGCAGATGTCACCTTAATCTAGAAGGGCAGGAGAACACTGAGACATTTTTGGTCATGGTCCTACAAGCACCCGTTGCCCCAAGCTCCACTAAATCATAAATCAGGATTTTGTTGTCTCAATCTACTGCACTGTGAAAATGGCTCGCCCCTGATAGGCAGTTGACAGTGGATCTCTCTTTAGGGATGACTAAGGATGTTCAGGGACAGACCAGGACTCTGGAGTCTGTGTACTTATGGGCCATTATGAATACCACTGTCATCTGTTATGAGATAAATGATAGACACATACTGCTTAGCTATCGAAACTCCAAGATAGAAAGCAGCTGGTACTTGGGGGCAGGGTCTTCCTCTCAAGCTACGCACATTCTTGTCACCCTTGGCTCCCAAGTCATTTTTAGTGTAAAGACAATGTAGGCAAACCTGACATTTGGTTCTCTTTCTCTCTCTCTCTCTCTCTCTCTCTCTCTCTCTCTCTCTCTCTCTCTCTCTCTCTCTCAGTTTCTGTTTCTCTCTGTCTCTCCCTCTCTAGCCCTCTCTCTCTTCTTTAATACACAGACTTAACAGACTTAACATATACACTGTACGTGCAAGATGTACAAAGATGAAAAATACACACACTCAACACAGATACCTGTGCACAAGATGCAGCCCTAGAGAGGAAAGGGGACCCAGTCATTACAAAAGAAGCCCAACAATCTGAGGTCTCTGCAGGGGCAAAATGAGCTCAGGAGTAGAGAAAGACAAATTCCTGCAGGCACTTTATCCTTTATCCTTTATTCTTTCTCAGCAGTCTGACTTCTTATCTGACACAGTTTTCATGTAGAGATAATCCTTCATTCACATAGAAAACATTATTTTTAAATCTACCAGAAACCACGGGGGCAGAGTACAGACAACTCTCTAGTCCTAAGGAACGGGTTAATGGAAGACACCAGGTGTTCGTAGGAGAAGACAGGGAGAGAAAAGAAGCAGAAAACAAACAGACTGGGGCAGAAGACAGAGACAAAGAGGAAGAATAAGGTGAGGCCCTTTCACAACAGTACTTACAGGTCTGGGAGACGTCAGTCTACTAACTCTGAGTTTGTATTTGATTCCCCGCTTCTCATCTTCCTCCTGCTTTCCTCCATGAGACTATAGCTCTATAGTAATATATGATTTTGCCCGCAGGCAAGTGTTTAGAGTCACCCAGAGTCAAAGTACCCACTGAGATGAGGAGACAGCCCAGATCTATCTGATACCCCTCTCCATTACTGTGAACCCCTTTTCCTTTTACCTTCTTGTAAGAATGAATGTGGTCTAATATTCAATTCTTGGGGTAGATGATCAACTTCTTCACTTGAGGAGACAGCCCGCTGTTACTTCTACATCAGATTGGAACAGTGACCCCACACTTTTTCTATATACATGAATCAACCAAATGACAAGGACTGAATCATGCTGAATTCAAAGGTTGCTGTTTTCCAACAGTCCCTCCATCTAAATAGATTTATATATATCACAGGACAATTTGAAACAGTCAAGCTGTATGAGGCTTTGGATGTTTTGAACAAAGTAGACTGACTGGAAATGAATTATTCTTAATATAAATGTAAACAGTGTTTCTTTATCTTATGTTAGATCCCAATAACTGTACAGAAACCAAGATTTATTTAAAACTCTACCTCAATAGTTAAGCAATTGAATGATCTATCTTTACTTTCTATGCTAATGTGGCTACCTCTCAGTGCCATTCCATGATATTTGCATATAATTATCGATTTGGCTTTTTGGACCGCCTTTTTCATGGCTCTAATTCCTCCATCCTACCAGCATATCTCCCTCCTTTACTCCTTCCTCTCACTAGCGGATATCCCACCCTGTTGTCTATCCTGCCCAGACACTGGGTGATCAGCATTTATTGACAAGGCAGAGAATAAATGGTAAGAACTATTTATACAAACTTGAAAAAGGAGGTTCTTGTATTAAACACTGCAGTGCCATGTCAGAATTGAAACAAGACATGAGGGCAGAGAAATCAGCATTTGAATAACCCAAGGGTAAACTTTCATAGCTTACACAACATTATGCCTATAACTGACCTATACTCCATCACTCCTCAGTGAGCCCCCAGTGGTCTAGCTTTGCTGGAAACTCATCCATACCAGCTTAACCAAGAATCAAACATTCTAAAAAAAAAAATAATGCCATCAGGCCCCATAGGACTTGTCAACTGCTTGCAGCCATGTGATATAGCACACATGGTCCACCTCGTTACACATCTCTGTACACCTCTGCCTGAGTGGCAGGTGCTCCATACACAGGCATCTGGATGGACATCCAGATAAACTCCTTAAACACAGAAGCCCTCCCCATCCCTGCAGAGAAGATTCCACACTAACTCTCATTGTGCACTTATCAAGCCCAATAACTGCACAGCTTCTTGACTTACTAACTTTATTAAGATGTTTCACATTTAATCACACATTGACATCTTCACTTGTCTCATAACAAGGATACAGAAAATCTGTGAGAATGGAGAACACTGATATGTTCACATCTAAAATGGATAACATTCTCTGGGCTGCTCTTCTGATCACCTAAACAGGATCCCTCCGACCTACCGGAGCAGTGGGATGTAGCTGACTCTCATCAGCTGCCCTGCCCACCAACCCTCATGCTGACTCCAACCAAGGTGAGATGAGGTTCGTGGATATGGACTAAATCCTATGGCACTTAGGTGTTCTTCCCTTTAGTCATCAAACTGATGCTCTGAAGAGCAAGACAAGGAAGGTAAAGACAGGTGATCAAGAACGGAAAGTTCCAGAACCAACCTCTCCACCTAAAACTAAGTTTACATGAACATCTATGTCATATTGTTGTAAATTATATATAATTTTAAAGTCGTAGTTCATCTGTGTTCTCTACCAGAAGCCCATACAAGAGGCAAAGCCTGAGATGCCCCCCACCCCCACCCCCTCCTCTTGGAATATAATAATGGATCTCTTAAATCCTATTCTGAAACAAAGCAGAATGTGTAACCAGAAGAGCCTGGCTTTCAAGAAAACCACAGAACTTTTCTACCAAAGCTAAGAAGATCCATCTCTGCTTCAGTCCATTCCCACAAGAAAGACAATTGCAAGTATCAGACAAGCAAGCCTTTCTGTTGATGCTCATCCTACTCACAGAGCAGATGCAATCCACTGTGAGTGCCTGGGAAACTGTGTATATGAAGTGTGTATATGAAGTGTGCATGTGTGTGTATGTGTGAATCTATCTACCTGTGTGCATGTGTTTATTTATATGCATGTGTCTGAATGTGGTGTGTGTGTGTGTGTGTGTGTCTGTGTGTGTTGTGTTCCTCGTACTTTCACATGTTGATCCAGTGAGCATCTTGTGTTATTAACCATGGCTATTATTACTGTTGCTGTTGTTTTGGAGAACTGTATATCAGGATAGAATTCTAAGTAAAATTGCATGATTCTAATCTTCCAAGCCTGGGGAGTATGGTAGCCTGTAGTATGCAAAAAGAGATGCATCCATGTTTTGTGTATAGAGTTTAAGATTATGCAAAGATATTGTATTATGATCCATAACCAAAAAACAATGAGTTTCATAACATTAAAAATGATGTTAGTTACAAACATAAGGATGGAAAACATAGTGTGTGGAGAAAGAAACAAGCTGTCACCAATTTCTGTCTCAATGTGAAATATAATACCAAGGCAAGGAAAAATTCCTGAACTTTCTGAAATGTGAAATTCCCAGTGTAGGATGGGGAAGATTGGCTCCATCTTCAGTAAGGATGGTGTGAGAAAGATTTTTTTTTTAAATTTTTTATTATTATTATTATTTTCTTTGTACTGGTTAGTTCATATTGTTGTTCGACCTACAGGGTTGCATCCCCCTTCAGCTCCTTGGGTACTTTCTCTAGCTCCTCCATTGGGGGCCCTGTGTTCCATCCAATAGCTGACTGTGAGCATCCACTTCCGTGTTTGCCAGGCACTGGCATAGCCTCACAAGAGGCTACTATATCAGGGTCCCTTCAGCAGAATCTTGCTGGCATGTGCATTAGTATCTAGGTTTGGTGGCTGATGATGGGATGGATTCCCGGATGGGGTAGTCTCTGGATAGTCCATGTGAGAGGTTTTACATTTTTCTTGTGTTTTGTAGCTGTCTCTGGAGAACTGTTTTCAAATTTCTCCCTTACTCTTTGACCTCAGAACAATAGACTATACTCCTGCTATCAGTGGTATTTTCTCACATTAGAAGAAATTTTCAAACACTCCAGCTCTGGGGATTTGGATAAGTGTTCCACAGACATTTGTGAGAAGGTGTGACTGGACCTTGGGGGAAGACATCAAGAAATAGGTTTCTACTTCATTTCTTACTGTGTCTGGAGAAAAGGAAATTCATGTGCTTTAAACATAGGCAATTCACTCCTTCCCATACCACTGTAGTTAAATTTCCCACAGCTAACTGGATATGTTTCCTATTTTCTCCTCTCTAGGAAATAAAGTTACCCACTTATTGAAGAGACAATCTAGTCTTCACATAATAGAAATTTGGGGATGAAGGACATGAAGCAAAAATCCTGAACGTTTTGGTCCCTTGAGCATCAAAAAATCCGTTTGAAGCAGCCATGTGGATCTACAGCAGCAGCGGCTAGTCACAGTAGAATGTGCTGGAATGTGCCAGCAAGGTGGCTGATTCTCTGCGAGGCAACAGGCTTACCCCAATGTTGATGGCAACTGTCCACATAAGTAACAACACCTATCAGACGAAGCTACATCTTCACAGTACTGTGGTACAAGACCCCTGAGCCACACTGAGAAAATAACAACTAAGGAAGGACATTCCACAGATGGGATGTGTGAGATAACTTCCCTTGAAGGTGAGACCAACAATACTCACCATATCTGGAGGACTGGGTGCAGTAAGAGCTCTTAATTGCTGAACCACTTCTCCAGCTTCTGGATTAGTGGTTTCACACAGACATAATTTTTCAAATTTAAGCCACCTGACAAAACTTATGTTCTTCTTGGAGGCCCTCTAACCCATTTGGTTTATTGGTTTGTTTCATAGATAACTAAAATAAATGTATTTTACTATTTTTCTATTAACTAAACATTTTGAGCAACATTCCATGTTTTATTATTTTTTATTAATTAATTAATCAACCAATACCTTGCATGCTTCATGCTCCCTTATCCCCTTCCTACCCTTATGAGCCCCACTTCCTCCCAACAATTTCCCTTCTTCCTTAGCTGTTGATGTGTGTGTGTGTGTGTGTGTGTGTGTGTGTGTGTGTGTGTGTGTGTGTCTGAGTTTAATATGATTATTTACATAAGCATGGATTTGGACTGTTTGTTAAAACATAGACAGCTAGCTGGGAGTGGTGGCGCACGCCTTTAATCCCAGCACTTGGGAGGCAGAGCCAGGCAGGTTTCTGAGTTCGAGGCCAGCCTGGTCTACAGAGTGAGTTCCAGGACAGCCAGGACTACACAGAGAAACCCTGTCTCAAAACAAAACAAAACAAAACAAAACAAAACAAAACAAAAACCATAGACAGCTAACAAGTGACTATATTCCGTAGAGAAAATGATCCCTGTCCTCCATTTGCTATTAATGGTCAATGTTAGGGAAAGACAATGTTTCACTAGTCCCTCCTACCTTCAGGATAGAATACTGATAAGCAGGTAACCACAGTGACATTGAATTTGAGTGCAACAGCCATGCCTTGCTCAGGAGACAAGATTGTACGCAGCTCCTCCCAAACCCTTCCATTTTCTTTAATGGGAATGACCAAAATTTCTTGATAATATTTTAAATGTTCTAATAGTGGACATTTAAATTAATCTGGGCCAATTAAAAACCAATAATCAGAGCTGCAAAGATGGGCTGGAAATGAGCCGAGTGGGCAGCTGCTGAGTGGGGTAGATGACAGATCTCTGAATGCTTTGAGGAAGCCCATGCTAAGCACTTTGGAGGCTATAAATTCCACAGTTAAACTGTGAGAGACGGAGGTCCCATAACATGCTCTCTGTCTATGATATTTATCTTTTAAAAGATTTGGCCTTCTGCACAGACACACAGTCAGTAATTCCCAGGCTGACATTTTCGTTTCTCTGTTCTCACACAGTTTTCTGACCTTTGAATAACTGCTGGAGGGGGGGGAGGCGCCTCTCGTGGGCACTGCGTGTGTCTCAGAGCGATGGGGATGGGCATCAGGAAGCAGGCAGAGAGAAGCTTTGTCTCTGTGGAATGCTTCTAATTTGGGAGCAGAGCATGAGAGGAGAGTGAGCCAGAGTGGCCAATTAAGAAGCAGCCAGCAGCTTGACTTCAGGGACACTTGTCAAAAGCCACCATGCAGCCCTATAGCACTGTCACCACCACACTGCCCTTAAGTATGCATCTCAGTTCTTAGACAGGTGCAATGAGAGAAGATGAAAGCGGGAAGGGAAAGGACCGCAAGGAGGAGAGAGACTCCAATGTTCAATGTGACCCTCGCATAGGGCAAACCCTAGGGACGCCTGCACAGAAAGCCATTTGTACACAGCTACGGGCATTGCTGTCAGGACAGGGGGGAACACACCTAGTCATGAGGCAATCTATGCCCAAGAATTCTCTGTGGACCCTCAGACAAAGCACATGCTCACACCAGTCGGCTACTTCCTAGACCTCCTCTCAGACGCTGTAAAGAGGAAAAATGGAACATCTACTTTGACTCTACCAGCTTCTAAGTGAATGGGATTCTTTTTTGTTCTTTTTTTTTTTTTTAATTGGATATTTTATATATTTACATTTCAAATGTTATTCTCTTTCCTGGTTTCCCCTCTGGAATCCTCCTCTTCCATCCCTTCTTTCTTCTGCTTCTATGAGGAGGCTCCCCCTCCCAACCACCCAATCCCACCTCACCACCCTGGCATTCCCCTACACTTGGAATTGAGCCCTCACAGGGCCAAGGGCTTCTCCTACTGATACCAGGCAATGCCACCCTCCGCTACATATGCGTCTGGAGTCATGAGTACTCTTTGATTTGTAGGGGGGGAGGGGCGAGTATCAGGTATGAGAGGAGACAGGGATGATATACAGAAGGTCAGGAATTTAACGGAGGTATGAAGCAATGGGGGATGGGGAACTGGGGCTACCAGCAAGTCCCAGATGCCAGGAAAGCAAAAGGCTCCCAAGACCCAACAAAGATGAGATTAGCTGAAAATCCCAACAAAGGGATGGGAGAACATGTAGAGACCATATGCAGAGGCTAGGCAAGGCCCCAGGTTGGGGGATGGGGCCATCCACTCATCTCCAAATTCTTAACCCAGAAGGGCTCCTGTCTAAAGGAAATACAGGGACAAAGTGAGGAGCAGAGGCTGAAGGAAAGGCCATACAGAGACTGCCCCACCTGGGGATCCATCCCATATACAGACACCAAACCCAGACACTATTGCAGTTGCCAGGAAGTGCTTGCTGATAGGAGCCTGTTATAGCTGTCTCCTGAGAGGCTCTGTCAGAGCCTGACAAATATAGAGATGAATGCTTGAGCCAACCATTGGATTTAGCACAGGGTCCCTAATGGAGGAGTTGAAGAAAGACTGAAGGAGCTGAAGGGGTTTTTACCCCATAGGAAGAGAAACAATGCCAACCACCCCCCCCCACCACACACACACACACACACACACACACACGCCTGAGCTCCCAGGCACCAAGCCACAAACCAAAGAGTACAAGTCAATGGGACTCTTAACCGTGGCCCAAGGACAGGCAGCTGAGCTCCGACACACGCTGGAAATGTCTCCCATCACTGATGCTGAAGGTTCTCCTTTTGGAAAAGGGAAGCTCGGGAATGCCAAGCAGAACCAGTCCTGGATGTGTTGATGTACACAGTGTGATCAACAGCTTGCAGTTGGGGATATCTACCTTACCAAAACGTCCTCTAGACTAGGAGGGAGGGGGGATCTTTCTCCTTCCCAGAACAGGAAGCTGTATTAGCTCTGGCTATGTGCTTATTGGACTTAGTTTTGGGGTTGCTTATTTGGGGCAACATGGCTAATATTGAGCAAGTTCGTTTTTTGCATAGTATTCTTATTTGAGAGTTGTGTGAGAGGATATACTTGTTAGATGACCTCTAAGTAAAAGAGCAGAACAAGGGAAGACTCACACTCTTTCAAAAGATACAAAGCAGACTGGGAGTAGCTTTGTTATTGCTCAAAAGCCGTTATGGAACAAAATTTCTGTTCGTTAACCATCTATCATAAGATACAACTAGCAAGAGCACTGATTCAAACCATGACCATTTAATGGAATTACATTCAGGATATTCATGAAACACGCGCGCACACACACATGCATGTATACACATACTTCCAGTGTCTTTTATAAAATTATAGCTTACCATATAAGTAAGCATGTGCTGATAACTATGGAGAGAAGCAGAGAAAGGAGGGATGTTTGAAGGAGAAGATGAGCCAATTAGAGAGATGCCTGTGGATGGAAACAGACGCCTCTGTATTTGGGACTCTGGATCCTGCTGGCTCTAGATCTATCCACTTCTCATACTCTCCTGGACCTTGTGTGTGTGTGTGTGTGTGTGTGTGTGTGTGTGTGTGTGTGTGTGTACCTGTCCTCAGGGAAGATATTTCCACTGCCTGGAGCTAGGCACCCTACCCTCATGGAGAAAGAAGTTCCTCCTTGTATTAGGAGGATGGTGTGTATATGTGTGTTGGTGTGTGTATGTGTGTGTGTTTGTATCTTTGTGTGTGTATATATGTGTATGTGTGCATGTGTGTGTGTGTGTGTGTGT
>NC_034596.1:26603662-26614136 GCF_900095145.1 Mus pahari
GTGTGTGTGTGTGTGTGTGTGTGTGTGTGTTAGGATGCTGTGATTATGGTGTGTAAGAGAGTACTTGTCTGTCTTACCATGAGTGAGTTGTGTGGAGGAGTGTGTACATAAATGAATCACTCTCATTTAACCCAAGTTTTCTTTGGGAATCACTTGCTCAAATCATCCAATATAGGAGAACATCTGCCTTAAATCAGAAAACACTGTATAATCTATATAATTTATAATTATGTAAGTTATGCTAATGCAAAGCCATCATCAGACACTGTCACATGAGAAAAGCAGGCAGGATATTGCTTGATTGTAGCTGCAAATGCATAGTTTATCTTTTTTAAATGAGTCAAACCCTGTATCTATTGTACACATACAGAGCACAGGGATCATATAATATATGCAATACATACATACATATATGTATATATACATATACGCACATCTATATATACATACATATATATGTGTGTGCGTACATGCACACACACACACACACACACACACACACACATATGGGGAAAGAGAGAAAGGGGGTATCTGCTATGATTTCTAGCCAATGCTGCATCTTTACACACCATTTCCAGCAGCAGATGAGAGCATCCTCTTGAGAGTCAGCTGGCAATGTGTTCATTCCCACAGGTACCACTTGAGAGGGCTGAGTGTTTTTTAATGAAACACGACTCCCAAGTTCTATGATTGCCCTCACTGCCACAGTGATCAGGAGCACATGGCTGTCAGATGGAGACAGGCCATGATCTTTGAGTAATGTTATGAGGAGGACTCCTTGGCTGAACAGGATGGAAATTAGCATGGAATTAAAAATCAGGACAGTTATGCTAATGCAAAGGCCATCATCAGAGATTGTGACATGAGAAAAGCCAGCAGGGTAGTGCTTGACAGTAGCTGCAAATCCTGTGACAGGAGCTTTATAGCAAATTAGAGATATGGATGGACAGTCAGAAACCCTATTTCATGCACCATCCCTCACAGCTCTCATGATCCATGCACATCACATTAAACTTTGAGGGTTTTATTGTTTTATTTACTTACATTTCACATGTTGTCCCCCTTCCTGGTCTCCCCTCCATGAACCCCCGCCCATTCTAACCTCTCCCCTTTGTCTCTAAGGGTGTTCCTCTACCCACCCACTCCTGCCTCATCCCTTCTCTGGGGCATCAAGCCTCCACAAGACCAAGCCCCTCCCCTCCCACTAATACCAGATAAGTCAGTCCTCTGCTACATATGTGATGGGAGCCATAGACCAGTCTATGTATACTCTTTATTTGGTGGCTTAGTCCCTGGGAGCTCTGAGGGGTCCAGTTGATTGACATTGTTGTTCTTCCTCTGGGTTTGCAATCTCCTTCAGCTCCTTCAGTCTTTCCCCTAACTCTTCTATTGGGATCCCCAGGCTCAGTCCAATGGATGGCTGTATCTGCATCTGTCTTAGTCAGGTGCTAGCAGAGCCTCGCAGAGGACAGCTGTACCAGGCTCCTGTCTGCAAGCACATCTTGGTATCAGCAATAGTTCTGGGTTTTGTATCTGTGAATGGGATGAACACCAAGGAGGGGCAGTTTATGGATGGCCTTTCCTTTAGTTTCTGCTTAAATTTTTGTCCCTGCATTTCCTTTAGACAGGAACAATTCTGGGTTTATAATGTTGACATGGGTAGGTGGCCCCATCTCTCAACTGGGGACCATGTCAATTTACTGGAGTACGTCTCTTCAGGTTCTATTTTCCCACTTTTCAGCATTTGGGCTAGTGTCATCCCCATTGGGTCCTGGAAGCCTATCACATTTCTGGTATTTGGGACATTATAGTGCTTCCCTCCCATTACCCACCGATTGCTAAATACTTCTATTCATTTTCCTTCACCCCTGGAAATCTGTCCTATCTCCCCCATACCTGATTCTATCCCCAATTTTTCTTCCCGCCCCCTCTCCCTCTCAGGTCCCTCACTCCCTCTGTTGTCTGTCATTATTTTGCTCCCTCTTCTATGTAAGATTGAAACATTCACACTTTGGCCTTCTTTCTTGTTAAGCTTCATATGGTCTATGAGTTGTATCATGGGTATTCTGAGCTTTTTAGCTAATATCCACTTCTCAGTGAGTATATACCATTTATGTCATTTTGGGTCTAGGTTACCTCACTCAGGATGATATTTGTCAGTTCCATCCAAATGCCTGCAAAATTCATTTTTAATAGCTGAGTCGTACTCTATTGTGTAAATGTACAACATTTTTTGTATCCATTCTTCCACTGAGGAACATCTAGGTGGTTTCTAGCTTCTGGCTATCATTAATAAGGCTGCTATGAACATAATACAGCATATGTCTTTAGGATATGGTGGAACAATTTTGGGTATATGCCCAGGAGTGGTATAAATGGGTCTTCAGGTAGAAATATTTCAAAATTTCTGAGGAACTGCCAGATTGATTTCCAAAGTGGTTGTAACAGCTGACAATCCCACCAGCAGTGGAGGAGTATTCTTGTTTTAGTTATTCCATATAAATGTAGACATCCTTGCCAAAATCTTCTGTCCCCTGAATTTTTTATCTTAACCAGCCTGATTGGTGTAAGGTGGAATATCAGGGTTGTTTTGATTTGCATTTCCTTGATGAATAATGATGTTAAACATTTCTTTAGGTTCGTCTCAGCTATTTGAGATTTCTCAGTTAAGAATTCTTTGTTTAGCACTGTACCCCATTTTCAATTGAGTTATTTGGTTTTCTGGAGTCTAACTTCTTGAGTTCTTTGCATATTTTGGATATTAGTCCTCTATGTATGTAGGGATAAAGTAAAGAGAGTAAAGATGTTTTCCCAATCTGTAGGTTGCTGTTCTGTCCAATGGACAGTGTCCTTTGCATTACAGAAGCTTTTCAGTTTCATTGATTGTTGATTTTAGAGCATGAGCAATTGTTGTTCTGTTCAGAAAAATTTCCCCTGTGCCAATGTGTTTGAGGCTATTCCCACTTTCACTTAGTTTTAGTGTATCTGGTTTTATTTGGAGGTCCTTGATCCTTGGACTTGAATTTGGTACAAGAGATAAAAATGGATCAATTTGCATTCCTCTACCTGCAGACCACCAGTTAGAAATGCACCATTTGTTGAAGATGTTTTCTTTTCTCTACTGTATGTTTTTGGCTTCTTTATCAAAGCTCAAGTAACCTTAGGTGTGTGGATTTATTTTTAGGTCTTTAATTCTATCCCACTGATCTACCTATCTATATCTATACCAATACCATGTGGTTTCTATCACTATTGCCTTATAATACAGCTTGAGAACAGGGATGGTGATTCCCCTGGTTCTTTTATTGTTGAGAATTGTTTTGGCTATCCTGAGTTTTTGTTATTCCATATAAATTTGAAAATTTCTCTTTCTGTCTCTGTGAAGAATTGTGTTGGAATTTTGAGGGGGTTGCATTAAATCTGTAAATTGCTTTTGCTACAATGGCCATTTTTACTATGGATTCATAAGCATGGGAGATCTTTTCATCTTTTGAGGTATTCTTTGATTTCTTTCCTCAGGGACTTAAAGTTCTTGTCATATAGATCTTTCACTTGCTTTGTTACAATTACAACAAGATATTTATGTTACTTTTGACTATTGAGACAGGTGTTGTTTCCATAATTTCTTTCTCATCCTTTTTATCAGTAGAAGAAGGCTACTCATTTTTTTTTTCAAGTTAATTTTATGTCCAACCACTTTGCTAAAGTTGTTTATCAGGTGTAAATATTCTCTGATACAATTTTTGATAGTATTCTGTGTATATTATCAAATCATCTGCACCATAGTAGTACCTTTCCAATTTGTTTCCCTTTGACTTCCTTGAATCCATTGATGTTGAGAGATATTAAAGACCAATGACTGTTGGTTCCTTTTATTTTTGTTGTTAGAGCTAGAATTATGTTTGTGTGGTTCTCTTCTTTTGGGTTTGTTGTAAGATGATTAATTTCTTGGATTTTCTAGGGTATGGTTTCCCTTCTTATATTGGAGTTTTCATTCTAATATCCTCTATAGGGCTGGATTAGTGGAAAGATATTGTATAAAGTTGGCTTTGTCATGGAATATCTTAGTTTAACCATCTATGGTGATTGAAAGTTTTGCTGGGTATAGTAGCCTGGGTTGGCGTTTGTATTCTTTTAGAGTCTGTGTAACATCTGTCCAGGATCTTCTTGATTTTAGCATCTCTGTTGAGATGTCTGGTGTAATTCTGATAGGACTGCCTTTATATGTTACTTGGCCCTTTTCCCTTACAGCTTTTAGTATTCTTTCTTTGTTCTTTGCATCTAGTGTTTTGATTATTATGTTACAGAAGAATTTTCTTTTCTGGTCCAATTTACTTGGTACTCTGTAGGCTTCTTATAAGTTTATGACCATCTCTATTTTTAGGTTAGGGAAGTTTTCCTCTATGATTTTGTTGAAGATGTTCTCTGGCTCTTTGCATTTGAAATCTTCACTTTCTTCTACTCCTTTTATTCTTAGGTTTGATCTTTTCATTGTGTCATGGATTTCCTGGATGTTTTTGGTTAGGAACTTTTTGCATTTTGTATTTTCTTTGACTGTTGTGTCAGCATCTTCTATGGTATTTTTTTATGCCTGAGATTCTCTCTTCTATCTCTTATATTCTGTTGGTGATTCTTGCATCTGTAACTTCTGATCTTTTTGTTAGGTTTTCCATCTCCAGGGTTGCCTCTTTTTTGTGAGTGTTTAATTGTTTCTATTTCTATTTTTAAGTCCAGATTGTTTTATTCAATTTCTTCACCTCTTAGGTTGTGTTTTCTCCTATTTCTTTAAGAGATTTATTTGTTTCTTTAAGGTATTTTATGTTTCCTATTTAAGAGCTTCTACCTGTTTACCTGTATTCTCCTGTATTTCTTTATGGGAGTTATTTATGTCCTCCTTAAAGTTCTCTATCATCTTCATAAGATGAGATTTTAGGTCAGAATCTTGTTTTTTAGGTGTGCTAGGGTATCCAGGAATTGCTGCGGTGGGAGAATTAGGTTCTGTTGATGGCAAGTGGCACTGGTTTCTGTTGCTTATGTTCTTGTGCTTGCCTCTTGCCATCTGGTTATCTCTGGTGTTAACTGGCCTTTCTGTCTCTGACTGGAGGCTTTCCCTCTTTTTAGGCATGGGGAGCTCTGTGAGCTGGTCTTAGAGCAGGTCTTCTGGGAAGCAAACAGTGCTGTCTCTGGCTGCAGGGGGTGAGGGAGGCTCCTGTGTCCTAATTAGGTCAGGCCTTCTGTGATCCTGGCTATTGTAGATGTCCTGTCCCTGGTTAAGGCAAGGCCCCTGGCAATCGGGCTGTTTCTGGGTATAGGATGGAGGCCTGGAGCTCACAACTTGCCCTGGGCAGAGTTTCAGACTAAAAGGAAGATGTACCTATGGCAGAGCAGTTAGGTCCTGTGTCTGCTGGGCTTCATGAGGGTCCCAGCTAGGGCAAGTATTGCAGTGTGGGTTGTCTTACCTGTGAACCTGGTTATGACAGATGTCCTGGGAGTCAAGCTGTCTCTAGGTATGGAAAGGGGAAGCTGCAGTTCTCATCTTCTCTGGGTGGTATTACAGACCAGAAGCTGTTCTTTAAAAAAAATAAATAAATTATTATATACAACATCCTGCAAATTTAGAAAAAAATTAAATAATGTTAGTAAAACTAGATAGATTAATATACCAAAAGACAAAACCACAACACAGTCCTCCACGTATACCAGGAGCAAACATTTTAGAGCATGATGATTTTTAACTTTTATTAGGAACTTAAATCTCAATGTGATTTTGAAACGTCGGAATTTGCCCCCTCTTGTTTCTTGACTGTTTTCCACACCAATGTGGAAGAAGTTTTCAGAATTCTCTGCTTGTCTGCTGCTGTGCCTCAGGTTTTCCTCTGTGCAGTTCCCACTGTCAAGTGTCTGAGAAAACTTACTTTGGTGTGTGTGCTACCAAACTTTGGCAGTTTATGCTCTGGATTTTCTGTTAATTCTTACATTTTTCTTTCATTTATTTCAATGTAGGATAAATATATTGAAAGAAGTATGTACTTTTAAAATGGGTTTTCTGGTAACTTCATGGAATGCGCGCGCGCGCGCGCACACACACACACACACACACACACACACACACATCTTCAGCATGTGGTGACTGTGTCCTCTGCTTCCCATCTGCAAAGTCACAATATGGTTCTTGTTCATTTGTGTGAAGACATAAGATTCCATAAGTATGTTCTGGACTTCCCTTGGTTTATAAAGAATTGAAAAGAAGAGCATAAAATGACCCCACGCTAGACACATTTAGCAAGTCCAAATACCACTCAGCCACCTGTTTCCTTGACTCCCCAACCAATTTTCCAGTGTCCATGGTGTCTCTCTCTACAAGGGCACAGGCTCTAAGAATTGTTCCTCCATTCATGGTTTCCTACTTGGCTGAAGTTCAGGCACCTTCCAGCAGCACTTTCCTAATAATGCACACGAGCTCAAGAGGAAATCAGAAGGCACCAAACTCACCTTTAACTTAAATAAACATCTTCAGAAGCCTGGTCTCACCAGCAAGCAGCTCAGGTCTTCGCAGTTCTCCAAGGCTCACAGGGCACCTGTCTACTTTCAACCTTTCAGAAAGAGGCTTGACCTCCATATTCACTGTTGCTGGGGAAATCATTGTAAGTTACTACGGAGATAACAAGTTGTAAATTACGGAGATTTCAAGTTGTAAATCAGCCCCATATGGCTTTTCTGAGAGTGTGCCTCACTGTCCGAAGTTCTTGCATTTTTATAGGTGAAGGTACAGCCACATACTAGATGGAATTGTCCAATTTCTGTCTGTGTTCATTACTTTCCTCAGGTGTAGACATCCTGGTCCCTGGGAAAGGATCCGTTCTTGAGTAACAATGGATTCTACACACTGTCACTGTGTGGGATACAAGCTTCAGGGGGAAATAAGGCCTCTTCCTCGGAGAATAACCACAGGACGCATGACTCCAGTTTTAAAAACAAATCCTACTAATGAGATATTATAGCCCAATATGGACACTTCAAATAAATATGCTAATTGGCTTAATAAAACTATTGAGATTCTGTTCTGATGAACAAAGCTTACCCTCATCACTCAATGTTGTCTACATACAAAGTGTCAGTAAGTGCTAAGCACTTACTTTTAATATAGTGATTATAACGTTCAGCTAAAACAGCTTATAAACTGTCGTATTTTCCAGTTTGCTAACACATTATAATATACATCAGTCAACATTTAACTAACGTTCGCATGTTCACTGCTTAAACCTCTTCATACAAAGTACTCATCATATCCTCCAGGATAAGGCAAGCTGCTTGTCCTAGTATACCGCTGTCTCACTCAGTCCTTGATCAGTCAGTCCTGGAGACACAAAGCCATGCCATTTATTCACTGATCAAAATCTATGCCCAGGAGCTGGAGAGATAGTGCAGAGGTTCAAAGTTCCTGGCTGTTCTTCCAAGGATCCTGAATTCAATTCTGAGCACCCACACAATAGCTCTCAACTGTCTGTAACTCCAGGTCCAGAGAAGCTGATCCTTTCTTTTGGCTGCTGTAGGCAGGCACCGTTCATTGTGGTGCATACACATACACACAGGCAAACCAGACATACACAGAAAACTTACCAACAAATGTTGGTACCAACAATGCACAGTAGTCATTAACCCAGAATGCTACTACAAAGAATTGTTTCACACAGTTACCTCTTCCTTACGTGCAGATAAAGTATTTCTGAGATATACCTTTCAAACCAATACCCTCCATGAAATTGACAATGAAAGTAATTTTTTATGATTTTTCAAGAATAGTGGAATAAATATTCCTATACATTGCTTAAAGTAAAAATAAGCATAAATTACAAGACCTGCTGAATAATTGCACAAATCTGGGGTGCTGTCATTGTTGGTGTTACCAGAAGTCAGTTTGGTAACAGGGGCAATCATCTTCCATGAACATTTGTAAGAGTCTGTTCTAGGAAAACATCTGGTAAATAAACAGTCACCTATAGAAATATTCTGAAATCAGCAGTGCTTAGTATTCTAATAAGATAAACCTGAGTTTAAGAAGTCCACACATTATATATTGTCATGGTATGAAATCACTTGTACTTAGAAAGTTGATCTGAAGGCAGCTTGTTCTTCAAGGTAATGATAATGAGAGATGCTTATCCTCTAGAGTGAAAGGTGCCTAGACTGTGGCAGTGTTACCCTTGGAAGGGATTGGTGCACTCATCACAGGACTGTACCAACTCTTTTTAGAGTAGAGTTTTTTCAGATTTTAATTAATGTGTGTGTGTATGTGTGTGTGTGTGTGTGTGTGTGTTTGTCTGTGTTTATCTGTGTGTGTACTATAACATACATGTGAGGTCAGAGGAAAAATTTTGGAGTTACTTCTCTCATTCAATTCTACTAGACTTCCTGGTATCATTCTCAGGAAGGTATAAGTACCTTTACCTGTTGAACTTTCCTGCTGGCCCTCAAGTGGGTGTTTTTTTATAAAACAAATCTACCTCATGTTCTTTGTCTCTTTCCCTTTATGCTGTGGTAAAACCAGGATGACCTTGCCAGCCATGGGAGATTTCCTGTTTGAAAGTTTTAGCCACCAGGATTGTAACTCAAATAAATCGTTTTTTTTTTTTTTCCCCCTCTATAAAATGACCAGGCCAGAGCCGGGCGTGGTGGCGTACGCCTTTAATCCCAGCACTTGGGAGGCAGAGGCAGGCGGATTTCTGAGTTCCAGGACAGCCAGGGCTACACAGAGAAACCCTGTCTCGAAAAACCTAAAAAAAAAAAAAAAAAAAAAAAAAAAGACCAGGCCAGGTTCAGATATTTTGTGATATCAATATTTAAGAAAGGAAGCAAATATCTAAACATTGATATTTTAGTAAGGCTTAAGGTTATGCCTTAGACTAACAATGTCCATGTCTTAAAGTTAAATATCATTCCATCATGAATTCCATGAAAAACAAAACAAAACAAAACAACATAAAGTAGTTTCCAAAAGGCAGTTATCATATTCCTTGGATTGAACAGCAGTGCTATGAGCTTGCCATGTCAACACTGGTGTCATCTCCCAGAGTGGACCCTGGCCTTCCTTGTCACTCTAACACTTAATGCTTTACTTTTTTGTAAGTGGTCAGTGAAGTCTTACTATTTTAAAACAGACAAACTCCAATTCCTTAAGAGCTGGAAGGAAAATGTGTCCCGATATAATATGTGGTGAATTGCAACGCACCAAGCTCCAAAGCAAACAATCAGAGTCCACAGCAGAGTTCCTTTTCCTCCGTGCCCTAGCATCTTCACATGTTGTTTTAATGCAATCATTTCCTGTTATGTTTTTATGACAACCCAGCTTTCCCTCATCAGAACACCTACTAAAGATAGTTCTGAACAAGATGTGCTGTCAGTTAATAGCATTTAAAAATATATTCACAGTTGCCACCAAGAAGTTTTGCTTCTTATTGCTTTTTAAAAAAAAAAAATCTTAAAACTAGATGCTGAAGATGATAAAGTGATACAAAGTTTTAACCCACTTTGGTATTAGTGTGACTTTAGATATATACCCTATTACTATGGGTGTCACAGGTACCTAGGGACACATCTAACTAAGTTCCTCACCATGCTTCAGGACCCAGGGCCCAAAGATCAAGGACAGCAGTCAGGAGGTCTGAAGCAGCATGTAGTCTATTCTGGTCTTTTCTAATCTATTCTGTTCTATTCTTGCCTATTTTGGTCACAGATTTGTCTCCTCTGAACAAAGTTCCAATCTTTGCACATAAACTCAAAGAGAACAGCTCTTTGTAGAGTATAGTCCTTGCCTTTAATTCTGGGAAGCATTCTTATGGGATCAAGTGCAAGAACTTGATTAAACTGTAAATATAAGACAATTATTTTTAAATTTGCAAAATAGAGGGAAACGTTTTAAGATTTCTTATTTTAATATGTTTCTCTTTTTCTAGCCCCTTGCTTCAAGGAATATTAAGAAGTACATGAGTAGAAATCAAAGATTTTAATTTAAGAGAACCCCCAAAATGTTCTTGGGTGTTTTCCCAAGGTTTTAAAACAGAATTTGTAGCTTTCAAGAAATAAACAAAAACAAAAACTAAAGATATAGAAAAGAATGTGGGAAATGCTGGTGTTGTCCTTGGAGTGTCATTGAACTTTGATTCCTTCTTATTCCCTAGAATCACTCATACTCCCAAGGACTCACTATCAGTTACTAGTGGCATCAATCACACAGGAATAAGGCCCTGAATATGCAAATGAGCCCAGTCCTCTACTCAGCAGGGCCACCTTGCTACACCTGGAGAAAGTGGGCTCCTATTAGGAAGCATAAGCTAATAGCTGCTTGCCTTTGAAAGGTGGGTTAACTAGCACAAGGCAAGGCCTGGGCCAAGTAGTGGGAGTGGGTGGGTAGGGGAACAGAGGTGGGGGGAGGGGTATGGGAAACTTTCAGGATAGCATTTGAAATGTAAATAAA
>NC_034596.1:26614166-26633387 GCF_900095145.1 Mus pahari
AAAAAAAAAAAAAAGAAAGGTGGGTTAAGGGCTCCATGGGGATGGGCTTGGGGAAGAACCAATGGACACCCATCAGTCTCAGCTTCATTGGATATAAGTATGTCCTGTTTCCATAAATGTGTCCTCCCTAAGTCTTGGTCTGGATTCAAATCAGGATTCTTACATGCATAAGCTTCATCTTGCAACCAAATACCAAAGCATCAGCTTGAGGACAGGAGTCCCCAGTGATTAGCATTAGACCCAGCACTGTGGGAAATTCCCTAATAGGTGTATTGGCGGGAGTTGCCAGAGTGATCTGCTCCCTGCAGCCACCCTTTACATCTCTCATTCCATCTCCCTTCTGAGTTTCTAAGTTGATGATACTCGGGTACATCTGAAGAATGATGGTTACCAAGGTACGACTCAAAGGAGGAGCGAGTAAGCTATCCATAATCACTAGGAGATGATTTGAATTCAGTGTTGATTTGTTGGTCTTAAACAACAGGGCAAGTGAGTTAACCAAACAAGTTTTTCTCAAGGTATGTCTCAAAGAGAGTAGCTTGAAGAGTAGGGAGACAAATATAAGGACCTGGTAAGCATTCTCATTACCTGCACCAGGACCTGCCCATCCTTCTGCACAGCAAGAGCTAGTGCATCATCCCTGACTGCTCTGCATTCTTTCTTTGCCCTCAGTCCCGCAACTGGTGTGTCTCCATCTGCTTGCATGTGTGTCCGCCAGACATCCCCTGACCTCCCAGCAGAGGCAGATATCTCCCTGTGCCCTCCCCTTTCTCAATCCTGAGTCTTGAGTTTTACATTGTTCTCAGGAGGGGGCTTCCTAGTCAACCCTTCCCCATCCTTATAGCCTCCTCTCCAGCAGGTGATCAACTGAGAGAGCTTTTGTCAAAGCCACCAGAGGCCACCACCGGTGTCCCAGAGTTTAGTGAAAGACATTTCAAAGTCCTGAGTGACAGCTTGCCACTCTGTTCTCTCAGCAGTGTTTGACAGAGGGAAGCATCTCGGCCGTTCATCTCCATTCTTGTGATCCATGATTTATAAGTGTGCCACCTTCTAGAATTGCTGTTCCTGGATTCCAGCATCCCACACACTACTATTTGCTCTCTGTTTTCTCTCCCATTTTTTCCCCCTTAATTTTCCTTGGAGAATTTGGAATGTAGAGGAATGCTGAGTCTTGTCTTCATTGGAGCTGAGCCTTGATTTCGCCCTTCTCCTTACGTTTTCTCGGGTAACTTTGTATTACATAATAGTTTTATTTTGTTGTTGACATTTTGTTTGTGTGTTAGGGACTAAAGCTATGCCTGGCTGGCAAGCACTCTACAACTCAGTTCAACTCCAGCCCTCAGGTAACTAAATACCACCTGGCTGTTGACAATTCCCAAACATACATTTCATACCCAGATGGAACCCCAGTGCTGGCATCCATGTTCAGGCATCTTACAAGGAGAACATCTTGGTTTCACAAGTCAGAGTCTATAATGGTATTGAAACTCTACCCGATTTATAACAAGATTTCAACGCATTTGCTACAGATTTGCTTTAAGACTTGGTTATTGGTGACCACCCCCACTCCTTTAATACAATATCTCACTTAGAATTCATTTCTATGGCTTCTTGTACCCATTGATGTATTTCCATCCCCTCATTACCAGTTAAATTTAAAAGGTTATCAAGAAGCTTCGTCCATCAACTGATGGGAACAGATGCAGAAACCCACAGTAAAATATTAGGTGGAGATTGGGAAAGAGAGAAAGGATTGTAGTAATCAAGGATACTACAAGAACATGGACCACAGAATCAACTAAGCAGGGCTCATAGGGGCTCATAGATTTAGTGTCAATCACATAGCCTGAATTGCTCTGCACAAGGTCCTCTGGGTACATGCTAGAGCTGTTTAGCTTGGGGTGTGTTAAGGGGTAGTCTGGTACTGCTATGTATTTAAATGCTCAATACTGGCCCCCAAGATCTGGTTGTCCACAGACAAGGGAGTTCCCAAGTATACCAGTCTTTGTTGTGTGAACCTTGCTCCCAAATTTCAAGCTACTTGGTAAATAAAAGTGCCTACAGCCAATTACTGGGGAGAATACAGATAGGCAGGTTTTCAGTTACTGGACTATGGATCGAAGGTAGGGACTACGAGGGGGGAAAAAGAAGATAAGAGGAGAAAGAAGGAGGGAGAGAGAAGAGAGAAAGAAGACACCATGAGGTCAGATAGATCATGAACACATGACCAGAAGAAGTAGAGCCTGAGGACAGGCTGTTGAAACAGAAATAACCCCACTGAGACTTAAACAGCAGGTACTTAGGGAGCAAAGCTGGGAATTGAAAGTCTAGCACATAGTAAAATAGATTAGGGGTAACTTGCCCAGTAATTGTACTAGAGTTGATTTTTAAAATCTATAGGACTTTGCCTTAATTATTGGTGGGCTGGCCAGGTCATATTAATAACTCATAGAGCTATTAAATAATATTTAAAATACTATTTACAGGGGTATTTGAGGAATGCTTAACAGTGGGAGAGGGAATATCTCTCTGAGTCTTTTGCCTGCTCTTAGGACCCATTTCCTCCTATTGGGTTGCCTTACCCAGCTTTAATATGAGGTTTTGTGCCTAGACGTATTGCAACTTGTTTTGCTGTATTCAGTTGACATCACTGGAAGACCTGCTTTTTCTGAAGGGAGACGGGGCAGCAGTCTATCTGGAGGAGATATAAGGTAGAGGGGACTTAGACGAGTAGAAGGAAGGGAAATTGAAGTTGGGAAGTAATACATAATAGAAGAATTACAAAAAGAAAAAAACCAGCATCTTCTGTACTGTAAAATTCTTCCCAGATGACACACCCAAGTATTCATTCAATCCAGAGCCAATTTTAAAGACTGCGACAGAATCATGTCATTTCTTTCCTTGCTACAATACCACTCACTTCCAATCCACTCCTCACAGTAGTATCCCCAGGCAAGGTATGCTTCCTCTCAACGCTGTACTCACATCTCTAGACTGCACACAGCACTTGGGACTATACACTTCAGCACCTCCAATCTACAGTGTTTCCTCCTCCGTGTTCTTCTCCTTGTTGGCTTCTTTTGTTCTTTCAGGTTTTAGCTTTAAAAGCTATCACCAGGCTGGTGCTCAGTCAGTAGCACTTGTTGCATGGGTATAGGGAGCTGAGCTCAATCTCCAACACCCACATCAAATCCAGACATTACTTGGTGTGTATGTGAGCCCAGTGCTGTAGGAGGAAAAGAAACAAAAGATCTCTGGAGCTTGATGGTCCACCAACCTAGCCACCAACAATAAGCTCCATGCTCAGTGTCAGGGGATGAGACGGAGAACAAGAGAACAGTGCACAGATGTCAGATTCTGCCTCCACGTGAATGTAAACAATGCAAACACGCATCCATATATCATGAAGTTCATTCAAGTGTGTGCAAACACACACATACACGCACACACACACACACAGAGACAGACAGACAGATTTATATGAGCCCTCATACCCATATTTTCATTTCTCCCTTTCCCAAAGGACTGTTCTCACCATCAGCCTCCAGATCTCATCACAAATCTCACACTGTAGGTGGCCATGGTCACACTGTTTCAGAAGAACGAGGATGCTGTGTGTTCTGCTTGCCGGTACAGATAGAACAGTTACGGAGCTAGACTCATTCAATGAGCAGTCAGCTGACTCCTCAAGCTGTTTTGCATTCACTAAGGGTGTGTTCTATTTCACCTTGTTCCTCTTCACCTTTCATGACGTAGAAGAAAAGGGAAACTCAACTTTATCATCCATATGGACTCTGATAATGAGTCAGAGTCAATCATCCGGGCCCCCACAGGCAGGTGCAGGAAGTACAGTAGACCACAAAGATCAGAGGACCTTTTGGGTGAGCTCGTGGTCTGGGTCCTGAGGAAAGGGTGAAGTTGTAAGGAGCTCCAAGGAGGTGGCTAGGCAAAAGTTCCAACAGGGGGTGCATCTTTGTCCCGTAGTAGTGCTGAGTCTCTGGAAGCAGGCCGGACTTCTCTCTCAGTAGCAGTTAGAATGAACTATAATGGCGCCCAGCATGGGAAGACTTAGAGGGACTGGGGCAGAACAGGGGTAGGGATCCTTACACTTCGTTTTTTTTCTCCACAGGTCATTGCACTTCGATGCCCTCATCTGTGGATGTGGCTTTGTCAGGGTGGAGGTTGCCATCTCGACTTCACAGAATTCGGAGACAGCTGAGTCAAAGCCTACTGCACACGCTCCTGCATTTCTCTCCTCTGTGGGTGCTGTGCCGCTCCTCAAGCAAAGAGCATGCGCATCAGGAAAGGCTGTTACATATGGCGACTCTGACACTTCCTTCAGACTGACCCATCTGTAACTTTTCCTATTTAATACTAAGACATGGATTAAGTGGTTTCTTTGTCCTTAGATTTTCCTTTAATTTGTTATGAGGCCAAAGATTCTCTCAATAAAATATTCCCTGGCCTTGAAAACCTTGGCTTTTCCTTGCTTTACAACATACATGACCATAGGCTCTGGGTGTGTGGGGTTCCTCAGAGGCAGGCTGTTGTTAGCAGTCAGTGGCCATAAATTTAAGTGTGCTTAGGTTAAGTGAGTATCCTGTTAATACAATTATAGCAACAGCCAGCCTTTACCACAAATATGTGAAAAGACAAGTTGTGTAAATACCATTTGTGAATCCCTAAGCTAGGGGAGAGTCATATAGAAAGATGAAATAAATGGGAAGAAAGTGAAAAAACAAGAGGGCTGCTTCAAGAGTGAATCCGTGTGAGGAGAAGCCATGCACCTCATCACAATTGTCTCCAAAATTATGCAAGCAAGGAAAGGAGCTGTCACATCTCCTCCTAATTAAATTCATACATTTGTTCCTCTTCAAAAATGGCCACACACTCCATCTGCCAGTACAGCATGCTTGGTGTTTTCAGCCAATACTCTCTTGCTGAGCTGTTCCTACCGAGTCATGGGGCACAGAGGCGCTGAACTGTAGGAGAAGCTCTCTGAAGGAAAAGGGTGGGATGGTCTGTGTACATTTGAGTTATTTATCTTCATTTTTTTTTTTTTTTGGTGATAAAAAAGATCAAATACCACATGAAAGATAAACCATCAGAAAGTTCGAGCTGGAGGCACAGCCCTGACAGGCTGAGGAGCATTTTTAGTGGTATGGTAATTTGGTGGAAGTGCCGCGATTCTTTTTAACAGCTCATATTAAATCAGAGGAGTTGTTAACTACAGCCACTCAAAGAAAGCACATCCCATGAGCATGCTCCGCAGCATGAATGCTTAATCTGCTAGGTGCCTTTGTTCTGAGGCGCTGCCTGCAACATAGAGTGTCTCTTAGACTGCCTGAAGGATGTGAAAGCAGGATGCCTTCGCCCACATGGGCTGCCTGTGTGAAGCTCACAAAGCCCTTGTCTGTAGTCCCAGATCCAGGGAAACATCCTGTGTGGCTCCAAGCCTCTTGTTCTCCCAAAGTAACCCCATCCCCTTCTGTTTCAGGCTGGGCTCTCCTCTTTTACTCATTTCATAAGCAACTGGTTTTTCTTAGTCTATCTATTCATTCCTTCTGCAAGAATTTGCCCTTCTCCAGCACTCCAAGAACCAGTCGTCACGATCGCCCAGTTCTTTCTTCAGGAATGAGCTGTTCTTGTTGTCTAACAATCTGTGAGTAAATGAGAACTTCAGGCAAGTGTGATTTTTTTTTTTTTTAAATAATATGTGGCACTGCAGTGTCTGTTAACTTTATTGCTCTTATTTTTGTTAATGTTGAAATCTGTCGTAGTTAACTCTGTAATTGTATTACTGAGTATTGCTTCTTGTAATTGTCACTGAAGGGTCAAATGAACTTTCTCAAAGTGAGTTACACACTATGCCATTCAAGGTTGCTTACTGACCTTGCATTGTTGTGTCCGCATGGCATAGTCCACAAAGTTAATGGGATCACCAGATAGCAAGTAGGGCAAGTGGAACCTAGTCACCAGAAAAAAAATATCTGGTAAGGTTGAGTGCATTCAGAAACCCAGTACTCTCATACCCGAGGACAGTTCATCTACTCCTCAACAGGTCCCTGTCCTGGAACATGTGACCATGACACTCCATGGAGAGGACTGTGACAATGAATTGTTTAGGGGTAGGACTTGAAGTCCCTCCACATGCAGATGAGGAATCCTTAACATCTCAGACCAAGCCAATAGAAAGCATCTGCTTTTAGACCCCCAACCCACCCCAAAATGTATATAAATAAGATCCTGTCCAAAAGGAATAAAACACACATGAGTTATTTCTTCAAAGACTGAGAGTGTCTGTTATGTAGAGCTGTAACACATTGGAGAAGAGAATTCTCTCTGGAAGCTTTTGTTGCTAGAAGCTACTCAAGCTCAGCTGTGCCCTGCTGGCCAACAGAGTCCCACTGCACCACACCAACTCTGGAGCAGCAGCAGCTGTGAAAGACCTGACAGCTCACCTTGATCTGACTCCCCCACCCCTTTGGAGAGAGCAACAATTTGGCAAATCAGGCCCAGGCAGCACCCTACAGATCTCCATTGATAGTGTCCAGTACACAGACCAGAACCTCATCACCCCTATTCAAATTTAAGTTACATACATATTAGGAAAATGAGGATTCCATACCACAGGAAAGACCCCCATGGTCCTAAATAGTGCTAGTATTATCGTATTTGCTATCTTTAGGAGAAAAAAAAAATTATCTCTAGGAAATAGCTCAGCAGTGAGGAACCGGGCCCTCCCCCAAGTTGCTTTTTCACATTCCCTGGTTGTTGATGGGCCCATTCTTGTGCAGACTCACTAATGTCATCAGTTGTTGAGAGCGCGTGCTTGCAGTGGCTGTGCATTGCTCAGAAGACAGCATTCTACAGCTCTTCTCCTTCCAGCTCTTACAGTCTTGCCACTCATCTTCCTCTTCCCGGAACCTTGGAAAGAATTCCATAAACACCTTGTTTAGGGCTGGCTACTCAACTGTCCAGTTTAGCCACTGGAAAGAAAGACATCTTTGATTAAGGCTGAGAATGACAATTGTGTGTGTATATATATATATATATATATATATATATATATATATATATATATTACTATTATATATATTTTTTTAAATAGTATGTCAATTAGATACATAGAATCAAACCTGCCCCCACTGAGTCTATTGACACAGAGAGGCTTTGAAGTACCAAGTATATGGTCTTAATGATGGAGGATGCTTTAAATCCAAAAAAAAAAAAAAAAAAAGAGTAGTTGGTTACATCCAAATAGTCATGCCACTATTATAAATGGGCCCATGTTACCTGTCAGATTGCTGCTATAATTCATTGACTTGTGTCTTGTATCCCATAATATCATTGAAGCCCTTTCTTTCTTTCAGCCTACATACCCCCTTCTAGTACCAGAAAGGCTACCAACAGGGAAGAAGCCTTCAGCTCCATTCCTGTTTGATTTCTTCATATCATGCAGCCATGTGAGCAGGGTCTAAAGACGTAGGTTCTTCTTCCTATGTATTTATCCAGGGAAGGACTGAGTTATGCCTTCAGTTGTACAGCCCCTACTGATCCCACCAGGTTCCGGTGGACAGTTCCATCCCAAAGATGACCCTGGTTAAACTAAATAGCTCACAAGGGAAAACTAAAAGTTACGAACCTGAGGAAGGTGCTGCTAAGGAGAAAGAAGGGTTCTAGGAGTCTGGCATTTTTCAACCATTGCTTATGCACGACTGAAGCCAATCACATAGTGTTGTGAAGAAAACACTTTTGACCTCCGGGGCCTCCTGAAAGTAGTTCTTTTCCATTAGATGCACACCCTAAGCTCAGAGCTGTGACAGTTCCAAGCATTGACCTTAAGTGTCACCAAGGAAATCCAAATTTCCCTCAAGGCCTTCATCTTATCCCCTCATTTAATTTGATGAAGCTGCATAGAGTAGTAAGTTGGATGATTTTGAAATCCTCCTCTTGTTAAATCTTGTATCAACTGGCTCTCCAATTGAAAATTATTATGACTTATTTAAAAGATTTTAGGTGTTATAGTTAATATTCACTGTTAAGATCACTGAATTCGGAACCACCAACCATATACACTTCTGTGAATGTCTGTGAGGGAATTTTAATAAAGGTTTTAAGTGAGGAGGTAAGAGCAAGCTTGAATGTGAGCAGCAGCATTGATGAGGAAGGGTCTCACACTGAATAGGGGGGGGACTAAACATCCGCACTCGTCTCCCTGCCTCCTGACTGTGTGCACAGTGTGACAGCTGCCTCATGATCCGATGTCTCACCTTCCATGACATATTGGGTCATATCTTCGAACTGTGAGCCCAAGTAAACCCTTCCTTTTTTTTTTTTTGTTTTCAGTTGATTTTGTCAAGTATTTTGTCACATAAGTGAGAAAAGCAACCAATGTAAAGGGGTAATGAAGATATGAGCTAATACTTTTTGTTTTTAGTTTTATTCTTATGTGGATGTTTATGGAGAGAGACGGGGGGGGAGAAAGGGAGGGAGAGAGAGTTTTGTTTCCTTGTTCAAATGGACTACTACATAGTGTTGTAAGTACTTTGCCACATGTGAGAACAATTGATGACTAAATATGAACAATAAGTAAGATAAAATGCAGAATAACTGTAGCAATTTGCATTCAAGAGAAGGTATCCGTTTATATTTTCTTGGGGATAAAACCCCTAAAAACATTCTTGCTTTCCAGAACAATGAGGTTACCAGCCTGAAAAGGGCAGTAGTATATAAATCCTCTTATCCCATGGACAAATTCTGTGAAGATTAGCAGCTATGTCTCCAAAAACAGGTGAGTGTGTGAAGCTAACCATGAGAGGCCAATTCTGATATTCAGAACACTGGTGGAAGGCCAGCATTGCATAAAATTTCATTTACCATTGTATAACATGGACAGACTCATGGCTCTGAGTCTGTTAAACATCTAACAAGTGAGTCAGTCAAGCTTTACTCCAATCTGGCTGATGTTCTCTGGCCGTTATCAGATCCATCTAAGCTTATTATTAGGGCAAGCCACATTGATCTATAGACCACTAGATGAAAGGGGTATGTAGAGGAGATGCCATCCTGCAGCTGGTAGATCTTAGGCCTTCTGGTAATGATTGTACCAACTTAGCTGACATATGGTAACAAAACAAGCAAGGACCCACCAAATGCAAGTTAGCCCGTCATTTAGTTGGGTTGACAGTAATTATGAACTTTTATCCCAATTAGTGAATCTTTAAAAGAATGCTTAATAAGGCATTAAATGGGCCTTTGTACAGAGTACTTGTCTTAGTTACCATTCTATTGCTGTGATGACAGCCATGACAAAGGCCACAAACAAACTGGCGGCTTGTTACAGTTTCAGAAGGTTGGTCCATGATCACCATGGCAGGGCATGTGTTCACAGGTAGACAGGCATAGTACTGGGAAAGTAGTTGAGAGCTCATATCTGTTCCCCTAGATACAGGCAGAGAGACAGAGCAAGACAGGTCTGCCATGGGATTTTGAAACTTTAAAACCCATTCCCAGTGACACACCTTCTCCAATAAGGTCACACCTCTTAATTATTCCCAAACAGTTCCAGGGATCAAACATTCAAATATTTCAGCTTACGGCCATTCTCATTCAAAGTACTAAAGTATCATGGTTTGGGTGGCCATCTCTAAATTTACACCTCTGCATGGAGTATCACAATGAAATTGACCAATTTATTCTGGTCAGAAAAAAGAAAAAAAGAGCTATCTTTGAACATTTATAAAGTGCTTTGGATTCTTGGAAATAGGTTTTTGTGTGCTTACAGAGGCCATTATCACTGAAGTCATTTAACATAGAATGCACAAACATTGGTCGGTCTCCCTGGCACTGCCTGCCTTTCTGAGATCAGTTCTAACCAATGACATCGCTCTAAGGGAAAGTTTTACATCTGTGAAAATGAACACTTACCTAAAATGGTCTGGGATACATAGTGTAAAGTATTTTATTCCAGAATAATAAAGCAACTGCTTGTTGCCTGAACCTCGGGGAACAAAACTCATTATCATTACAATCATTTTCCTTTCATATAGCATTTTAGAAGAAGCCCCTAGAATCACCTGCATCCTACCAGCAGCAACTGATTCAGCAGGCTGGGTAAAGAATTCAAAATGCAAGAAGCCAGAAGCCTTGTGGTTCGTTCCATGACCAAATATTCACAAGTGTGTATTCCAGGGGTTTGTAGAGCTTGTATCACTCGTGTTTCTTCGGTAGTGCAAGCTAAGCTGTTTTCCTTGAAGGGAAGTGAGATTCTTAAAATCACAGTGTTCTCTGTCCTGTGAAGCATATTAACTATCTGTTGTAAAAGGAAATAAATGTTTATGGCCTCTGATGTTGTGATAAATCAGTGACACTCTTACTTGATGGTCAACCTCACATGGGACAGTGTAAGTAATGAAAATCACAGGTCCAGGATCAATGTCCCAGGATTTGGGGTGAGCGGATGGCATCACTTTGTTTTGCTCAGTGTTCTCACATGCAAGTTAGGATACAAACACGGCATACTTGGGAGAGTTACAGCAGGCTTTATTCAGATGATAGCAGTGGGGACCCAGCAAGCACTGCAGATTTCAATGATTATCACAATTGACCGTGCCCACAAAAATTGTGAAAGACGAAGGTAGAGGAATGGCTTAGTGGTTAAAAAGTACTCGCTGTTCTTCCAAAGTTCTAGTTCAGTTCCCAGCACCCACATGGCTGCTCACAACTGCCTATATTTCCAGTTGCAAGGGATTCGACAGCCTCTTATGATTTCTATGGGCACTGCATGCATATGGTACACCAACTATACACTCAGGTATGCAGATATACATATAAATTAAATAAATGCACAGGACTTTTTAAATAGTTGGAAATGCATTCTATATTTAATTTATTCATCAATTTTAACGCAACCAGTAGTTAGTGGTGAACACACTCCACTCTGATAGATACCATGGCTAAGTAAGATGTGAGATACACTCCAAGAGAGTTTAAACATGAGCAGCAGAAGAATCATAAACACGGGGATCTTTGTAGTGACAGAATTATATTCTGTGTACACAATATACATTATACAATGTATGGCACATCATAAAATCACAAGATAGTAAAAGAGAAAGAAAACAGACATAACCCAATAGACGCTAGAGGTGATGAACCCAAGACCATCAAAGAGCCAGGGGAAATTAAAAAAAAAAAAAAGACAGGCATGGGCATCTTCTCTTGAGAAGTATTCACATTTGGGCAAACGGTTAACCGAAAGAGAGAATCATGGGTGTAGCTGAGAGATGGAGAAACAGATGCAAAAACCTCTGGGCTGCCTTCTCAAGACACTGGGGGATTGGGAAGTAAGCTTCAGTGAGCAGTTTAAGTCCTGAATCAAGGAGAACTATTTTCTTTATTTTGATTGCAGATGAGAATTCTAAACTCTAAAATTTGAAGACATTTAAATGTTTTTCTAAACAGCACAAGTGCAGGATTTGAATCTCCTGGAAAAGGGCCAGGAGAGAAAGATAAATATCACATTAATTCATAGTTTATAATTTATACTATGGAGGCATAGTGTCTTAATACTTCAGCGGGCACTAGGGCTTAAAGGTTGTTACACATATGTTTAAACAGCATTAAGAAGCATATCTAATGACAAAGACAGTCCTAACTCCACTGACACAGATCATCCATTACATAGGACTGGTGCCTCTCTGTGGAGGTGGCTTAGCTGGTAAAGTGTTTGTCACTCAAGTATGAGGACCTGGGTTAGATGGCCAGAACCTGCACACACAAAAAGTCAGGAGTAGTCATATCTGCTTGTAATCTAAATGTTGGGGACATGGAGACAGGAGGATCTTGGGGCACCCTGGCCAGTCAATCTGACCTAATTGCAGAGCCCCAGATTCTACTGAGAGGCCCAGTATCAAAGAAGATGAATAGCTCCAGAACAAGTCAACATTAGGCTCTTTAGCTGCTTGCTTTTAGAAATAAGTGCACACATCCATGCACCTCTTCTGCGTGTGTGTGTACACACATAATACATGTGAAATCCATAGCATGAGAGCTCCATCCAGGGCTTCTGAAATGAAGGCCCTTTGGAAGTTTTGTATCTGGGATGGTTCCATGAAAATGATATGTATCCACAAGCTAGAGCATGCCTCTGGCCTGTGCAGGTGGATCTTAAGGAACAGACATGCTCACTCTAAAGAGTGTTCTTATGCATACAACATTACAATTCACACTAACTACAAAGCATTCCTTATATGCAATAACCAGTATCTTTTAGCTCACTCATACAGGCATTTCTCTACAGAAAACTGTTTCTCGAAGTACACTTCCTGTTGATTTAAATGCTCATAAGCTTGTTAGCATAAAATGAAAGAGAGAGTTTGACAATTCATCCAGACAACTGCAAACGCAGCATTTTAATTATTTCATGTATTTTATGAAGACAATATGCACCACCCGTACTCCGCAGCTTTGCATCTTTCCAGATCTTTGGCAGAAGAGTTCCTGCCACATCTCCAACAGATGGCCTGCTGATTTGAAAGCCCCATGTTCACCAAAAATATTGGAGTATGGTAAAAGTTGAATTAATAAAATTATATGCAAACATCCAACAAAACCTAGTATTTGTGCCAAATTAAATATTCATTTGGAGCGCCTCACCACTAGATCCTGCCCAAGCCATGGAAATGTATTCTTAAGACTTCTGCTGGCCCCAACATGGAAGCCAGATGGGAGATTTTATTTAATCTGGCCTTATTAAGCTAAAGCATATTTCTGCCCCTGCTATTCTGTGCCTCCCCTCTGACTTTAAATGCTACAGCAGACAGGGCTCAAGTATGAACTTTGTGGTGATTTGCCTCACAAAACACCATGGCCATAGATGGTTCACTCCACTGACATCCTGTCTTGGTTGTTCTCTGTGGCTGTTTGGAATGTACTGGAGTACTGAAAAATATTAGCCTTTACTTAGCAGACACTAGTTTCACTCCTGTCTCCCAACCTCAACGCTGTCTCTAGACATCACTAAACATCCCCTAGGCACAGCCATTGATTGCTGAGCACCGCTGTGGGGGCTTATTTGGGGGGGAAAGAAGCTTATTCCATCCCTGTCCACTGCTTCACCCTCACCATCGCACTGTACTACTCAAGGGCTTTAACTCGCTGCGGTAATGAAAATTTACTATTTCCATGCCTTTTACCAATTTGTGGAATTACTCAGTCATATTTAATCAATAATTCAAATCAGAAATTCCAAAAATGTTAAAGAAAAACTGTTTTGTTATGATACTTTTCTCCCATGTGTACTGTCACTTGAGATTGTGGTACAGACTAGACAAAATGGCTTATTCTATAATCCCAAAACTAATGGGGCTGAGGCAGGAGGATTTGAGATACCTATTGAGTTCATGGCCAGCCTAGGCAACAGTGTGACACCCTGTCTTAAGAAAAACAAAGGGCTGCAATGTACATATATATGATATAAATATATTTAATAATTATATATATGTACGTGTGTACATATTTGTATTTATATGTATACATGTTTGTATTATAATATATGTTTATATTACATGTATAAATGTATGTATTTATACATACATGATTTATATAAATTATTGTATACTAATATATATTAATGAATGGAACCAAGAAGAATGAACTTTCTATATCCCCTTTGCCTCCTATTTAACATATATTGTATACTTATGCTGTTATCAGATTTCCAGCAAGAAGAGTTTATTATACTCATAGCATAGCAAATGGTTCTTCTGCTCACAAATGTACAAGAAGGGAATCATGATTCCACCACTAGCAAAAGTTACTCCACTGATAGCAAGGGACTCGTCCAATCCGTACCTAGTCCTTTGTGAGCACAGATTCATTACTGTTTCTGATTCACCTTTGCCCAGTGAATGAGTGGTTAAGTGTTCTTTCTTCTGATGATGGTGCTCACCAGTATCAGAGCTAGACTGACAGTCTCTGTTTTGCTTGTAATAAGGACTGGATTTCAAACTCATGTCACTGAGAGGATCTTCCCTGTCTGACTGCTGCAAGATCCAGAGAAGTCCTGATGTGTACGCAGCTTCCCTGTACACTGACCTCAGCCCTCTCAGGTGCCCGGGACCCTGCAGTGAAATAGCGGATTGACAGTTGATTGTACACTTCGAACTTACACCAACTTCCTCCCAGTGCCTTCTCAAATTAAGTGAGAACATTAGGGAAAATTAAATCTTGAGGAAGAGTGTGTTCTGAGGCAGAATGTTCTAGTCTTGTTTCTCCTGCTGTGATAAAATATCCTAACAAAAGACAACTTAGAGAAGAAAGTGTCATTTGAGTCCAATTCCAGGTTAAAGACCATTAATGTAAGACATCAAAGAAAGAACCTAAAGCCCCGTATCCACAGTTAAGAGCAGGAAGGAAGAGTAAATAGCTTAACATTGCTTGCTATCTTGAATAACTTCCTTTTCTTGTACTGTTCAGGACCCCCTGCCTAGGAGCTGGTGTCACCCATGTTGGGCTGAGTCTTCCTATATCAAAGAACACTGAGGACAACTCCCCAGAGACATGTTCACAGGCCAATCTTATCTAGACAGTTCTTCAGAACCTTTCCCAAGCAGTTCTAGATTCTGCCAAGTTGATAGTCAAAGGTGCAGATGCAGAGCCCATTCAAGATTCTAAAGAGAAGATTCATGTCAGTGAATCTTTTTGTTTCTTCTCCTTTCTGATCCAAACCCCGTTGTCAAGCCCAAAATGTGAAGGGCTTTTGAAGAATGAGTCTATAAATGATTTTATACCTAGATGTCAAGTTTATGATCCCAGCTAAAATATATGTGCATCTGAGCATGGAGGGGGTGCTATTTCCTCCTTTATACCTCAAGAAATGAATACCATGAGGCCTGTAGCAAGACACCAGCTTGGCTTGAGCTTGTCCTGTCATCTGTGACTCATGAACCTTTTATGACTTGGCAATGGATTCTTACCTTTGTAACTACCCCTCATGTTAATAGTAGCGTGCATGGCAAGACAACATATTTCATGCCACTCAAACAAACTGGCCCAACTGCCAGACCAAAATAAAGTCTCTGAGATTGCAGGACCTGTGGAAGCCTGAGGTGTGGGGACTGAAGGGTGGACAGAGAGCAGCAGGCATCCCGAAATTTTGTATGGCTCCTGCCTACTTTATTCAAGAGTAAACTGGGGTCTTCACTGAAACCCAGTCTGACTCACACCATTGCTGCAGCCACCACTGCTACTGCTGCTGCTGCTACTGACTCCTCTGATAGCAGAACTAGCATTTACAGGGTAATTATTATTATTATTATTATTATTATTATTATTATTATTATTATTATTATTGTTATTGTTATTACTGGCTCCTTCCCATCTTTATCTGCTGCTCCAGACTTTTGACACCATATTGAGACTTTCAGCGGCACACAGTCTTAAGGACTGCAGAGGCAGGCACCCAGCCTTGTGGGGTGATTCTCTGCCTCCCCAGTGAAAGTCAGCTACTGTGGGATTATTCTAAGTGTTGAGCAACCCCATCTGAAAGACTGTGTGACAACCAGACTCTTAGCCTCACTAGTTTTGGACAACTGTTGTTACTATTTCAAGGTAAGCTAATTTAATAAATTCTTTTATTTATTGTTAAAAGATTGTTTTATTTTTTAAATTTTGTGTGTATATATGTGTGGAGATGTATGTGTGAGTCAGTAGGTCTCCTAACGTTGTAGGTACAGGCAGTTATGAGTTATGTGTGGGTGCTGGGAACTGAACTTGGATCCTTTGGAAGAATATGCTGTGCTCTTAACCACTAAGCCATCTCTCCAGCTCCCAAAATGATTTTAATACACATATTAATTGTGTTGGTTGTGTCACTCTAGCGAACCCTTACTAACACGCCCCCTCTGCAGGAGGGTGGTCCTCAGAATGTTCGCGGGTCTCTGAAAGCTATGACATTTTCCATATTTGTCAGTGTCACTTTTGCCCCTACTTCTCCAGGAGGAAAACGCTGAATGCTGTGTTGCAATGTCAATCCCCAGTATTAAACAAAGCTCTGTCCATACGAGGATAATACTAAGAGTTAAAAGAACAAACACATAATGAGAAAATAACAAAATGTGATGGCTTAGCCTATGCTCAGTGAAGAAGGCAGCTCTGCCCTCACCTCATGATATACAGATGCACATATGTGTCCACACATAGACACACACACAGAGAGAGAGAGAGAGAGAGAGAGAGACAGACAGACAGACAGACAGACAGACAGACAGACAGACAGACAGACTAAGACAGAGAGAGAGACAGAGAGAGAGAGGCAGGCAGGCTAATCTGGGGATGCTCCCTTCCCAAGGACATGAAGTTCTACTTTCACAAAAAGAAAATGTGCAGATTATGTAATTTAATAATACATTAGAGCAACACAGGATGGGATAGAGGTGTTAAAACATCAGACAGAGTCTCTATTAGCTCTCTACTGTCTCAAGTAGCTTTAATTAAACCCTTGTACACACTGTTCTTGTTCCTGATGAGAGGCCCCCTTATCTTCTCTCTGTATTTTGAACTCTGTTTCCAACTAACGCAGTAGAAGATGAATTGAAGCATACGGCTTCCCTAGGTGAGTCACAGCCAGTACTTAAAGTGTGTAGAGTGTGTGTTTATATCTTTTCTTACATTTTTATTAAATTTTTATTTAATTATTTTATTAACTTAAATCCCATCCACCACCCCCTTACCAGCCCCCCTCCCACAGTTCATCATCCCATTCCCCCTCCTCCTTGCCTCCAGAAAGGGTTCCCCCCCAGGCATCCCCTTTTCCTGCAGCCTCAAGTCTCTCCAGGATTAGATGCATCTTCCCCCACTGAGGCCAGACCAGGTAGTGCTCTGCTACATATGTGCTGCAGGCCTGGAACCAGCCTGTGAATGCTACCTGGTTGGTGGCCCAGTCTCTAGGAGCTCCCAAGGGTCCAGGTTAGTTGAGACTGCTGGTCTTCCTGTGGGGTCTGTCTCCCCTTCATCTCCATCAATTCTTCCCAGTACTAAACAAAGCTCTGCACATACTAGGGAAAGTAAAATACTCAGAGTTAAAACAATAAACTCTGTTTAATTCAACCACAGGGGTCCCCAACTTCAGTCCAATGTTTGAGTATAAGTAGCTGCATCTGTTTCAGTCAGCTGCTGGTAGGGCCTCTCAGAGGACAGCCATGCTATGCTCCTGTCTCTAAGCACATCATAGCACATAAGTAATAGTGTCAGGCTTTGGCGCGCCCTCCCCCCCATACCCCTGGAGATGGATCCCAATTTGGTCACTGGACTGCCTTTCCTTCAGTCTCTTCTCAATTTTTGTTCCTGCAGTTCTTTTAGACAGGAACAATTCTGGGTCTGAAATTTTGACTGTTGGTTGGCAACCCCATCCATCTACTTGGAGCTGTTTTCTACTGCAGGTAGACTCTTTGAGTTCCCTGTCCCCTCCACTGAGCATTTTTGCTGAAGTTACCTCCATTGAGTCCTTGGACTCTCTCATATCCCAGGTCTCCGGAACTCTGTAGATTTCCGCTCATTCTACTGGCCTGCTGGGCTTCTCTCTTGTCCCCTCCCACATACCTGATCCTGTTCCCCTTTTCCCTTCCCCCTCCCCTCTCCCACCCAGGTCCCTTCCTCCCTCTGCCTCCTGTGATTATTTCGTACCTCCTTCTAAGTAGGATTGTAGCATCTTCATTTGGGCCTTCCTTCTTGTTAAACTTCTTATGGTTTGTCAGTTGTATCCTGGCTCTTCTGAACTTTTTGGCTAATATCCACTTATCAGTGAGTGCACACCATGCATGTCCTTTTGGATCTGGGTTACCTCACTCAGGATGATATTTTCCAGTTCCATCTATTTGCCTGCAAAATTCATGATGTTCTGATTTTTAATAGCTGAATAGTATTCCATTGTGTAAAGGAATGACATTTTCTGTGTCCATTCTTTGGTTGAGGGACATATGGGCTGTTTCCAGCTTCTAGCTATTACAAATAAGGCTTCTGCACGTGTTCTTGGAGTATGGTGGATCATCTTTTGGGTATATGTCCAGGAGTGGTATGGCTGGGTCTTTAGGTAAAACAATTCCCAATTTTATGTGGGACTGCGACATTGATTTCCAGAGTGGTTGTACCAGCTTGTAATCCCGCCAGCAATGTAAGAGTGATCCTTTCTCTCCACATCCTTTCCAACATGTTCTGTCACCTGAATTTTTGAACTTAGCCATTCTGATGAGTGTAAGGTGGAATCACGGGGTTATTTTGATTTGCATATCACTAATAACTAAGGTTGTTGAACATTTTTTTAAGTGCTTCTCTGTCAATCAAGATATGCTCTGTTGAGAATTCTCTGCTCCCCAACCCACACACTCCTGCTTCTTGGCCCTGGCATTCCCTTATACTGCGGCATAGAACCGTTCACAGGACCAAAGGCCTCTCTTCCCATTGATGACCAACTAGACCATTCTCGGCTACATGTAATGCAGCTAGAGCCATGAGTCCCATCATGTGTTTTCTTTGATTGGTGGTTTAGTCCCATGGAGCACTGGGGGTACTGGTTAGTTCATATTGTTTATCCTCATATAGGACTACAAACCCCTCCATCTCTTTGAGTTCTTTTTCTAGCTCCTTCATTGGGGACCCTGTGCTTAGTCCAATAGATGGCTGTGAGCATCCACTACTGTATTGGCAGAGCCTCTCAGGAGACAGCTTTATCAGGCCGCTGTCATCTAACTCTTGTTGGCATCCACAATAGTGTCTGGGTTTGGTGGTTGTTTATGGAATGGATCCTCAGATGGGGCAGTCTCCGGATGGTCATTCCTTCAGTTCCAGTTCTAAACTTTGTCTATGTAACTCCTTCTATGGGTATTTTATTCCACCTTCTAAGAAAGATAGAAGTATCCACACTTTGGTCTTCCTTCTTCTTGAGTTTCATGTGTTTTGTAAATTGTATCTTGGGTATGCTGAGCTTCTGCACTAATATCCATTCATCAGTGACTGCATATCATGTGTGTTCTTTGTGATTGGGTTACCTCACTCAGGATGATAGCCTCCACATCCATCCATTTGTCTAGGAATTTCATAAATTCGTTGTCTTTAATAGCTCAGTAGTACTCCATTGTGTAAATGTACCACATTTTCTGTATCCATTCCTCTGTTGAGGGACATCTGGGTTCTTTCCAGCTTCTGGCTATTATAAATAAG
>NC_034596.1:26636774-26650168 GCF_900095145.1 Mus pahari
AAAAAAAAAAAGAAAATAAATATAGCATCTCAAAATTCCTTAGAAATAGGTGATTCCATGTTTCATGGAAATAAGTGGAATGTTAAAAATTAGTAAAATGGTACATTTTAGGTGTTTCAAAGGATATTTTTTAAAATTTTTAAGAGAAGTGCTAGTGTGTGTGAAATCACATACAATTTAATATAATAAAGTATAATTTTGATATAACAATGCAAGTAAGTGAATGCAGTGGGGGGGGTATTGGAGATGCAAATTTTGCTCTTAGTTTCTAAGTCTAGTTGATCGTTACAGGGAAATAAATCAGGAGACTAGAGCAAGTCGGAACTTGGTACTGTGACAGGAACTAAACGCCAAGGTGAGAGGGGAGGGTGATCACCCGAGTCCCATGAACAGAAGCCATGGGACACCCAGACTGTAGAAGGATAAAGATTCTAGAAAGGAGGTGTGGCATTCAGGACAGAGCTCTGCTCTCTGATAGGGCTATACTTGAGTTTGCTCAGCAATGAGTCAAAGAGAGGAAAGACTGGATGAGAACTGGTGTGGGCAATGAGGCATGGTAGAATACCTGCCTGGCCCGGGGATGTTGACAGTAGTCTCCTTGAAATGATGCTATTTTGGTGCGTGACTTTAGAACCACAGATATCTTTTCTTAATTTCTTCTCCCTCCTTGTTAGCCATTCTATTAGTCGCATAAGAGAATGACTTAGTTCACTTCTACAATCTGCTCCTTAGTAAAGTGCCTCACTCTTCCAGAGGAAGCTTCACTACCTTGACCTTGTCCGTGCACACGGAGTTGGCAAATCCGTGCTGAGCTGTGAGTAAATCAAATAGATATTTTTGTGCACAAAATGTAAAGGTATTGCTAGGAATTCATAACTAAGAAAATAAAGATACTTTTTAAAGATTTGAAACAACTTTACTCGTGTTATATGCGTGTTTTGATGAATGTGTGCATGCTGTAAGTTCACACTGTGTTTGAACATTAAAAATGTACATCTGTCTAATATTGATTCCAAATTAAAGAAAGATTACAAAAATAAAAAACTTGCTGTGTATGTGTGTTTGTGTGTGTGTGTGTGTGTGTGTGTGTGTGCGCGCGCGCGCGCATGTGCCTGTGATTGCCCAAAGAGAGCAGACTACTCCTGTAACTGGAGATACTGGTGATGGTGAGCCTGATGTGGGGGCTAAAAACAGTACTCAGGTCCTCTGTATGAGAAACAATGATTCTTGACTTCATGATAGGATTACCGGAGACTTGGGCTAGTAAAAGACAGGCAGTTTATTCTGGAATCCTTGGGAAGTTGGATATCTGCTTACGGGGAAGAAAAAGAGAAGCCTGGTGCACCAGGATGGCCATGCTGTCTGAGTTCTGCAAGGAGATACAGACTTTCTAGTCATCTACCTCCATCTCTTCCCTAAATTCCCCATTCTTCTGCTGCTTAAGACCCATGTTTCCCGGCTCATGAGCCCAGTCATAGGATGGACTGTCTGCTGTTTCCTGTGAACTTAATATAAACTAAAAGTTCCCAGGCAAGTGCCGTCCTCTATCACCAAGCCATCCACTGCTCCTCTTTCTTTCTTCCTGTTTTGATTTTTGAATAATGGATGATAAAATGTGGTAGCCAACAACTATCTTTTTTAATTTTTTAAAAATATTGATTCCAAATAAAAGAAAGATGGACAAAAAAAAGAAAAAAAAAAAAAAAAGCTGAGTTCTACAAATAGAAAACCAAATATGGTGCCGTGCGTGATATGGCAACTCAGAGCCAACGTGAAGTAAACCTGTTAGTTACATGTAATACGCTCTTCAGTTTCAAGTATGTCTATATGGTTTTTGGTTCTATTAATTCAAAAATCTTAAGGAACCACTCACACAGAAACTCCCTTTATTTCTCACTGATAGTGAAATCCATCTGATCTTCAAATTGACAATCTCCGTGATGTAAAGTCTCAGGATTCTGTTATTTTTGTTTAAAGAAATGTGACTTTCTATTTTTAGAAAAATAAGAGCCTAAAGCCTTATGTCCAGGGAGAAGGAATGGATACTTCTGTGATGTTTGGCTAGGATGCGTACAAGTCAAGCATGCTTGTCACGTAAGTGGAGTAGAGCTGTGCTCTCTGAATAACCAACCTTGGGTGCTTTGTCTGTGGGAAGTGTGTCAGAATCAGATTATATTAATCCCACTAATTATGCAAATTTGCTTATTGGCGATTGCTGCTGATTTAGAAAACACTAAGTTGTACACCTAAAATTTTTCAACTATATCTTTTAAACTATGAAAAAAATGTCATTTCATTCACGACTTTGAATTCAGTAATTAGTATGAAAACATAGGTAAAATACTACTTTTCACGTTTTAAATAAAATGTAAAAGAACATTTATTTTTAATATATATATATATATATATATATATATATATATGAAGTTTTAAATCATGGAAATTTAAAACTGTCCTTAAGAACTAGACACACAAAAGCACTGTGCACAGAAAGTCAGTCCTCTGGATATTCTGTTTGTGCCTTAAGAACAAACGGGGTTCTTGACACGGGCTGGTAAAGCCACAAAGTGCTTGCTGTTGTGGGTGCAGACTACTTCCTGTGGTCCCTGGAGGAAGTGACCTAGCCCCCATGCCTTTGACATTTGTCAAGCATTACAACTGCACAGAGAACAAGAAGGGACTCCTTGTTTCCAAACAGCCCATGTGGCTCTCGTTGACCTCTGTAGATGCTTAGATGACCGTGGTCACGCAGAGACACTAAGGGGAGTTGGGCATGGAGAAAGCTGTGTGTGATCATATAAACAGGAGAGGGGTTGAGGAACTGAAGACACACAAGCCCCTCACAGGGAGCCTCCATGAACTTATTCAAGCAATACTACAGACACCAAAAGCCACTCACATTTCTCTCCTCCCTGGAGAATGTTCCAGAAGCAAATGTTATAGTTTACATGGAATCTGATTATAAAAGAGGCCTCCATGGTTTAATGATAAACTTTACATTATTTTCAAAACCAAATGTTTCAAATAAAAGTCTCAAAAGCCCTGCCAAGATGAAACATTTGGCTGAGTGAAAAGTGACACGAAGCAGTCATCCAATACAAATCCCCCCGCCCACGCCGAATGCCGCTAAATCTTCCCCGGGATTTCAAACGGGCTTCAAGACAGCCTGAGATACTATTTTGCTATAGTGATAAATGGATATGTAATCAATAATTGCATACTAGAGAAGGCAAGTGGAGACAGGTGGGTCTCTCGGGCTCATTAGCTAACCCGTCTAGCCAAATTGATCAGCGGCAGGTTCAGTGAGTAATTCTGTCTCAAAAAATAAGGTGGACAATAATCAAGAAAGACAACTAACATCTACCTAGTTCCTTTGTAACCACCCCTATGTACACAAACCCACATGCACACCTGTACAAGCACATAAAACACACACACACATGCAATGCACACAGTGTCTATGTGTATTTTATTAATGTTGAGGGCTCTAAGTTTGCATATGTAATCTTCCATCCAACCAGGAAGTGTATGTGAAGTTTTTTGATTATTCTAACTACCTTCACCACTTGCTGCCTGTCTGTAGCAACAGGGTATATGAAGCAGGTATGTATCATATACCCTGAAGTTTGGGAAGCCTGAGGCTAAAATCCCAGCAGAGTTGGGATCTTCAACTTTTTTGAAACACAGATTCTCCACAATCCCATGTGTCAAGAAATTTGCAAGAAAGCTCTCTGCAGTTCTTTAGAAGTGTAGCAATTACACCCATGGGATTTGAGCCCCTGTAATTTACCCACCACTGAAGGGTATCACTTCCTGATATAATATGGGGTGATATTTTGATACCAGATAGCAGGTAGATTCTTTTTCTCCGACCATTAAATAACTAAAAAGCAAGAGAACAGCTCAGGGAAAATGAAAGTGAACTTTATTTCAAAGTTGTACAGAATCCCAAAATAGAGAAGGTGTGGCCACACACAGGGAGCCCAGTGACTCTAGGGGGCTAAGATTTTGTATGGATTGAGAGTTCTACCTGATGATTCCTCCTCAATCCCTTTTCTATTGATCCAAAAATCTATTTGTCCTGTCTATAGAAAGGATAGATTCTATGTCTCTAACTGTATTGTTGGTTGGCTGGAATAAAAATAGATGCCCCAACTTCCCAACGTGCTCTGCTCTTTGAGGTATAACAGGTACAGGGAGAGTCGTGTGGAGCAAATGGCCATGAGATGAAAATGTAGTGCCTATTTATGGGGACAAAAGTAATTCAGACATCAAACTGGGATTATGTCCCCCATCCTTGGGTCCAATGGTCTCAATTTCAATGTATGAGTTTAAGGGGACAAAATTAACTTAGTACTCTATGAACATAAGCTTCTTGAACATATAAGCAAAATGATACTGATGCCATTTTATTATACAAAATTTTAATGGAAGAGGGTCACAGCTTTGAGTGTTTTAATAAGATCAAAACACTTTGTATGAAAGGGAAACAATGGGTTAACAACCCACTCTGTACTTGGCTCAGGTGCCTGCCCTGTTGAAAAGCTGACTCCTCTGGTACTCAATCATCTTTGTCTCCTTTGCTTCCTTACCTGCCCCAGGAGGTTGAGATGCTTATAAATGGGGCCTCCATTCCAGATTACAGGCATCTCGGGTTGCAGCTGCACCCCATCCTAGTTATTGCCTAACCTGCCACCATTCCTACGCTCTTACGGGATACAGTAACTATTTTACAATTGGGTTAAATCTAAAGACAAACCTACTAGGGCTAAAAGAACAAACTCAGAAATGATGGAAGAGGAAACTATTTCTAGACTGAAACATGTAGCCACTTGTCCAGACTGGACACCACCATGTTCTGACTTTAATGACAGAACGTTGGCTGTTCTAACAACGTCAAGAGTGAGGAGGACCAAAGGTTTCTGATTGTGTACCTGACTTGAGTCAGGCACTTACTTTAGAGTATCAGTGAAGGCTGATGGTATAGATATCACTGGCTTATCTTCCACAAATTTACAGCCACTGTACAAATGAAACATGCTTGCAGTGGATTGTCTGTGAGACACAGAGGGTAAGAGCATGCACACTCATTGCACATCACAAAAGAATTCATTTATTTTTCTGGGAAAGGTTCATAGTACCTTCAAGGACAATGGAGAGTCAAGCTATGCATGGAAGTATAAATACACCATCATTGGTGCAAACTTGACTTCTCTGCGATGCACAGAGTAGTGTAAAATGTGAGCAAAGGATGGGGGTAGAGTGGACTAGAGAACAGATCTGAAGACGACGAGCAGCTGTGGATGGGAAGGGTCATACCATGGTCATCGCTGATGTACTTTCCTTCAAGCGTAGAGGGATGGAGGGGCAATAAGCTCCTGTATTTGGTCCTGCAGGGGAAACCTAAGAGCTCCATTCTCAAGGGACACACATGCCCTTTCCCCTCAATACCTCCCTGGTCCCATATTTGTCTCTTTCTTATGGAGACTAAACATCTACCCTGCCTTCTTTATGAGAACCAATGTTCAGACATCCAGGGAACACTCCAGAAGGAAAGGTGGTAAACACAGCTACCAAGGATGCTTTTGTTGCAAAAGACATGATGAGTCAGATAGCCTGGGTCTGGTGTGCTCTGGGGCATGGGAAGGCAGCTCACTCAGCAACCGTCAGTTTCAGGTCTGAGTCACAGAAACTCCAAAAAGCAGACAATACTGTCTGAGAGCTGAGAAAGACTCGTAAGTACGTCAGTTCTGGTGGGAAATGTTTTGATAAAAGGTGTGTCCAAAGCTGACTGTCAGTTTATTTTAAAAGAGTAGTTATCTTGAATAAAAAAGTTTCAAGGACTTTAGGTAAATATTTTATATAGATTCTCTCATCCTTAAAATGTGTGTGTTTGTGTGTATCTGTGTGTGTGCACATGTATTCACGTGTATGCATGAATGCACATATATGTGAGCATGCATGGCACACTGAGTGTATGTGGAGATCACAAGACCATCTAGGGTAGTGGTTCTCAACCTTTCTAATGCTGCAACTCTTTAATATAGTTCGTCAGGTTTTAGTTAACCCCAACTATAAAATTATTTTATTGCTACTTCCGAACTGTAATTTTCTATTGTAATGAATTGTAATGTAAATTTTGGGGGGGGAGATAAGAGGTTTGTTAAAGGAGTAGCAACCCACGGGTTGAGTGTCACCCCCAGACTTCCCATTTATTTGATGCAAGCAAGGTCTTGGTTGTTTACAAAGTCCTATGTAGTTAGTTTAGCTGTCCTTTAAGCATCTTGGGATTCTACTGCCTCTGTGTCCCATCACTCCACAGAGGCTCTGGGATTCTGTTTGTGTTTTACCTCATCTGTCTTTCCCTGGATCCCAGGAATAAGAATTCAGAACCTTATGCTTATGGCTAACAAGTCTGGGGTGGGTGAGAAGGAATGTTCCTCAGAAGGGATGCTAGGAAAATCGGCTTTCTGCTTCCTGGTGGAGCTGTGCACTGCATCTTAGGCCTTTGCTGATTTTACCTCTAGTTAAAAAACCTTCTCAGGTGTGGCAGGACAGAGCTGAGATGCCTGAAGTTCTCTGAGATAATCTATGGGTGTCATGGCTTTCTGTGTAACATTGTATGTGTGTGTATTCTTAAATAATAGTGAACGTTCAAATTAATGGAAAGGTAAAGTGCCGATTAAAAGAAATTCTGCCATCATGTTCTATGAAAGCACAAGAGGAGTTCAGCTTACCACACTCATGCACACATGTATAAAATGCATGCACACACATGCGCGCACACAGAGACACGCACACGCACATACTCTCTCTCTCTCTCTCTCTCTCTCTCTCTCTCACACACACACACACACACACACACACACACACACACACACATCTGTATCCTACACATAGAGGACATGGGCCAGCCAGTTCCAGATCAGACTAGAGTCATGACTCCATCCCCATGTGTATGGATGTTAACTGAATTTGTGCGAAAGTATGAGACCAGGAAAGAACAAGGCTCAGTGCCCACCCAGCTCTGGTCTCCGAAGTTGGTGACTGTTGTAGGCATACCTTTCTGCTCTAGGAACTACGTTGTGGCAAAGGACGGAAGTTTTAGATGTCCCCCACTTCTGAGTTCATGACTGTTCTTAGACTGTAATCTAAAGTACTCAGACCTTTCTAACCTAAACAAACAAACAAAGACATTTGAACTATAAAGGATGCCACACAGGGCTTTCAGCCAAGCTAACAGTAATGAAGTCCCTGGTCAAACTGAATGAATGCAAGTCATTAAGAGGGAATCTGCCACTGAGTGAAATCAGCAACACTCTTTAATTGCTGACTACAAATACCAGCAGGGGACAGGGCTGCACACTGTGCCTTGGGCTTCTGGCTTCCTGCTCACTGTATCTGGAAGCTTTGCCAGTAGCTGGTATAGTAAATCTTCTACTTAGTTAAGGGAACGAGTCCTTTAGGTTTATAACCACACTATGCTCACGAATAAACATGTACATGGAAGGTTGCATCATATATGTATACATAAAGTGTAATAGTAAGATTGGCATTCCAGTAACACACAAACCAAAACACATAAAAATGGGGCGTAACAGAACACTAGTCCAGTGAGACGGCTCAGCAGGTGAAAGGGCTCACTGCCAAACCTGACAAACTGAATTTGATCCCTAGGACCCCCAAGGTGGAAAGGAAAAGATTTCTTCAAGCTGTGTTCTGACCTCCACACGTGTGCCAATGCAAGCATACCTCTGCCCCTCCCCAAATCTAATAAATGTATTAAAAAGTACTTTTGAAAATAAAATTATTGGTTTTCTCCGGACAGTGGAATAATGGGTTTTTATGTCCTCTTCATACCTTGCTACGTGTTTTCTATGCCATTATAAATATACATTCTCAGTTTCTTTCAGTTTTCCTTACATGAATTCTTTTTGCTTCTTTGGTTCTGTCTGCTTTTCTTTAAAAATAGGACTGAACAGATTCTGTCCTTGTGTGTGACAGTTGTCACAACATAGTAGATTTCAATGGCCATCACTTATGTGATTCATCTTGGAAGTCTATGGTACCCCAAAAGATTAATATTTCTGCTTCATGTCTGGACTTAAGCACGCATCAACCCTCCCTGCCCCCACAGTATTTTAAACCTTGGCCAATACTCAGTGCCTATGCATCTTGTGTTGTATTGTGTCCTATTGATTTTGCTTTGTTGGGGAATCTTTGAATTGATGCTATTTTTTAATTAATACTCTCTTAGGGGGCAGGAAGTAGTGTACGGGGTACCCACCCAAAGACTGAGGCCATTTAAGAAACAGTTAACATCTGCTTAGCCTCATGGAATCCTGATAGGTTCATTCCCCAGAACTAGCACATAACTCATTTCACATCATCGGAAATTTTTTCATTTGTTGCACTTGTCAAGCCTATCATGGGATGCTGGGGAGTAAAGCATATCTTCTGGCTCTGAAAATTTTTCTTTTGAGAAAGTTGCATGTCTCCTTTCTTTCTTAGGATTTCAGGGGCCATTTGGTGGGGTAATTATTATAGAACCCAGTGACAGGGCTAGTGCTGTCACTTGTGTGCTTGGAGTCTAGTTGTTCAGCACACAGTGTACAAGCAGGCCATCTTAGAACAAGGTGAGCTCCGTCTAGCATCTTGACAAGTGGAAGCATGCATAGAAGAGCTCTGACTGACAGGTATGGTTTGAGTGTCTGGACCACAAACATCTGTCTGTGCTGGGCACCTGCTTTCTCCTGAGTTGTTTTTTGATTTCGCAGTGCTGAGAACTGATTCAAGAAAAGTGCTCTAACCCTGAGCTAAATTCCGAGACCTATTCCTGAGGGCATTGTCTATGGGTGTGCTCTAGTATGTACAGCCAGCACCCAGCGTGGTACGGAGATGTTTAGGAGTTCTTAACCTTCCTAATGCCTTAACACTTTAATACAGTCCCTCTTGTTGTGGTTAACCCCAAACATAAAATTACTTTCATTGCTACTTCATAGCTGTAATTTTACTACTATTATGAATCATTCTGTGATTCCAATATCTGTGTTTCCCAATGGTCTTAGGTGGCCCCAGTGAAAGGATCTTTTGAACCACAAAGGTTGAAAGCCACTGGTCTGCAGGATGGAAAGTATGGTGGTTTAAATAGGGATGGATCCCATAGACTTATGTGTTTGAATCCTTGGCCCATAGGGAGTGATGCTCTTAGGAGGTATGGCCTAGTTGGTGGAAGAATGTTACTGTGGATGAGGTATTTGAGGTGTTAAAAGTGTTCAATCTAAGCCCAGTGACACAGTCTCCTTCTGTTGCCTGTGGAAAAAGTTGCAGAACCCTCAGCACCTCCAGCACCATGTCTGCCTGCACACTACCATGCTTCCCACCATGATGCTAGTAGACTAAGCCAGTCCCAATTAAATGAGTTCCTTTATAAGAGTTGTTTAGGTCATGCTGTCTCTTCACAGCAATAAAGTCCAAACTAAGATAGCATGATAAAGCTGTAGGACGGTACACGCTTCTGACTGGAGGAGGCAATGTGCTTGACATCCGCACCCAGTTCTGTGACATGTTGATGTCTTTCCTCAGCTACTATCACACATTGCTACTGTCATTCAGAGCTCTGTTGATCTGATCACATTTGTCCCTCCTCTCAGGGCATGGGTATTGTTTCTCTCTGCATTCTCATCACTTTAATTTATTTCTTTTATGTGTATAAGTGTTTTGTCCAATGTATGTCTGTGTACTATGCATGTACCATGTGTGATGCATGTGTGTGCCATCTTTCCAGACCAGTGTCTGCCTTTTTGAAGGATAATATCTTTCTAAGGAGTGTTTTCTTGTAAGGATTGCATATTTTTGTGATATACTGATGAAATTCCTCCCTGTTCAGATAGTCACTGTGAGCATTACACAATATGTTTCTCTAAAGTTTTTTTTAACAGCTTTATCATGGCATGACTGCTATACAATACACCCAACATATTTCGACTGTACAATCTGACAAGTTTTGACTCATCTATGAAAACATGAAGCCATTAACAAAGTCAAGATCTTGAACAATTCATTACTTCCCCTTCCTCCCACTGCTCCAGCCTCAGCCAATGAGCACATTTCATGAGTATAGGTTAATTTGCATATGCAGAGCGTCCTATCCGCATTATAAGAGCTGTGCTTCTTGCAAGGTTAGGATATATTTCTTTCTGCATAATTACTTAAGAATTAACCCTATTGTTTCATTTAGCTATTAAATTCTCTTTTATTCTCATGAATGGGTGTACAAAACTATGTTCACTAATTCATCATTTCATTAACATTTAATTTGCTAAAAGTAAATCTATTTGAACATTCAAGGGCTTGCATGGCCACATATGTTAAAATCACTTTGATAACTAAGAGTAGGTTAGTGGAAGCATAAAGATGTAATAAGATGCAAAGCAACTTCTTGTATTTGCTGTTTTAAAAATTGATGATCCAGAGTTCGAGAGTTCTGTGTTCATTTCCTCACCCATACATGTTACAGTTAGTATCTTAAATTATTTCTCTTTTTCTTACATCCTAATAAACAGTTACTGTGACAGAAAATTCTCCTTTCAAATGATCAATAGAGTCAAGCAATATTCCATGTACTTACTGACCACTCCAGAATTTCCTTGTGTTGAGTGCACACTTAAGTAATATTTTGACTTTTTTTTTTTTTTTNTTTGGTTTTTTGAGACAGGGTTTCTCTGTATAGCCTCGGCTGTCCTGGAACTCACTTTGTAGACCAGGCTGACTTCGAACTCAGAAATCTGCCTGCCTCTGCCTCCCGAGTGCTGGGATTAAAGACATGCACTACCATGCCCAGCTTTGACTATTTTTTAAAATATATGTTTTATAGTTATGCTTTGAGGTCTTTAATCTCCTGTGGATAGGAGGCTTTCTCTGATACATCATGATTATTTTTCCTTCTGTGGCTCATTCTTTCGTTTTCTGTTGAGTTCCACTTGTTTTCCTAAGGTGGTGAAACCTATGTATCTGTTGTTTTATATTCCTTTCTTTTGAATATAAAAGTACAAGTAAAAGATATCTTTATTTACTCTGGGCTTTTGGATGATGCTTTTGCTAAAGCAAAGACTTTTGGGCTGACCATTTCCAACCTGTTTCCTTTCGGTTCCTTAAGGAAGCTTTGCCAATGCGTTCTGGCTTCTATTATTTCAAATTAAAAATGTTTCCTTTATCTTGAACATGTTTCTGTGCACATAATTGATCCCATACCTGGGATCACTTTTAAGATGTTTTTCTGAGATCTAAGGGTGATACTACATGCCTGTTCATAGTTCTCTTTTCTTGTATCTTAAGACTGTTAAGAATCTCAGATGTGTAAGTTCGTAATTATAAAAATTTAATATTTTGGGATAATTTTTCTGTGTCATTTCTGCCCCCTCCTCTTCAAATCATTTATGTCCTTGCCATTTGGGATTATTCCACTGTTCATTAATGGTCAAGCCACTTTCTGAGCCCTTTTCTCTTCTATGTTTGTTATCATGATTTTGAGTGACTCTTCCTCTGCAGCTAATAGTCCATTCTTATTCCCATCTCTCATATGTTTATCTTAGAAACTGGAGTTTTCAATGGTTTAACCTCAGCTATCAGTCAGTTTCATCCTCTAAATTTACCTTGAACAAATATATATATGTTTTTGCTTTGTGGCTGAACATATTGTCAATTTTGGAGAAAGTTTAGGGAGATGCTGAGAAGTAAGTATATTCTTTTCTGTTTACGTCAAATGTTCTGTAAGTATCCGTTAAGTCCATTTGGTTTATAATGTCTGTTAGCTCCAGCATATATCTCTTTAAATTTTGGCTAAATGACCTATTCACTGATAAGAATGGTGTGTGTGTGTTTGTGTATGTGTGTGTGCATATGTGTGTGGTGTGCATTTGTGCATGTATGTTCATATGTGTTTGAAAGTTCATGTTTACAAGTTAGTAAGAATATGTGGAGACCACAGGTCGATGCCTGGTGTCTTCTTTATTTGCTCTCCACTGTGTTTAGTGAAACAGGATCTCTCACTGGATCCAGAAGGTCATAGGTTCAGCTAGTCTGGCTAGTCATCTTGCCCTAGGAACTCAGTCTCCACCATCCCTCCCTGGGGATGAGAGGAACCCACCTGAACCCAGAAGGTCATAGGTTCAGCTATCTAGCTAGCCTGGATGTTATGGGTTCTATGGGTGTGAAACTCATTCTTTTGTGCTTCTATGGAAAACATTTTCTCTATTAAGCCATCTACACAGCCCCATTCTTTTATGAATTTTAAAAATTCTATGTCTATATCCAGTTTTCCTCTACAGAATGAGACACAGAGCATATACTTTGCATATTTTGATGCTTTAAAAAACCTAAAACATGTAATTAATCATTTATAAACTTTATGTCTTACACCATCGTAGATAATGAAAAGCTTTCTGGCGTTATATTCTGATTTTTTTCCTTACCCAACTTTGGTTATCTGTGTCCCTCTTGTGACTAGATCTAAGGATGGGATGGGACAGCATTATTTTAATTTATTTATATCAAAATGTCTATTCATCTGTAAAGTAATTTCTGCATACATAATTGAGGAAAAGCCACGATTCTATTTCCTTACTTGAAGACAAGGCGTATCTACATATGTCTTTCTATTATTGAAATGAAGAGAGCACAATGTTTTGCATAGCTTGCCTCTTAACTTCATTTTAACTTGAGATCTGGAATGTCACTTCAATTGGTGTGGCTCGCTAATGCACTAGTTCATTAGCTCACTGGCACTATCCATATCCTTGTATCTATCTGACATCCCTCTGTTTCATTAGCTCCAGAAATGTCTTCTTATCATGTGTTCAGATATTTTGTTTCCTTTCTTCTTTGTAGTCTCTCCTAGAATTCTGGGAAATATCTCACAGACCTTATCACCTTCATCTCTTCAAATCTCCTCCAGGTTGTCTGACTCGCATCTCTGGAACCATATGTGAACTTGGCTCTCCCCTGTAATGTAATCATCTGGTTAACAGCTAATTGAGTTACTGTATCACACATTGTGTTAGTTAATTTTCTGTCTATCATAAAACACCATGACCAAGGCAATTTATAGAAGAAGAATGGGTTTGTTTTGGCTTATGGGTCTGGATTGAATGGGTGGGAGACGTGATAGAAAGCAGTAGACATGAGGTCAGGAACAGGACTATGAGAACTCACATCTTGAACTGCAGACACAAACCAGGGAGGATAAATAGGAAGTGGTGAAATGTAAAAAATAAACCTGGTCCAGAGACGCACTTCCTCCAGTAAGGCCACACCTCCTAATCCTCCCCAAATCCTCCCCAAATAGTGCTTCCAATTGGGGACAAAGTGTTCTGAATCTATGGGGAAATTTTCCC
>NC_034596.1:26650259-26657827 GCF_900095145.1 Mus pahari
TAATTTGTTGAATATATATATATATATATATATATATATATATATATATATATATATATATGTATATTTTGTATATATTGAGTGTATGTATGTATATTTAAGTATATTTCTATATTGGACACACAGATATGCGTTTATATTGACACTTTGTTTGATTACATTATAAAGATACTTTATCATTTCAGCTATTCAACTTTGGTCTCTGAAGTCACTGTTCTCAGAAGAACACACATAGAGTTTATATAGTATGAAGACGTCTAAGAGCCCCAACTGAGGTAGCAGCCATCTGGTGTCATAAAGTTGATGATATGATGTGTTCCTCTACATGTGGTTAATTTTAATGTATGGGAAAACTGGTTCTTTAGTCTTAAATTTATTTTCTCAAGGAGGATTTACGTTTGGGGGTCCTATTGACATGGTATTTCTTCAGTCTCATAATGTGAGAGCCACTGGGATGAAATAAATAGAAAGAATGGGTGGTGACCTGTCGTTGGGTCAGGAATTACTTTGAGAGTAATGGTTTGGCTACTGCAGTGTGAGGTCAGGTGTACCCTAGCACTAGACAGGACTGAAGGATCATTTCTGTGGAAGAAAAGGGCTGATATATTGAGGGTGTGCATGACCAGTGCCTGAGCAGTTTACTAGGCATGTTCCTACAGCTTATCTGCAAGACTGCAAATACAGGTATTTAATGGAAACAGCTAAGCCAAGTAAGCATTATTTATACAGAAACATGAGCCAATCTAAGATTAAGGAACAATATAGTGGAATGAATGAAGGAGACTCTGCTATAAGCATTCATCCTTTGACATAACTGCCTTCAGGGTGCTGACAAGGGGCTATTTGTCCTCTCTCTATGGATAGCAAAGCACACAGCAGAGACTGCCCTTACCTCCCATGAAGATCAGAGTGCCCCTTTAGATGTCTGCAGAAATAAGCCTCGCTATAAATTCCAAACAATTCTGTAACAAGCAGACTGACTCACCAAGGAAGTGACTGCACTCTCTTCCTGTCTGTCCCTCCTTCCTGCCACAACGTAAGATCAATGGCTGGACCTTCAGGGCCCATCAATAAACCACAAATATGGAAATGTGATGCCATATATCATGATGTCTGGGTCTCTGGAATCTTCCTGGTGCCGCCACACTGGCCTGCCTGTCTGACAGCAGTATCACCATGGGAGGCAGCCTTTCCCTTCAGTCACAGTTGTGACTTTAAAGGGAAAGAGCATGCACCATGGGAGGGTAGAGTGAAGCACAGCGTGTGTAAGAGGTTTGAGAACCTCAACGAGGAACTCATCATTACTGTGAACAGCACTTGGCAAGCACTTTCATGGGGCATTCTTTCTAAGTGAACAGTGAAGTGTTTGTGGAAAGTATAGGAAGTTTAAAACATCAACAAGAAAACCACAATTTCCATGTGCAATTCTACTTGTTATCTACTTGTTATGAATTATAAATTTTTATTTCCCATTTTGATGTAAATGTCAAATTTCATAGCTTAATAGGGAGAAGACTATTTGAAAGGAACATAAATGGATGAAAAGCTACTACTTTACAAAAGTTACCTATAATGGACCATGTTGTAACTGTTACAGCTAACAACATAAATGTAAGTCATTTTCATAATAACATTGACTTGTGGGGGGCAGAGAGTTTGCCCAGTGGTTAAGAGCACTGGCTGTCAATCTACAGATTCAGGTCCTGATCCCAGCATCCACATGACAGCTCACAACCATCTCACATTCCAGCTCTAGGGGATCTAGCACCCTCCTCTGGCCTCTGTACACACTGTACACACGTGGTACACATACACACATTAAGTTTAAACATCCACAAAGAAAATAAATCTTTTCAAAGTTGCACCTTAATTTGATAACACATGTTTTGCATTCTGGAAAGCATCTTGATATTCCATATGACCAATCTAGTTTTTAACCAGTTTTTACAGGTTAGTGGAATTTTATTAATAAAAAAATGTTTAAAGAAGATTTTAGACATGTGAAATCAATCTGCCCAATGTAGTATGTCCAATAAAGTATTAAAGTGGGATTTAAGTCCATATCTTCCACTAGGGAGCTTCCTTGTGCCCTCATGCCATTTTATCATTAAATTATATTATTTGAAATTAATAAATACAGGATAATATATTTTTTGTTCAATATTTGTCTTGTGATTTTTGTTCATGAGGCTACAGGTTTGTGCAAAGTGACCAGCAAAGACCCACGGGTGAGGCTTATTTCTGAAAGTCCCCTCTGCTGACTGGGCATGGCAGACAACGTAGATGCATGGACTTTGGCTTGTTAGAGGGTGATGTTATTGCTAGAAGGACCAGGTAGATTCTATGTCGTAACCCATGCTGTGGGGGGGGGGGGGGTTGTTCCCTTTGAGGAAGATGCCCATTTGCACAGGTAGGTGAGGGAAGTGTGCCCCAGTAGCACTCCACACAGCATTGAGACCTAGGAAAAGTCGGGATTTCTGTGCCCTCACTTGGTCCTAAAGCCCTGCTGATAATGTTCAGGCTTATTCTCACAGACTTAATGAAAACATACTAAGGTCTTCTAAGATAAACTTAGAAAAAGATACTGATTTCCTTAATCTTACACCATTGGGGGCTTGATGGGTATAACTGAAAAAAAAAAAAAGAAACATAAAGGAGAGAAACAAAACTATGAAATTGTAAATAGAGCAGAATGATCTCAGTAGATCTGTCGTGTTAACTATTTCAGAAGCTTCTGCACATATGGGCAATCTAACAGTGACCATCTCCCCAAACAAAGGTGAGTTTTCCTTACCCAGTAGCTATATTCTGCAAACAGCTCCTCAGCTGGGTCCTAAGAAGCCATTTTCTACCCTCCATGCTGTAATTTCAACCTGGCTAGATCTAATGTGGGTAACCAGAACTGCTGTGAGCCCATGAATGTAAGGGTCATGCTGTGTCCAAAAGTTAGACCGTTCCGACACTTCTCCCATTCTCTATCTCTCACATGCTTTCTGCCTCTCTTCTGTGATGTGCTCTGAGCCCTGAGGTAGCAGTTTAATGCAGATGTCTATGTACTCACAGCCACTACTCTCAGCATCTCAGCATTAGCCGCTGCTCGCTGCAATAAGCTGTTATGACCAAGGTTGGGATGACGTGGAGCTCTCAGCTGGTGGCATTCTGCCCTTGGGTGAAAGGCTCATCTTCTCTCTAATCTCCTCTCCAATCCCAACCACTTTGCATTTGTTTTCTCTGAAAGTGTGATGACATCATAATTCTTTCATCTCCAAACTACACATTTAACTATCTTTCTGGATTCTGTGTTTCCCTCACAGTTCATTCTGTAAGTCAGGATAAAAACACTCAGCAACAAACATACCTCGAAGCTATGCTATCTCGATATTCCCCCTGCCAAATAAAATAGTCCATTTTAAAATATTCAGCCCAACTCAGATTTTCAGGATGCGAGTAAAACTAGACAGATTCTTTGCAAGAACGTTTCAGGGATAGCCTAGGGTCCAGCTGTCAATGAGATTCCTGTTGCCATCTAGGCCCTCACTAGCACATTCCACATTTGTATCAGTATGGCACTCTTCAGTGCTCCTACAACGACCTCAGAATGCTCTGTTAGGCGTATGGATTCTGGGACATGAATCCAAAACTCCTTCCACATCCCTTCTGCACCTGATGCCAAAGGCTATGAGCATCACCGTCAAGTTACATCACAGAAACGATCCCTGTTCTCTCACATCAGTTTCCTTTGTGAGTTATCTCCATGTCACTCACTAAATCACCTGGCATAAACACCTTAAAGCAGGGTGTACTTTAGTTGTCCCCTCAGAGGACTATAGTTCCTTATAGACAAGAAGACTAACTGGTGTGGCTTCATCTGTGGCATCCGAAACTTTGACAGCTGCTGTCCACAAAAAGCCACAGAAGAGACTGAGAGCAGGTCAGAAGCAGGGCCAGCATTGCCACGGGAACCTGCTTCTGCCAGCCCAGCCAGCCCCACCTCCTGAAGATTTCATAGCCACAAACTGAGGCCAAGTACTCAACCCATGAGCATGGGGATATTTCAGATTCAAACCAACACAGCTCCATAGGAATGCAACCCATGAGCATGGGGATATTTCAGATTCAAACCAACACAGCTCCATAGGAATGCATGTGAGTGTAGAACCACTACCCCTGTGACAAGCTTACATACAAAATTGGAGTAGCAGTTGGAGACAGCAGAAATTCCCTAAATCTTTCATTCTGAAGAGAAAGGTGGTAACTTCATTCCAGTCTTTTCTTAGGGTGATATTGTAGTATATTGCACCTTTATTTCTTAGAAATAGAACTATCTAATGGGACACACCAGGAGCTTGTGAACTGTTCTCTAAGAAGGCAAGTCAGACGCCCCAGGGTTTGTGTGTGTCTATCATAATTATTCAGCTCCACCCGCAAAAATTATGAACCAATCATAAATAATTAGCCATAGCTATAGCCTAAGAAAATCCTATTAACAAAAACAAAAGTAAGTTACAAGCTGAGTAGCCAATTCTACCTAGCACAAAAGTGAAGGGATGAGGAAAATTACCAAGGAGAAGCCTGTTCTGCCAGAGTGGGAGGCCAGAACACATCATGGTGCTGGGGATGAGAAATTTCTATTATTATTATTATTATTATTATTATTATTATTATTATTATATTAGCATTCAGTAAGAAACCTAGGGTGAATCTTATTAGCTCAACATCTACCCAGTTTCCCAAAACATCAATCACAAACACTAGATCCTTTCCTTGAGTTTCTACACTCCTGACCTTGGTCTAACCCCAAAGACATCTGCTGTTTTATTATTTCCTCCTGTAATATGGAGGAAACTCTCCCTTCTACCCCACCCAATGCCAATACCTTGATTTAATCCTTCATGCTTCCTTATATGAATCATGAATTGTTTCCTAAAAGGCTTCCTCATCTTTTCCAGACACCTTATTGTCTAGTGTCTATGGGTGTGTTTTTGTCATAAGGATTGAGTGACATTATCCCAACTTAAAGCCCTTTAGCAATTCCTGTTACTCTCATAAAAATATTTCAGGAGAGGAAATAATTGCTTTTGTTTAATTTTTCCCAGAAAGTAGATGTAGGAAATGATAAAATCATAACTGAAATGAAATGTGGGGATTTCATATGAGAACTCAGAAACTTGTTCTCAGGGTACCAAGTTAAGTGAAAATTAAGTATCTATAAACAAAACAAAAAACATTTAAGAAGAACTGACAGGAAGAAGAAACACACGTGTTAGACTTGCAAGATGCCTGTTGAGATTCCTGGATTCTATCCGTGTGCCTGCATACTATGCATATGTACAACCAGAATAGTCTCAAAAGAAAATAAAAATAAATTAGATGTATTGTCTGAGAAGTCAAGACAGCCAGAAAAAATCAAAGGGACAAGGAGCACTGAATAAACCTTGCCTCTTGGTGGAGAAATTCAGTCCCAGGGCATCTGTGAGGCTTGTCTGAGATCCACAGTCCTGACTCAGAAATGGGGGCCAAATGCCCTCTCAGCCTCAGACAAGCACAAATGTTAACCTTAACTCCCTACCCACGACTGTGACCAGAAAGGAATGTGAGTTTCAAGGGCTATTGCAGGTGTTTTATGTGGACACAGCTCATCCTTGCATACAGGTGGGGGACAATAGTGGCAGGTTTGGTTTTTTGTTTTTTTGTTTTGTTTTGTTTCTTCCCTATTGTGAGGAGCAATATTTATCTTCAGCCTTCTTCTCAGCATGACTTGCTGGTTTGAAGAGGAATGGTTCCCATAGGTTGATTTATTTGTATATCCAGTCATCAGGGAGTCTCACTACTTAAGAAGGACTATGTGTGGCCTTGTTAGAATTGTTTTACTAGGGGTAGCCTTTGCAGTTTCAAAAGCCCAAGTCATGCCTAGTGTCTTTCTGTTCTTCCTGTCTGCCGATTTGAATACAGGGCTCTCAGCTACCTCACCAGGAACAAGTCTGCCTATGTGTCACCATGTTTTCCTCCATGATAGTAGAATAAACCTCTGAACAGTAAGCAAGACCCAATTAAATGTTTTCCTTTATAGGAGTTGCCATGATCATGATGTCCCTTCACAACAGCAGAACATTATCTAAGTCTAAGACAATAACTAAAAAAAAGGTAATTCTTTCCCCTACATATCAAGAAATTCAACACCCGATGCATACCCCCAACCAAGGATCCTCAGAGAAGACACTGGACAGATAAAGACACATTTTCTGTTTTGAAAAGCAAAGTATTAGTGAACAAAATCCTGGTAAATGAGTGGATTTTAACTTATTAGGAGCTATCAAGTAGTGACTTTTCTAATGTAAAAGTCACTCTGTATTATTTACGTATACATTGTGAAGGAGGGAGCACTGATTTTAAATTCCGAAATTTCGGCATCAAAGATTCCCATCATAGATTCTGATGAAAGATATTAGCATCCTACCATGCTGAGGATTATGTATCTGACTGAAACGGGTTTTTTACATTAAAGTGCATACCTTAAAAGTCCATGAAGAAAGTGCAGCAAGTCTGTCTGGGGACCCTGGCTCAGAGGCATTAAAAGGCAAAGCTGTACATTTCTCATATTGCATTTAGATAAATGATGCGTTCTCTATATCAAGGCCTGAAGACGTCTCCTAAAATTCAAAAGTTGTGAAGACGTCCCCAATGAGTGGGTGTTTGGGAGGCACTTGGAAGCATCTGGGTCACGAGAACACCTTCACAAAGTAGATTAATGCTCTTAAAGGTGTTTGAAGAAAGGATTTTTTTTTCTCCCAGACCACCTGCGTTTCTCCAAGAAGTCAGCTTCCTGCTGATAATGTTCCAGCCTCCCGGACAATGAGGGGTAAGCTTCTCTTCTTTATAAATTAATCTTTGTTGGCTACTCTATTGCATCAACGAAGAATACACTAAGACAAAGATGCAAAGATACTTCTGGACAAGAAAGGTTTTTCTCTCATGTAACCATATCTATTCTAAATACTGGCTCGTAGACCTCAGTGGGGAAGCTACTCATACTATTTTACCAACTACCAAGTGTGCCCATTGAAGTCCCTTCAGAACAGCTCCACGTTTATGCTCACAAATTAGGACTTCTAGCAGCTTTGCTGAGGTGCTTCTGCAGTGAGCCGCTATAACTGAAGAGACTCATAACTGGCTGAAATACAGAAAATACATGACAGCCTATACAGAAATAGGACACTTGCATCACCCTTCTAGGGCTTGAGAAACATGGAAAAGGGGTGAGAGACTGGATGAGCCAGAAGAACGATGACAGGGGTGTAGAACACTGACTTCCAGTGTGACTTGGGTTGCACTCTCAAACTCAGAGCAGCTATCTGTAGGTCTCAGATCTGGGCCAATCAACACTTGTCAAGGAAAGGAGAGGAACAGAGAGGTCCTTAAGAGTTTATATCCAGTGGGGGTGGGGGTGGGGGTGGTGAGACATTGTGTATAGCAACATAAGATCACATGCATGAAAACAAACCTTTACTCATCTTCCCATAAGATGTGTGTTCGTGTGTGTGTGTGTGTGTGTGTGTGTGTGTGTGTGT
>NC_034596.1:26657840-26663634 GCF_900095145.1 Mus pahari
GAGAGAGAGAGAGAGAGAGAGAGAGAGAGAGAGAGAGAGAGAGAGAGAGAGAGAGAAGAGAGAGAGAATCTAAGAATCTAGTTGGATTAGTGAGGATGGGAACTGAGGAGCTGTCTAGATCAGATTCGCCCATAGGCATGTCTATTTTGATTAGTATTTGGTGTAATTGATGTATGGGGTGGGGCAGCCCATTGTGGGCAGCACCATTCCCTGGAAAGGCAGTCTTGACCTGTATATGAAAGCTGGATAAACATGAGCTTATGAATGTGTCAGCAAGCAGTGTTCCTCTGTGATTTCTGAGTTTCTGCTCTGACTTCTCTCAACAATGGAGTATAACCTGGAAATATAAGCCAAATAAATCCTTCTTTTCCTAAGTCAACCATAGGTCAGAGTGTTTTATCATAGCAACAGAACCAAACTAGACCAGAGGAAAGGGCAATAGTAGGTAAATATGATGGAACTATATTCTGTACACGTGTGAAAATGTCATAATGACACTAACTATATAAAATTAATATGTATAATTAACTAGAGAGAAATTATATGTATTATATTTAATTTTATAATTAATTAAAATTAATAAGTATAATAAACTAGGGAGAAAATTAAAAGAAATTAAATAATATTAAAATTACATATGACGGTGCTCTATGTTTCAAAATATTCAAATAGTAGTAAGACAGACTTCTGTGTTAGGAAACTGACATGTCCTACAGAGTTTTAAGATGTTTGGGGCATTCTTTTCCCATTCAGCTGCTCATTTACTAAGTTAATTTTTTTCTATAAACCAAAAGCACCAAAGAACATGACTGAAGAGGAATCTATATGATTTTAGGATATAAAATAAAAGGACAGTCTGAATAGGTGGAAGTTTCCATGACAAGTCTCTAATTTTATTTTAATGTCAGCATGGGGAGAGGGGCTCTATGCCTGTGTTGTGATGGATACCAGGTGCTGCAGTTCAAACGCTGTTTCCTGACCTCTTGATCCTACAGACATGGTCAGAGACCTCGAAGGTGTCTCCTGCAGGGGTTGGGGGGAAGTTCAGTTATGGGATTTCAGATTCAACCATGAGTTCTTCCTTCAATCAGCATATCAGAAATCATTATTTTGTTTTTGTTTTGTTTTGAGACAGGATCCTAGAATTCACTGTGTAAGTGAGATTGGCTTTTAATCCCTGCCCCCCCCCACCCCGCAACCCTCCTGCCTGTACCAGAATTACAAGCATGCAGCACACTCAGCTGGAAATCATATTCTTTTAGTATCTTCATCAAAATTATGATAGTTTCTTAGTAAAAGGTAATGGCTACCATAAAAGCTGCATTAAAATTCTCTGAGGTACATAGGCACATGCTTATTCACCCAGAGCCAAATGGAGAAAGAAAATCTGCCTCTACTCCTCCCATCCCCCACCACCTCCACACATAAGGTTGGATCTCAGAACAGCAGGAAGGTAAAAGCAAAAGCCTGACTTATGAGAGTGGTGAGTGGACCCAGGAGCCACGCCCTACCCCAGAGGAGCCTCTGCCCGGAACAAAGCAACTTCCGGGCTAACTTTCTCAGAAGGAACCTCCACGTCCTCCAAGTCCTCATCTCCTCTTCTGTGGTCATTCTTCCCATGTCCCTTTCTTCATGGATCTTTGGGTGTGAACGCATTTCATAGCACCCAGCATGACAGAAGCTGAGGAGATGACCAAGTACAGTCCCAGTATCACAGTGTCAATGTAATGTCTGGTATGTCACAGCTTCCAACTCCTCCAGCAGTCCATTCTCTCCAAAACTAACAACCATGACCTAGTTTCTCTCAGGTTCCCATGGCAGCAAAGGCATCTGTGCCCTCCATAGCCATGGTTCTCACATCTGACCTGTTTCTTCACTTGCTCTCAAGCTGTGTCTCCTTCAACTGAGTAATGACTGGATGGAATTTCTGATGTACATACAGAAGAGCCCCACACCTGGATCTTCATCTGCATCAATGCCTTCCTCTGAAGTAAGGGAACAGAAACAAAAGTTCCCAAGTTTCTCCTGTCATCATACCACAGTGGAGATCATGTTATTTTACTTTTTGTTTTGTTTTGAGATTGGGTGCTCTAAGATTGATTTTAACCCTGCTTCTGCTACACCTTCTAAGTCCTAGAATCACAGCTAAGATTTGGACTTCCCCTTCCCTTTTATTATTGTTTTACAATGGTATTTCTAAACACAAACATTGTCAGGAAAGCACCTTACATTGCTACACAGTGCTTCACACTGAAGCGCCAGACTCAGAGACATTCCTCTTTAAGCAGCATTCCTCTTAAAGCGGTTCCTTGTTGTCTAATTTAGGCTCCCAGTTTAGATGCCTGTGATGGTACAAACTTATATTCAACACTTCTTACTTAAAGAAGTGAAGCTAATCAACTATAACTAGTCCTTTTGGTGTATGGTTAAGCATATCATGTGTCATAGTGCGGTAGAAATGGCCACATCTGGGAACCCTACCTCATCCACTCACTGCCTGGGTAGCGCCCTCAGGAAGTGGCTTTCCCCCTGCTTCATCTTAGCTGTTGGGATAAGAACTTGGCTTTAGCTTGATGATCTGATTAAAGCCACACACAGCCTTACCCTCTACTGGGCACGGTTCTTTCTTAGTAGCCTATTTCTGAGTCTGTAAAAAAATGCATTTTGAGATCCCTATGCTGGGGCAGCCTTGCCACCATAAAGCCAAAGGATTTCCAAATGATCCTGAAGTTCTGTTTTGGTTACCTTTCTTTGGCTTCAATGAAACACCATGGCCAAGGCAAATTATAGAAGAGTTTATGTGAACTTTTTGGTTCCAGATGGATAAGAGTCCCTCATGGTGCAGAGAAATGGCAGCCAGCAGCATGGAAGCAAGAACAGGAAGCACAGAGTTCACGTCCTGAACCATGAACACCAAGCAGAGAGTGAACAGGAAGAGGACAGAGGCTTTCACTCTCAAATGCTGCCCCAGTGACGTACTTCCTCCAGGAAAGCCACACCATATAAATCTCCTGGAACAGAACCAGACTGGGGACGAAGAAAGCATTTAAACATTTGAGCTATAAGGGGTATTTTATCTTCATGCCACCACAGCAACTGACATCCAGACTTCTCAGGCTACAGAGAGAATGTAAAATCATGCAAGGCCAGCAAGAAAATGGAGTCCTCTAGTCAGCTGTCTTTCATTTGTTGCACAACATACAAAGTGGAAGAAAGACAGAAAACAGCCCCAAGAATAAGAAAAAAAAAATGTAGCAATTGGCTGGCTGTCTCTATTTGCTCTTCATGACTCTAGGTCCTTCTACCCACTGTCCAGGGGTTTATGTCCTGCAGGAGATGCCCACACAACCTAGGACATCTATGTATGTGGAAAGTCATCCTTCATCAATAGTCATGTGATGCTTAGCTATGACGTTGGAATTTACATTTCATTGTGCATTGACTTCTCTTATTAGCTATATTTATGGGTTCATCAAGTTTGGTTGACTAGAACATTATACTGTCTTAAGTCAAGTACTTTTAGCAGTCAATGTTTATGTCTAAGACAAGAAAAAAAAAAGGTACCAACATTTATTTGTGAACAAAACTATCCCTGGGCCCCATGGTTTCTCCCTTCCCCATCCTTATACTCTGATCTCTTATCCTCCTGCACCCCTTTGATCTCTAGATCCTAGGCCACTTCCGTGTACCATGGGGAGGTCCCTTTCCCTTCTGTCCAGGACCCCCTCTAGCTGTCTAATCTCTCTCTGCCATTCACCCACTGTTCTCTCATTACTTCTTTCAAAGTCCTGAACTTTTTGAATTTCTGAAGAACTACAGCCTGCAGGTGGGTAGGTGTGATTACAGAATTCTGTGAGGACGAGGCTATGCCTTCCTGTCTTGTTTCCATCTGGGGACATCTCTGTTCACACAGCAGGAGCACCCAACCTGCCTCTCTTATTGAGTATCTTCACCAAAATAATTCTACAGAGATATCCTTTCCTTAGCCTGTGGACTTATGAAAGTGCTTGTGTTCTTGGAGCATACTTAATTTTTAACTGCCTAGCAGCAGAATCTAGAGCACTCATAAGAACACTTTGTTTTGTCAGCTCTGACTCTCAAGAGCCTATGTGAAGATGGTAAGGACAAGACATGCCTTGTTTCAGTTCTGTTCATGTGGGATTTTTGTTTCCCTTTTGATAACTTCTGTGATCATTTCTTTGTCCTGAATATTTTAGAAGAATCATAGTTTTTTCTGTTTTTGTTGGAGAAACAAGTGGAATTTTTTTCTTTCTTTCTTTCTTTTTTTTTTTTTTTTTTTTTTTTTTTTTTTTTTTTTTTTTTCTAGGTATTTCCTTTGTATTTGTTTCTGTTACTGGAGAGGGCTTCCGAGTGAGTAAAAGCAACAGACNTTTTTTTTTTTTTTTTTTTTTTTTTTTTTTTTTTTTTTTTTTTTTTTTTTTTGAGAATTTCATTTGTATTTGATACTGTCACTGGAGAGGGCTTCCGAGTGAGTAAAAGCAACAGACAGCTGTGGAGGAATTCCATCAGCAATACTAACATGATCCACATAGTGTAACAATTCATATCATATACATTAGGATGCATATCCAAATTTTACACTGCACTTCCCAGATATGTGTACTATACAAGGCTTGTGTAAATAAGATCAGGCCAGCCCAAATCATAACATGAATGGAGGAGGGGCTCGTGAAGATTCAATTAGCTGAGAAGTAATTAGCAACTGATGGGTGCTGGGGGAGGAGAGTCAGTATGCTTTAGGGATGTAGTCCCTGAAGGCCTGCCCACATTCCAGTAGATTCCAATAGACCCTTGTACTTATAGGCAATACTAAATGAGCTCAGTGAGAAAAGGGGTGGGTGATAACGAGAGAGAGAGAGAGAGAGAGAGAGAGAGAGAGAGAGAGAGAGAGAATATTAATTTGACAGGGAAAAGTTGAAGAGATATGGGAAAGAAATTGTAAGAGAAGGTAGAATGGATTTGTTCAAATGCATAATATGCACAGACAAATATTAAATAAAATATATAATTTGTAAGTATTTAAAGAGACAGAAATGTTAACCTGATTTGAAAAAATACTTGTCACATGCAATACCAAATTGCCACAGTTTTTCATAAATAAATTCAACATAGAAACAATTTTAAAGCTTTTAAAATTGTACCAAAAGAACGACCTCAGTCCAACTATAAAACTTATTATAAATGCCAGTATTTGTGCTGCTTCTACTTGGAAACAGTGAGGCCATCCTGCATCTTTCTCCTCTGTTCATTTCCTAGAGCTCTATGATGATGCCCATGTTGGCTCCAACGTACACACATTATCATGTGTTAATCTATTCAGTGTTTGACACTTCACGAGATGACTTGGAAAACACTATGGAATTATGGTATTATTCAAAAGATTTCTATTCGTAGAGTTCACTCTCTTTGTGGGTCAAGTTCCTTTTCCCATCAAGCAAAGAGGTTATATTCATAGAGAGGTCTGTGAATGTGAAGTGGGAAATACCACCACATGGGCACTCAGCAGTTTTTCTGAACCTTTGCTTAATTAATATGTTTGTATATCCTTAAGTACATCTCCATGTTAGGAAAGGAAGAAATAAAAGCAAATAATCATATCCCCAAAGGTAAGTAAAACTCACAACCAAGGAGGTGAGTTTTCATTTGGCTTTTAAGAGTGAACTTCTACTTTGAAAATTAGTAGCCTTCCAAAACAATTTGCGAAGACTGTTTATAGTTGAGTCTGGTCTTCAAATGTCATGTTAAAATTAAATGTCTCCTGTTCTTGTGAAAT
>NC_034596.1:26664034-26670872 GCF_900095145.1 Mus pahari
AAAACAAGAGAGAGAAAGATGATAGATAGATAGATAGATAGATAGATAGATAGATAGATAGATAGATAGATAGATAGATAGACAAATGGAGAAAGAGAGAGAGAGAGAGAGAGAGAGAGAGAGAGAGAGAGAGAGAGAGAGAAGAAATGAACACAAAAAGAAATCAAGTTGCTTTAAATTCGCAGCGAGAAGACGAAATTGTATTTATTACATTGACCAATTTCTTTTCAGAGTCAACTTTCTGGCTACTTCATATAGTTGCACCCTGACATTTTCTTCTATCACAGCTGACATGGGATGCCACCAAATTAAATGACACTTTTGACCATCAATTTGAAGAGGTTGCAGTTTCTACCAGGAAAGTATGTTTTTCTGATGCTCTTAAACAAGGGTCCCCATGTCAACTGAAATTTAACATTCCTAAAACGCAGTATTCATGAAGGCTAAGCACACTTAAGCCAGGGTCAGGATACAGAGGTAATCCTCATAGTCACACCCCTTTCTTCACAACCACTCTCATTTCATGTAGTGTGAAATTGCACCATTCCTAGAAACCATGGGCATCTTTTTCTTAGACAGCAATGAAGAAGTCAAAGAAATGGTCATTGTTGTACCTTTGGACATAAGATATACTCTCTAGTTTGTGCTTTCAAGATAGACCATGGGTTTCTCTTTCCTGCTTCTCCACTGCTGGTGGTACTGTGATAGCAGTTTGCTATATGCACACACCCACCTTGTTTCAGGAATGCATCTTTGAGAGAACTGGTTAATGTCTAGTGAATCATCTCTAGAAAATGATATTGATCCAGAATGAGAATAACTGGATAATCTTCAGGTCTGTGCCAGATGAAAATGCCAGGGAACCTCTTAGCACTGAGATACTGCGTGCTGAACCCTGGTTTGTCACCCATAAGTGAGGCTTTAGAAGCAGAGGCTTCAGCTGCTGAGAGGCTCCTGCTCTTCCCATTGGAAGGCAACCATGTTAATAAACCAGGAGACTGGTTGAGCACATAGACATGGGGCATAGGATATGCATATATATATATATATATATATATATATATATATATATATATATATATATATATATATATCTTTTATGTGTATGAGTACACTGTACTTGTCTTCAAACAGAAGAAGGCATCAGCTCCCATTACAGATGGTTTGAGCCACCGTGTGGTTCCTGGGAACTGAACTCAAGTCTTCTATAAAAGTTCCCAGTGCTCTTAACCATTGAGCCATCGCTTTAGCCCCAAAACATATTTTTCTAAGTTCATACATAGCACTTATTATGTTGTTAAGAGAATAGCAACCATAGTTCTACATAACTGTGACACATATGAACCATGACAATGACCAGCATAGCAAGATGTCCTTCACTGGGACAATAAATAGCTCTTTTGTGATTGGTAACCAAAAGCTGTCTGGCTGAACATAAAGCCCACTCAGCATATCTGGTACTAGAAACCTATCCAACTACCTGGGACTAATCCTCGTGGATCTTAGAAAAGAATCTACAACAGCCATGTTACTAGACCAGCACAATCCCGTATTACATCTTAAATCACATCCTTATGCCCAGAGCTAAGTGACAAGTTATCATCACTGATCAGAGAAGCTTCTCTCTACAGCAAATGGAGACATTCACAGAAAATCACAACTGGACATGAATAGATCAATGGATTGTGGGGAGTACTGCCCTAATTAATATATCTCAACACAGCTCCTGCACATAAGGCTCAGGGAACATTGTGTAAGAGGGGATGCAAAACTGTAATAGCCAGAATATCAGGAAGCTAGCTGTGTGCCTGACTCTATTAGAAAAAAAATGGATTAAGAAGATCTGAACCATAACAATTCTAACAGACATGCTGATGAGGAAGTGAGGAATTCTCACAAGATCTTATCCCTAGACAAAGAACTACAGACAACTAATGACAGCTGGAAGGTGAAATTAGCCTCCAAAGGATGAGCCCTCTGTTTGGTTACCTAATACAAAGTGGTCAACTCTAAGACCATATACACACAAACAACAAAAATGGACTTAGCAGGTTATGCTTGTATATTTCTCTGTATATATATATATATATATATATATATATATATATATATATNTGTGTGTGTGTGTGTGTGTGTGTGTGTGTGCATGTATGTGTCTGTTTGTGTGCATGTGTATGTATATGTATGTATATGTGTGTTCGTGTGTATGTGTGTATATGTATGCATATGTATGTTTATGTATGTGTGTATATGTGTATGTGTGTATGTATGTATGAATGTATGAATGGATGTATAAATGTATGCATGGTATGTATGTATGTGTGTATATGTGTATGTGTGTATGTATGTATGAATGTATGAATGGATGTATAAATGTATGCATGGTATGTATGTATGTGTGTATATGTGTATGTGTGTATGTATGTATGAATGTATGAATGGATGTATAAATGTATGCATGGTATGTATGTATGTGTGTATATGTGTATGTATATGTATTTATGTGTGTATGTGTACATATGTTTGTATGTATATGTATATATATGTGTATGTTTGTGTGTATAACAATAATAATCAAAGAAAAAGAAGCTATCAATTTTAGAGGATAAGGAGATTGTTAAAGGGAGAGGACATAGAGAGATGTAAGGGAAGGGAAAAGTGATTTAAATTATATTTTAATTAAAATATAATAAGAATAAAAACATATGCATAGAAAGATTATTCTTTTAAAAGAGTTATATCTAATTTATGTGTTTGAACATTTTGTCTACATACATGTATGTCTCTGGTGCCTGAAGAGGTCATAAGAAAACAGCTGATCCTCAGAACTGGGGTTATGGACAGTAGGAATAGTGGGTCCTCTGGAAAAGCAGAAAGTGCTCTCAACTGCTGAGTAATCTCTTCAGCATCCTCAAAATGTACTTTCAAATCTGCTACTTGTTGTCACTAGACATAGCTGTGGGCACTGACCTCTTGAGAGGATAGTCTTCCCCTTTAGAGTAAGCTCCACATGTGGGTTGCAATTCTGTCTAAGAGACTCTCTGGTCAAGACCATGTAAGAGTCTGGGACACACAAAGCTATAGTCACATTGGCATGAAGGGTCAGATCAGACTGTTTCTAATGATAGAGTACTAGAAAATAGGAGAAAGTCTTATCAACATGAGTGACTCCTGACTTCTGAACTGTACTCATTGAGAATCCAGATCTCGGAGGAAGATGTGATGGAGTGGGGATGAAGATGCAGCAGGGATGGATGTGGAGTAACAGGATTTGGAGTTTGACATTTGCAAAGACAAAGCAGCCCAGCAAACACCCAGGCTTTCCCAGACTCAATCCTAGCCAGGCAGAAAGCCGAGAGTCAAGTCAGGCTAATCAGACACTTCAGTGCCTTGCCACTCTGTGGGCTCATACACTTGAATGTTTGGTCTACATTGGTAGAACTGTTTAGGAAGGATTAGGAAGTTTGGGGTTATTAGAGAATGTGTGTCACTGGGGTGGGTTTTGAAGTTTCAAAAGCCCATGTGCCATTCCAGTTGACTCTCTGCCTCCTGGTTGTCAATCAGATGTAATCTCATAGCTATTACTTCAGTGCCAGGCCCTGACATATTTACCACCATGATGATCATGGACCAGTCTCTGAAACTGTAAGCAAGCCTTTAATAAAAATCTTTCTTTTGTAAATTTCCTTGGTCATAGTATCTCTTCACAGCAATAGAAAATGCAAGACACATAATAAACGTCAATCCTCCAGAGGAAAAATTGTCAAACCCTTCAAGGAACATGACTTCATGCCCCCTGCTGTGATAACCTTATGATAACAAATTAATACATTTATAAAAATAGAAACGATGTTGAGGAAAAATAATTAGCAATATATAAATAGCCTCTACAGTAATTAAACATTGAAAAATAATGAGAAATTTAAAGTAACTGCTGCAAACATGTTCAAGAATTTTATTGAAAAGAGTCACAATGAGTGAGCAGATGAGAAATTCTCTTTAAATATGAAAGCACATTTCAAAAGTAACGGAAGCAGAAAATACCATCTTTGAAATCTGTTGGGTTTTTCACCATTTTTATTAGATATTTTCTTTATTTACATTTCAAATGCTATCCCCTTTCCTAGTATCCCCTATGAAAATCCCCTATCCCCTCCCCATCCCCCTGCTCCCCAACCCACCCACTCTCATTCCTGGTCCTGGCATTCTCTTATACTGGGACATAGAGCCTTCACAGGACCAAGGGCATCTCCTCCCACTGATGACTGATTAGGCCATCCTCTGCTACATATATAGCTAGAGCCACAAGTTCCACCATGTGTTTTCTTTGATTGGTGGTTGTCTTAGTCAGGGCTCCTATTCCTGGACAAAACATCATGACCAAGAAGCAAGTTGGGGAGGAAAGGGTTTATTCAGCTTACACTTCCATACTGCTGTTCATCACCAAGGAAGTCAGGACTGGAACTCAAGCAGGTCAGGAAGCAGGAACTGATGCAGAGCCATGGAGGGATGTTCCTTACTGACTTGCTTCCACTGGCTTGCTCAGCTTGCTTTCTTATAGAACCCAGGACTCCCAGCCCAGTAATGGCACCACCCACAAGGGGCCCTCCCGCCCTTGATCACCAATTGAGAAAAATGCCTTACAGCTGTATCTGATGGAGGCACTTCCTCAACTGAAGCTCCTTTCTCTGTGATAACTCTAGCTTGTGTCAAGTTGACACAAAACTATCCAGTACAGTGGTATAGTTCCAAGGAGCTCTGGGGGCACAGGTTAGTTCATATTGATGTTCCTCCCATGGGGCTTCAGTCCCTTTCAGCTCCCTGGGTATTTCTCTGACTCCTTCATTGGGAACCTTGTACTCTATCCAATGAATGACTGTGAGCATCCACTTCTATATTTGCCAGGCACTGGCAGAACCTCGCAGGAGACAGCTATAGTATATGTTGTATATGTATACATATATAATGAAATAGACATAAAATGTATTTTGATCAAATCAATATGCTAACTTCTCACAGACCTTCCATATACTTCTTCCTAACATCCTAGCTTCATATCCTCCTCTTGTTTCTATAAGCAACATTCTAAGGTCAGAGTGTCCCATATGTGTATGTGTATAGAGCCATGCACTTGAGCATGAGCAGTCTATAACAGTCCACACTTCTGCAGATATTTGCACCCAACCAATGAATAGAAGCTTCTGACCCCTGTGGTTGAATTAGGGGAAAGCTGGGAAAAGCTGAGAAGGAAGGCAACCCTGTAGGAGGACCAGCAGTCTCAATTAACCTGGACCCCAGAGATCTCTCAGATACTGGACCACCACCCAGGCAGAATACACCAGCTGATATAAGGCCCCCAACACATATACAGCAGAGGACTGCTGGGTGTGGGTTTAGCCAGAGAATATGCACCTAAACCTCAAGAAACTAGAGGCCCCAGGGAGTTTAGAGGTCTGGTAGGGTGGGGGTAAGGAGTAGGGACATCCTCATGGAGATTGGGGGGATGACGAGGTATAGGATGTGGAACAGTCAGAGGCTGGGTCGGGAGGAGAATAAAATCTGGAGTTTAAAAGAAAGAGGCAGGGAGAGAGAGGGAGGGAGGAAAGGAGAGAGAGAGAGGGGGGAGGGAGGGAGGGAGGGAGAGAGACGGAGAGGGAGGGAGAGAAGAAGGGAGGGAGAGAAAGAGGGAGAGGGAGAGGGAGAAGAAGAGGGAGAGGAAGAGAGAGAGGGAGGGAAAGAGAGAGGGAGGGAGGAAGAGAGGGAGGGAGGGAGGGAGGGAGGGAGGAAATTGATTGACCCAACCCCAGAAGTTATCAACTGCCAACAATTCTCTGCTAGGGGAGGAGCCTGTTGAAGACCTCCCTAAAGGGAAAGTTTTAAAGGCCAAGAAAATGAGAACTGAAACAATGACCTGTGGCTGGAAGGGGGTCAGTGCTGTGTGCATGGGCTGTCAACTGGACATTGGATTCATGTCCCTGAAGAAACATTTTCTACATTAGGCTACAGATTCAAGTGTCCTTTGTGACAATTCTCCTCATCAGGCATATGTGCATGGCATCTTGTTCTTATAACTTCTGTGTTTTATTCTATGGTGTCAGTTGACAGCAATGCAGTAACACGTGGCTAGTTTCGCTCCTCCTCACTTGTCCTTTGCTGGATCCTTGTGGGAAGAGGTGCTCTCTTTGTTGTTTTTCTGGGAACTCTCTACTTCTAGAAATCAGAAACTGACTGATGGGAGGAGGACCAAGATCAAGATTGAACTGGTTATGTAGTAGGATGCAAGCAAACATGGTTACCAAAGAGCAAAGAATTTCAAGAGGGAAAAGATTTACATTTCCAAAACCATAATCTAAAAAGGAGCCCAGGGACACGAAGCTAGACAGCTCTGAGAAGGGCTAGGGGAACTTCCTCATGCTCAGGGCAGATGTATAGAAGGGACAGGACAAGGAGACCCTAAGAACAGGTGGAAACTGTAGCCACCCTAGACCCAACTCAGAAGAGCCTGAGAGAGTGACCACCACCAACAAACAGAATCTCCCTTCCTTGGCCAGGGTTCCAACCCATCAGCAAACATCATCTCACTATTGCCGCACACTGAGCACTGATTTCCTGGCAGGGAGAGCTCTCTAGGTGGAGGGCTTACTGTGCTAACATGGAGAGTTGTGTTCAGAACCTCAGCACCAATGGGTGACCCAGCACTTGGGGGTGAAGTTATGTGGGGAGCCGCCCTCACATTCGCCATTCTGATGTCCTGCGCTCTAACATACAAACAAGGCAGCTGCGCATGTGCTGGGTAGATTTCCATTCCCTTGCGCCCTGCCTTTCCCGTGGCGTCATC
>NC_034596.1:26670906-26674714 GCF_900095145.1 Mus pahari
GGCCATCATCGGGAAGAGAGGCCCCTAGGTCTTGCAAACTTTATATGCCCCAGTACAGGGTAATGTCAGGGCCAAGAAGTGGGAGTGGGTGGTTAGGGGAGCAGGGTGGGGGGAGGGTATAGGGAACTTTCGGGATAGCATTTGAAATGTAAATAAAGAAAATATCTAATAAAAAAAAGTTGGAAAAAAAAAGGAAGGACAGTGCCTCAGTGAGTGATTGTACTGTGTGATGTGGCTCTAACATGAAGCCACTGCAAAGAGCTGGCTACCAAAGAGCTGTGCATGGAAACAACAGTTGCCACTTCCCATCACTGCATGATCGCCCCTTGCTTGGAATTAGGGAACAGAAAGTCAGCTCAAGTGATTGTAAGCTACCATTCACGTTTGTTCCAGGGTGATGGTGGACGGTCAGCTGTGGAAAGAGAGCAGAATTCGTGACTCAGGGCCCTGGTGACTTGACTGCATGCTTCAGGTTCCTTGGAACTTGCTGCTGAACCACTTGTCTGGTTATATGCTCTGTGTGTCAATTACAGTCCCATGTCTGCCCTACCCCAGAGACAACCACTCTAATTAGGAATAAGCTCACTGAGATCACATGGTTTAATGGCACACAGCTATCAAACAGGAAGCAGACCCTACGTGACAACATGCATGAAGTACAGGGGACATGCTTCAAGTAGCAAACTGCCAGCAGTGGCAGAGGGGTCTGGCAGACTATAGGATAGTTGATTCGAGTATAAAAGGAAGTGTTTAGAGAACTCTGTGCTCTGAGACGGATATGAGTCAAAATATACTGATATATAGATAAATATACTGATGACATGGATAAACATACCGATAAACATACAGATAAACATACTGATGACAAAATATACTGATGACATGGATATGAATCAAAATATACAGATGTACAGTTTTAAACAATACTATTTTCATATAGAATTACAGTGGAGATCTTCACCCTTGTGTTATGTTTAGAAATCAGGCTCCTTTGGAGCCCTGATTGACAAAGGTTCATGATGTTCAGAACTGACTTATAGGATTTCAGTACAGCATTGTTTTTCAGCCATGAGAACAGTTGCTAGAGTTGTTTCATCTCTTAAAAAGATAAAAAAAAAGTTAAAGCAAGTGATGCAGGAATAGCTCAGCACTTAAGAATAACTAATGGCCTTCCAGGGGACCCAGGTTCCATTCACAGCACTCCCACGGTGGTCCACAACCATGATTAACTCCAGTTCCAGGGGATCTGACATCCTCTTCTGATAGCTAGGAATATTTATTTTGTATAATTTGTATTCCAAATTCTGATTATTACTTTGTAATTTCATTTTTTTTTTTTTTAGATTTCATGTCATTGAGATCAAGAAAAAGTTGTAAAATGTGATCAGTAAGGAAATGGCAGTGATTCTTCAGACTCTTTCCCCCTTTATTCACTGTGGACCTGGGGTTGTCTGAAAGCAGCAGCTGTTTGAGTGATGTCCATATCTATGGTGCACATTTAAGAGAGAATACTGGAGCTATAGTTTCCACTGCACTGGGAATGGAGCAGAAACTCTAATTTAAATTCTCTTTGGAATACATGATCACTCATATAATGGTGTATTCATAAAAGCTATATTTGAAGATTTGGTATTGTTCATAAATAGATGAAAGAAGAACTCCTTGAAATGTGTCAGTTCCTCTCAGTGTCTGCTCTGAGTGACACACCCTTGTGCACACAAATTAAATGCACGCTCATGTGATGTTGCACTTGGACAGGAGATCCTCAAGCAGGGGCCTTTACAGTGCTTCTGTTAAGGGTTGCTTATTTCTGTTTCCACCGATTGTTAACAAATATTTACATAGTCACATCAGTCACTCTTAACAGCATCTTAGTGTACTGCAACTACTGCACTAATTGATCTAAACTTTTCTTTCTGTTATAGAGTTAGAGAAGTCAAATAAGGATAAAGCTCTGCTCTGAGATTTCTGCACCTTGAAACAGGCATGTTTAAAATATTCAACACTGAGGCAAAGTGTAAATGACTGTGTCGTGTGTAAATATTAGAGCTAAACCATCAGAAAGCCCGAGTTAGGCACCTGAGCCGTCCCCAGAAAGAAAACGGAAGAGAGGAAAGTAACCAAAACTTCTCCCCTTTCAAGAGCAGTTGAGTGCTTCTTCACATATCTTCTTTAAAGAAATCGTTTACTTATAGGCATGAGTTCATTTTTGAGACACCTAAATGCATAGTAGATGTTAAACCAGAGTTACAAGGAACAAAACAGCAAGTTGGAAAATTACCATGACCTCAGCAAAGCTCTGAGAAATTGCAAACATTAATTGTGTAATAAATGTGGATTGCTGCCATTCCTCAGTTAATGTCACATAGCATTTAAAACTATGCCCAAAGTGTCCTTCAGGAACGTTTAACTGTGCTGTATCATTTTTATGCATGTTTTAATGGAGACCTCCAGTTGGCAATTTGACACAACTCAACCCCAAACAGGACTATTGGGCTCAGCTTCCTTATATCCTTATGTACCATTAGAGGGCTCTGTGCCCTCACCCCATGATCCCTTCAGCAGTCAATGACAAGGAAGTCAGATTTGTGTCCTCTGCAGTTCTAGTCAATAAACCAATTCTCTTATCCTCATCTCTGATCTTCTTACACTTTGCAAGCTGAACAGCGATAAGCCTGGACAATGTCAGACAAGCCAAAGAGCACTGGAAAAACTCATGACCGTGTTTATAGCGAGCTTCACCCTTGATATAAGAGAATAAGCACAGGGAAAATATTGTGCCAATCCTGTTTACTTGGTGAAAGATTAAGGGAGAGAGAAAGTGAGAGAGAGAGGCAGATAGGGAGGGAGGGAGAGGGGGACGGAGGCAGAAATCTGACTTTGTCTCTTACTCTGTTTCCACTCATCATATCCCACACATACAAGCACACATGCACAGGCAAGGCACATGCACACACATATACTCATACACACAGAGACATGTTCACACCAGCCACCATTAGTCAATGAATTCTACTGCTCAGCCCAAGTTCAAATTAGGTGATTATACTTCCTTGCTCTCAACTATTTTCTCCAGTCCACAGAACCGAAAATTGCCATGTGCTGTAGCTGTTGACCTGCCATTGTGTTAGAAAATAGAAATAACCCATTTAATGTCACTTGAATATGGGTCAGTGCTGGAGGAGATGCATTTCAGTGTAACCTTCTATCACAGGGACTGGTACTGTGTGTGTGTCAGCTCTGTTGAAAGAGTCTTAGTGATACTGTGTGTGATGCCTTGATTTGCTTCTTTGTGAGAGGCTCACCGAAGTTGGATACTACTCAGTACTCACTACATGGATCAGCCACATCCATAACTCTCCCTTTCCACTTGTTAGACTCACCTGACTCGCAAATCCATTTACAAAGGTGATCAACACAACTATAACAAGAAACTTGCTGCCAGTTCTTCACCCTTTCCTGTGAGTCCTCGGCAGTCTTGTTCCTATCCATCACAAACAAAGAAACAATCTCTGAAGAGATGAGAAACAGTATTTCAAAGACTGAAGACCCTTCCTATCCTAATTTCTAAATGATTGTCCTGAACGAGGTCAGTCTGCATTGACCTACGAGTTTCCAGGAACCTACCTATCCTCAAAAACAACCTAAAACCTCCCTGTTGCCCAAGTATACCAGTAGCCTGGGTGGACTCCTGGTTACATCTCTGCCTAGGCTAGACATAGACACAGACACAGACACAGACACAGACACAGACACAGACACAGACACAGACACAGACACAGACACAGACACAGACACAGACACAGAC
>NC_034596.1:26675019-26685602 GCF_900095145.1 Mus pahari
ACATAGACATAGACATAGACATAGACATAGACATAGACATAGACATAGACATAGACATAGACATAGACATAGACATAGACATAGACATAGACATAGACAGACGCAACAATGTCAGAGGATCCTTGAGGAATTGGCTTTGGGGGGATTCAATCAGTCAGGAATAGTCTCCAGAAATAGGGGAACACTGAAATTTTCTTTCTAGTCTGACAGAAAGACAGAATTCCTGCAGACATCAAGACAAGGAGATGACATTCAGGCATAGCAGTGAGCTCCCTTAGAGGGAGGTTGTGTTCTCAGACACCCTTAGTATCCAGTGGGAGCAGACAATGTAGACTGAAGGACCCTGATCTTCACTGTCCTTATTGTATCCAGAATGAGTCCACAGTTATCAGAGAGCCCACTTCCCAGCCCACAATGCCTCAGAACCAGTAATGCCTTGTGATGCTTCAAGCTCATTTATATCTACCCTTCAGCTTTCAGTCCCAACTCTTAACATCACCATTATATTAAAGGCACCATCTGCCAGGCATGGCCATTAGAATCCAATTTTTCCTCCACCAAACATGTTCTTTGACACAAGCTCAGCTTTGAAGAGAGGGACTCCAGTCAAGCACTTGAGCTTTATCCCTCCCTAATGTTGACAGTGCATCTTTCACTGGTTCCTGGACTCCTCTCCACACGACCCACTTTCCCTTCTCAACATCAGCCCAGGCTTTTCCAAGGGCTTCCAAACAGTCTCAGATTTGTCTCCTTTGATTCCTTTTCCATAAGTGTCTTCCCTGGGCACGAGCCATGATAAGGATTTTATCAGTCTGCCTCCAGCATATTTATAACACACTGATTAAAAAGAATAAATTACAACTGCATATAAATCTCAAAAATTTAAAGCAAGCCTCCGAAGGGACAGACTAATACATGAAGATGGACATTTAAAGGTGATGACCCTTTGGGGCATATGACTGGAGAGAATAGAAAAAAAACAGAGTCTTCTGGGAGTGTGGGACACAGTCTATATTTCAATGGTGTTGCAGTATAGAAGTATGTGTATATATGCCAGAATTTTTATACTCTTAAAAATCCATGTATATTGTTTTATATAAGTAAGTTTTGCTTTGACATTATATGTAATTCAATATAGAACTAAAGTTTATGAAAGTGAGATAACATATGCCAAAATTCATAAAAGGGGCTTCCATTGCAGGAGATGAAGGTGAAATTATTCATCTCCTGATAATCAAGAGATGCCCAAGGGTTTTAGCAGCCTTTTGCAAGACCACCCAGGATGATCTGTGAGTCAGAAGGTAGTTCTTTCTTGTTACTGCTGGGATGGTGAACTCAGGAAAGGCAAGAACAAAGGGTGCATCTAACTCAAATCACATCTCATGGTGTCTGAGACACTCAGGAAAGCACAATGAAGCTGAGCTGGGTTAAGGCTTAGAGAAACAATGAGTCTGCAAAAAGTGGCTGCTGTGGTCCCTACATAAAGTCCACAGGGAGAGATGCTGAGTCAAGAAGAAGCTGAAAGGAAAGGGTGACAGGCAATACCCTCCAGCACAGCCAACAGTAAGTAGTGGGCACCTGTTTCCATTTTCAAAAGGAGCAGAAACCAGAAGAAACCAAATTCGCATGGATGAGTTAAACCAATGCACACTGATCTGGGCTGGCCTGATGATCACCTGATAAAGTCATACATAGGTTATTTTTAGTTTTTATCACAGATGGAAATTTCCATACAAGGTGAGTGTGATGCACAGAGGATAACATGTTGAAGGCCCTGTCACTATTTTATAACTGATCTTGCTTTTTAAATGGAGCATCACTGCACAGGGAGGGGTAAAGGAAAGGAAAACCGAGTGGGCAAATGTTAAGATATTAAGAATTTATGGTGTACACTGAAAGATGTTTGCTTGCACAACTCCCATGTCCTGACTGCAGAGTTAACCCCTACTCGTTGTTGGAAAAGTACTGAGTAAGCATTTCCAAATTATCCAGTTCATCTTTTCTGATATTACTAGGTTTTTATAAGTGGCAACGTGAGCTTTCAAGGTAGTTGCACAGAACGTAAATGACAGTTGGGAGGTTAAACCTGTGTACTACTCCATTAGAGGACCTGGGTTTAACTCCCATCACCAATACTGGTAGCCTCAGAGCTTTCTGTAACTACAGCTCCAATGGTATCTGGCATCCGGTTGTGGCCTTCACAGGCACTGCATTCATGTGCACGCACACACACACACACACACACACACACACACACACACAATTAAAAATAAAATTGGTTAAATGGGTGCACTGAAACAAAAACCAAGGCAACAATGCCATTTGTCTTGAACACATTTCTTTAATTAACTAAAAAGACAATCAGTTTTATTTATAAATGTAGGTATTACTCACTATACCTACAGGAGGTGGGCTTTAGCAGATCCACTGTACAGATATGGAAGTTGAGACTCTGAGGGTGTCTATGACATAGTCTAGGGACTATTTCATCTATGCTATATGAGCTGGGGTTTGAGCACACATTACCTTCAGTGAAGCACCGTCTTCCATACTTGATGGGCATCTTCTACTCGCTGCTAAGTGTCTCCTGTCACCAGCCCATCTTGCAATGGCACAGATCTCTTGATTAATACTATTTCCTGTGGTCTAGACAGAGAACGCCTCACAGATTCACAGGTGGAGAGTATAGGTAGAGATACAGTGTAAGGAGATCAAGGGATAATCTGAGGGCCAAGAAGAAACCTGAAAATAGGCAGGCAACATCAGGGAAAGCAGAGGCTGGGTCTGAACTTCCTGTCTCATCAACTTCCCATCTCCTTACCACAAAATGTAAGACAAAAAGATTCGAGATTTATCTTTATGTCCTCTCTGAGCTTCTAATTCTTAGGCAGTGCTTGCTAACAGTTTCAAAGATCAGATTAAAAGTAATTTTTAGACTTGAAGAGACAGTAGTCTGAGTCCACTCAGCTGGGTTTCCATCTGGAGACTTTGGGTATGTTATGTAATCTCTTGAAACCCTGCTCTGCTCAGGAGTAATTGCTCTGTGGGTTTGCTGGAAGGACTGGAAATGGAATGGGCCATTAAGATATTGAGAATTTATGGTGTACACTGAAAGATGTTTGCCTGCACAACTCCCATGCCCTGACTGCAGAGTTAACCCTTACCTTTTGCTGGAAAAGTACTGGGCTAGTGTTTCCAAATTATCCAGTTCATCTTTTCTGATATCACTAGGTTTTTATAAGTGGCAAAGTAGGCTTTCAAGACATTTGCACTGAACTTAAATGACACGCTACTGGGGAGAGTAGAATGCATCCGACTTGATGAGTGGAGATTGGTGGGTTTGAATTGCTTATTCAACTCTCTTTTTCTACACAAGAGTTTTTGCTTGGTGTCTAACACACTCTGGTCCACATGGAGATTTAAGTTCCAAATCCAGAGCTAGGATTCTTTTAGCTTATCCCAGTGATGGCAGGTCAGCAGATGGTTCAGTGAGTGAAGGCCCTTGCTGTAAATTCTGATGATCTGAGTTTAAAACCTAGAATCAACATGGCTGAAGGAAAGAATTAACACCACAAACCATTATGTGATTTACATAGGCATGACCACACTGATACAGACATATACAAAATAAATATATAAATATTACAAAATCACCCTTTCTTCCAAGTCAGCTTCACCTCCTGGGATACAAAGGATACTTTGTCTAAAGCATCCTGCAAACCCTTCAGCCAGACTAGACTAACACCTGAAGACACAGCAGTTAGCTCAGCAGCTGCTCAAATATAAGGTGCAAAGTCATAACCCCTCCCGTATTACAAAACAAAATATGAAAACTACTTTCAAATGCAAATCTCCAGAAAGTGTCCACCTCCAATTTCATAACAAATTTAATTTAATAGTAAGTAAGTAGCTGGTCATCTTAACTTCTGACAAAGCACCTGATGATGAGAGGAGGGCAAGGTTTCCAGTTCCAGAGCTGGAGGGAGGCAATGAGGAAGGCAGGAGGAAGGCCAGGTGCTGCTCTCACCTGAGACATCGTCCTTATTGAAGCTCTGTCTTGGTTGTCATGAGACACCACCTGCTCCTCTCAGACTGAACTCTACCCACAGACCTAAATAAGAGTTTCACCCAGTGAACCAATAAGTTTATTAGACTTCTACTGACAGGAACATAGGAGACACAAACTATCTGCATCACCAAAAGATCCTCTACCCTTACCTGGCAACTTCACGGAAACTGAGACCCAGAACCCCATCTTAGTTCACCTCCTGTCGGCTATAGGCTTCAGCCCTTCCTGAAGGTCAGAGAAGATATTATTATCTCCATATCTACCTTTCCCTGTCTGTCACATACCTTATCAGAGTGCTCACTGCACAGAAATAGCTAAGAGAAATGTCAGTTCTGGGGAACAGGTTCCAGACACCAACATGAAATCGCATCACACTGTTTCCTGGACCTGGGATGCAGCCTAACTTCTAGAACACTCCTTCTTAAGATTGGTGACATTTCTGGTCTATTCATCTGAAAACTCTTCTATGGGGATCATAAGAGAGAATAAATACACACGGGGCTGTTTTATAAATAACTGTCCTTAGAGAGTAGGGAGCAATCACCTCCAACACTCATCTCTAGATTCTTTGCTCTCACCAATTTCTTATCGTACTCAGTCTCTTATAGTAACTATCATTCTTTATGGACCACAAGATTATATTTTACTGCCTGTATAATTAGGGCTACTTCTAATGTAAAATTAATAGAATTATATGAAAATGGAAATTAATGAAAATACTATGCTAATGATCACTCATTTGCTCTCTCTGTAGAACATAGACAGCAAAGCCTGGCTCCTCCCACAAGAGCAAGCATCCACGCATCACAACTAATCATTAGTGGTAGTTATTAACAATATGCCAAATTTCCAGTAAATACAGATGAGTCTGATAAGACATCATAGAGATTTTTGCTGTATGGGTTTTCAGCTGTTAATGTGAAGCTGAGTATGTATCTAAGAGGTGCTGGAATCAGGACACTGTGAGGCTTAATGATGTGTAATATGTGGTAAAAATAGACTAGAAGACTTCCTAAGTAAAAACATCAGGTCCTTAAGATGGAGCCTCTGTATTCTCTGTTTTCCTTTTTTCACATTTTGTAGAATAATACTCTATTCTGGTGTCTGGATCATCCATTAACACTGACTGATGATTTTGTCTTCTGTAATGAATCACCCTGCACATATTTATTTATTCATTAGAGATTTAATGATTATTTAATATGCACAAAATACTATGCAACGTACAAAAGGAAGGTGTGTGCCCTTATGGAGTTCCTGGATATGGAGAAAGATAAGAAGGGAGTTCTTCATTAGCATTCACAGCAGAAGAGCAGAACATGTTCAAGAAGGCTTTGGGGATGTGAGTGTTTTGAATTGGGATGTTGAAAGATAAATAGATTTTATTACCTTTATATATATTAAGGGTTTTGGAAGAACTTCTTTGCAGAAGGAATTAATTTTCAATCTAATTCGATCTCAGGGGGGCATTCATGAAATTCTGAAAGGCTTAGTGATTTCCTTAGAAATACACTTTTTCTTTATCAAACAGCTAGCACACTCCATTATTTATTTCCATGTGGTTGTCACGCATTCCATTTATTAAATGGATAATTTTGAACATTCCAGGCATTGGGTACCAGGTGCTGGAAATGTGAAAGCTAATACGGTAAGGTCACTTCTGGCTTCCTTGAATCATCACAGTTAAGGAGGAAGATGGATATCATGTAATTAAATTAAAAATAACAGAAATTGCAAATCTGCGACTTTTACCACAGAACCAGCGAAATGATTAGGAGGTGATGAAGTAGAGGAGAAAGAGCTGTGATGTAGTGGTAGAAAGAGAAGAGGGTGGCTGTAAAGCAGTGATTGAAAGTGTATTTTCACAAGGTAGAAAGCTCATCCCAGGACAGGACAGGTGCCAGAGCACACAGACCGCCAGCCAGACCAGTTATACTGCACGCTTGCTGAGTCTTCAGATGCTAAGCAAACATCGAACCTGACCGTGCTGCCTCTTCTTCTCCCATGGCTTCCTTCTGGGCTCCGTTAAAATACACACAGAAGGAAGCAGGAATGTTTTCAAAAAGAATGGCTCCAACATTTTGCTGAGAGACTAGTAAAAAAAAACAAGTGGCCTAGACTAGACTGGAGGCAGGAAGGCTAAGATGGGTGGAGCCAGGCTGGGAAGAGGCACCTTGTAAGGACAAAGTCTGTCTGTTTCCTGCTCCTGCTTCTGTCCTCAAAACAGTAATAAAGCCATTGCTTGTGGAAGCCACAGAGACTATGGTACCATCCAATAGGATCCAAAGATGAAATATGGAGGTTGCTATGTCTTTTACAGGGATACCTACATGAGTGTATCTAGGCAGATCGCCACATCCACACCCTCCTCCACAGACACCATTGCACAATTACAAAAATGCTGCAAATGTTAGTGCCCATTTCCCAACTGATGCAGATAATCCATCTAAGAAACAGAAGAAAAACCGACCCCACTTTCATGGGTGATAATAATATTAATTTTAAAATATATAATAATTTTCAGATATCAGGAGATGTCACAGTACTCGATGCATGAGTGTGATGTCTTATTCGGATAGATGGAAAGTGTCGCCAGTGGGATTCAAGCATCCTCATTAGTGTAATTCTCAGAAGAATTCCTATTAAAATCAGGCACAAACAATCAGGCTCATTACCATCCATTTAACTCAACATTGTTTTTGAAGTTAAAGCCAACATAGCATACAAGAAACAGAAACAGAGCACACAGAGTAGGGAGACACTGGGATCAAAATACGTGAGAAAGTGTGATACACAGGGGCTTGGTCTATAGTTTGTAATGTGGCGTGGGGGGGCATATGTGTGCATATGTGTGTATGTGCATGTGTGCATGTATATGTGTGCATATACATATATAAAAAATAATATATGCATGTGCATATTATGTTTATACACGTGTGTGTACACATGTGGATGTCTTTTGTCATTCCTCAGGTACTATCTACCTTGTTTTATGAGACAGGTAGGTAATCTTACTGGCCAGTGGGCGCTGGGAATACTCCTATTTTCACCCCATAGTGCTGGGATTACAAAAAATGAATATGCAATGCCAAGATTTTATACACAGGCTCTGGGGATTCTTGTTCAACGAGCACATGAAAGACTGAACTGTATCAACAGCCAGAACTTCACCTTTTGAGGAGCAGGTTTACCGGGGATGCAGTCTCCAGGGAAGGAAATTCCAGTTCTCACCACTCAATGAGCAATGAGGAAAACACATTCCCAAGTCACACCCTGTCATCAAATAGCACATTTTTATTGTTTCATTATAAGAATGTTTTTTGTCAGTTTTATGATGAGTATTAAGCTCTTCTCAAGGGGCTCTGTCACACATCTAGAATCCTGACCCTCTTAATTTGTCACCTTTGCTCTGTTCAGGTTTTAAAGATGTTTTCGACTCTTGCGGCCTCTTTGATTAAAGACTTTGTAAATATCATCGTCAATCTCTTTCCACTCGGTGCTAAGCATGTGGAGATAAAAGCAGTCTTTGGCTGTTAGAAAGCGTGTCCCTGCATGTGTGCCAGACATGCATTCTTGGGCTGCAGCAATGGCCTCAATTCCAGCGGGGGCCTCCAGTCTGCAGAAAAGCTGCTTCTGCTGAAGGTGAAAAAAAAAAAAAAATCAGCTTAGATGACTTAGCTCAACTGAGCATCAGCTATCGTTCTTTGTGTTCCCAGAGCTGACTGCAAGTCAGAGCTTGGCTAGACAGCTCTCCTGTAAATAAAGCCACCTCAGCTCTACACCCGATCATCGTCAGCCTCTCTGAAGGCTGCTGAGACTATTGTCATCCACATCACAAACATTCTTGTTACAAGATCTGCTAGAGAAAGCGGACATGAGATTAGGATCAAAGCCAGACATACTTCTCTGTGACTGGGTGTCACAGCCTCGTGAAGTTAATTCAGATAATTGTCATATTTTATCTTTACTTTGGTTGCCGTGAAACTTAAACTCCAGGTGCAGAAAATTCTACACAGAATCTCTCTGAGCCTGGCAGGCATGCATGCACGTTATACTCTGCCTTGTGCTAGCTTACTGAGGCTCTCTGAACTTGATTCTCTTCCATTGAGTTTTGGTAATGTCCACTATCCCACTTAGTAATAAACTCAGCAATACATGTATATGAACCTGGCACGACATTCACAATTACATTGCATGGTACCTCTTGTTTTTTTCCTTGTATTCTTCCATCTCCTTTCCCCAAAACTGACAGTCTGTATTTGGCCTGGGATTCAGCTTAATGGTAAACACTTCACCTACCTAGGTAGTGGGCTTGGTGTGAACACATTACTTTTCATTCTGTTTTGCTTTGCTTTGCTTTTAGCAACCGTCGTCTCAGATGTGAAGACAGGAGACGAAGAGACGTTTCAGAAGGACAAATAGCCTGACCTTTGTGGGATTCCACAAGCAAGAGCATGTAAGCTTCTAATTGCTTTAAATACCACTCTCAAAAGTGGTCCGGGGGATGGCAGGTCACAGTCTCTTGCTATATGAATCAATACTGAAGCTTTAAAGACTGGCTAGAACATGAAGACCTTGAAGCCTCTTTTGCTGCAGGGAAGCTAAAATGGAATATTAAATATTTAAAAGTAGGTCAGACTTAATAAATGCATTTTGAAGTAACCCAGCCTTTAAATTAAGCCACAGTATGGAATGCATGAATTTGAGATGATATGTCTGCCTCCACACGGGTCCACTAGGGCACGCTTATTATGCTAAAATTCTATTTGCACAGAAAGGGTTTTAATGCAAACTTACATCTAAAAATCCACAATAAGGACTGAGAAAATTAAACTACTCATTCTCAGGCAAGGCCAATATGCCGGATGGGTGAGATGCTGGCAAAATTTGATGTCATGGATCTGGGACATAAAATTTCAGAGAAGTGAAAATATAACAAGTGGACATACTACTAAGGGAGACATGGACTCAGCCTGTGCCCTCCCCACACCCTGTGTGAAGGGGACAATGCTGCAGGAGGGGCAGCTCTTCATCTGTACCCTGCTCAGGAGACAGAACTCCCTCCGAAGTGGAGGATACGGTTCCCCAGCTACTGCTAACTGGCAGAGGTAGCAGTGGTTTCAGGGAGTTGCATCCTGGATCTGCAGGTCTCCCAGGTTTCAGGAAGATGTATATTCTAATCGCTCTCTGCCACTGTTTTCTGGCAAGTTGCCACTGGCTCTGCGTCAGGAATACCACCTTTATGAGAAAATACCTGACTTTTGAACTGGTAAATTCTGTCTCCATGAGAGACAAAACTAGAAAACTGACCCCTGTCTCCTGAGTGAACGAGGCACAACTCCATTAACTCTCCTCCAGCGGTCTACATCAGGACCACTTGGCTATGAGGACTCCTGATTTTTTTTTCCATCCCTTGCCACCTATTTCAGCCTCAGTCACACAATACTCAGGAAACACACCTAATCAGTTTGGTGGGAAACAGCTCAAGAGGATAATTAGTAAAAGTGTGCAGAAGCTTTCATACAGAGTGGTCCAACACAGACCTCCACTTTAAGCATGACATAGCTTTGCACAAACCAAGGTCAATGACAAGCCAAGGGAATCCAAATCCAAGGCCGCCAATGTACCTTGAAGGGCATCTCAGGCAATTCTGAAGTTTAAACCAAATGGAGAATCCCTAAAATCCTACCTTGTCCTGAGAGATGAAATTGGCTTTCTAGATACTTTAGGGTATGTGAAATTTATTGCCTTGCAACTTACTATTGCAAGGGATGATCTAATTTAATATTGAAAAATTCTAATTGTCACAAATTAATAATATAGAAATCACTTGTACTCTCTTATAATCAAAAAAAAAAAATTACCCTGCACACACACACCCATAAATACTTCCCCTCCCTATTTGAGTCTCTCCCTATTATCATTTATCAGATCTCTTCCTGTAGCCATCTTGGCATTATCTGACTCTCAGCTGTGTCTCTTCATAGATTCTTGCTTCCTAATTATCTAATACAATAAATGAAGACACAAAGATAGAAATACTCCCCTGGTTTGACAGATGTTCTGGTTCTTTTATCAAAGACCATACAAGAAGCAACATATAGAAGGAAGGGCTCATGATTGGAGACTCTAGTTCACTACAGAGGAAAAAGCATTGCAGCAGGGAATAGCTGTCAGCTTGGGCTACCTGCTTACATCTAAATGGATCAGGCAGCAGACACAGGCAGAAATGGGTTAGGGCTATGCATCTCATGGCTCACCCTCAATGACTAGCTTCCTACCAACAAGTTCTACTTCCTAAAGGTTTCATATGTCCCAGAACATTGCCAGCAGCTATGGACCAATATGTTAAGCACAGGAGTTTATGGGGAGGGGAAGGGAGAATTTCAAATAGAAAGTACAGCAATAACTAAATATTACTGGTTACATTTGGGGACTGTGTCTCAGAGGGGAGAAAATACAAGTGTCTTTTTTTATTTATTATTTTCTTTATTTACATTTCAAATGCTATCCC
>NC_034596.1:26686941-26716453 GCF_900095145.1 Mus pahari
TCTGTACCCCATTTTTTAATGCGGTTATTTGGATTTCTGGAGTCCAGCTTCTTGAGCTCTTTGTATATATTGGATATTAGTCCTCTATTAGATTTAGGATTGGTAAAATTCCTTTCCCAATCTGTTGGTGGCCATACAAGTGTCTTAGTCAGGGTTTCTATTCCTGCACAAACATCATGACAAAAAAAGCAAGTTGGGGAGGAAAGGGTTTATTCAGCTTACACTTCCACATTCCTGTTCATGACCAAAGGAAGTCAGGACTGGAATTCAAGCAGATCAGGAATCAGGAGCTGATGCAGAGGCCATGGAGGATGTTCTTTTTTGGCTTGCTTCCCCTGGTTTGCTCAGCTTGCTTTCTTATAGAACCCAAGACTACCAGCCCAGGAATGGCACCANCCACAATGGGCCCTTCCCCCTTGATCACCAAGAAAATGCCCCACAGCTGGATCTTATGGAGGCATTTCCCCAACTGAAGTTCCTTTCTCTGTGATATCTCTAGCCTGTATCAAGTTGACACACAAAAAACAGCCAGTACAACAACAACAACAACAACAAAAAGGCAAGGGCAAGGAGTTAAACTTCCAAAAAGTATTATCTATAGGACATGTTTTTTTGAAATTTCTAAGAAAGCCAGTTTATTATGTTGTGGCCCTGGGTTGAAGGCAGCTTGTTTATTCTAAAGTAAGTTAACTCTATCTTTCACCAACTCCTGTAAAATACGGATGTACTTGGACCACATATGGTCTATCCCTTGTATCCCTGTGTGAATGTAAGCCAAATTCTACTAAAATTTCAAAACTTAATTATGCTCAAGCTTATACACTTCCTTATGTCTTAAGAATATCTAGTCAATCATATATGTTATACATAAAAAATGTACATGTATGTACAGTGTAGTATATTGTAAAGAAAAAAAAAGAAAGCTAAATACAAGTGGTTAAAGAAGTACTGAATATATAGGGGCACATTTATACATTTAAAAACAACCAGCTCTCTAGGACTTGTTCCACTCTTGATCTTGTTAGTTCTGGTAGTAAATAAGTACATAAAATATATTCTATACTGAAGTGTAAAATCTAATGTGACGCTTCATAGCTTCCATTTTGAATGACAATTCTAAATGTATAAATGTTTGTTAAGTTGCATGGTCTTTGGGTCTAGCTAATTTAGGTCTGTGATGTCTTCTTTATTAGTGAGGTTATCGTAATAAAGTTTATTTTTTAAATGATTGGTTTAATAGCATGACACCCATTAGCTTTTAAATAATTTCATCTTGAGGATATTTGAATGAGACAGTGTGGAAAAGATATAAATTGATATAATTCTTAAGATTTGTTTTTATTTTGTGTGGTGTGTATGTGTGTGTGTGTGTGTGTGTGTATGTGAGAGAGAGAGAGAGAGAGAGAGAGAGAGAGAGAGAGAGAGAGAGAATGAGTCTGGATAGACTGAATGCGAGTCTGGATAGACTGAATGCCACACACTCATGGAATCCAAAGGAGGCCATCAGCTCTGCTGGAGCTGGATTCACAGGCTTAGGTACCAGGAACAAAACTTGGGTCTCTGCAAGATTAGTACATTCCTTTAACTGCTGTGCCATTTTACCAGCCAAGATCTAAGTTTTAATTGCAATGCTTTATTCATCCCTATTAAGTAGCAAGATGTTATGTGACTTGAAGACAAAATTCAAAGTGAATTTAGATTTTATCAGTTTATATTGAGCATGTGAATAACCCCATTTAATACAAAAATTGAGTTAAGTGTGATTATTGTAGTAATTTATAGATATTACTATGAAGTTTCAAAGGGAACAAAAGAAGAAATAGCCTGATTATAATTCTTTGCTTTTTTTAAAATCGTTTAACTCTAAAATGCAGTGTTCTTTTCACAAATTTATGTATAAACCAAAAAAAAAAAATTTCTGATGAGCAAGCTGTAATTCTCTCCTCTTTGATCCACCTGTCATATAGGCATCCCACAGCACACTGTCTCTGAGTGAGCTGCATTCAATCAGTGGGCACTCATATGGCTTTTTCACTCACTTGAAGCCATAGACTTAAGACAGGAGTGATACCATAACCGTGAGTTGTATATTTCACATGTTCTCCACCAGCCAAAACTCACATTAGATAGGAGTGGAGCTGACATGCTGTAGTGTCATAGAAATAAGAGCCTTCTGAAGTAGAAGGGCAACCAAACCAATAGCATTCTGGCTCCACCCTGGTCTCTCTCTGCCTCTTGCCTCTCGCCTCTCGCCTCTGCTCATCAAGGCCCGCCATGCTTGAAAGATGAGATAGGCTTTCACCTAAAGAGCCCCATCTAACGTCCCACCAGAAGGCCTTCCTGCACTCCAGCCATGGACCAGACCAAAGACTCTCACCCGCATGGGAACCACCCAGTACCCCCTCTCTCCCTGCCCTCTCCTCTCTTCCGCCCGAGGATGACTGAGCCGCCCCCAGAGCTTCCACTTTGTTCTCAGCCATTCCGTGGTGTCCAGCAATGTCTGGGATGCCCGAGACTGAAAACCTGTTATCTCTGGCCTCCATGAGGCAGTCCTCCTGCGTCTGCCCGCCCAGAGCACCAGAACTCTGGTGGGATGCGGGTTCTCTCCCACTCCCTTTATTCTTCCATGCCCGCTGCCCTACAGCTGCTCACATGATGTGCAGTGATGGACTTCATGAGTCACCAAGCATGCTTCTGCAAGTAACCTTGAGAAAGGCAATTGTTCATCGAGGTAGACTTCGATGGCATCATTTCTTTGGTAGGTTTCCATTCCCCATCTGAAGTGAGTAATGTTTGCTTTAGTCTCCCCAGGATCTACAGTGCAGCTTCCTCTGACCAGCACTTCCTGTCTACCCGTCAACCTGGAGTCCCTCTTTCCTGACATCTTCAAACTCAAAGGAGCCTCCATCATCTTTCTTTTCTGACCTTACAGTCTGAATCCCAGTGCTCCACTCTTGTCGATGTGCATCCATCCACTATGCAACTGAATCCCAGCACCTGCTCTTACACACACACACACACACACACACACACACACCACCACCACCACCACCACCAACAACAACAACAACAACAACAACAACGACGACAACAACACTCCTTCCACTTGCTTAGGGATAGCGTTCATTCTTCAGAGAGCACATAGACACTCCAGAGACCAAGAAGATGACAAGAGATGAGCATGTTTTCTGAACTTCACCTTGTAATTCTCAGCAAGAGGTAGCAAATCAAATGCCTAAGGATTTTTTTTACTCTCCGGGATTCCACTCACAGCTCAGACCAGCAGTCAACTAAAGGAACTTCGGAATGAAAGTGATCTGATTAGCTGGTGCTGGAAACAAACACAAAGGTAAACCAATATTATTTAGATTTCAGGGTAAAGATCTACAGAGCAGAGATTTTTAAAAATCAGACTGAGTGAAATTTAGAGATTTTTTTTAAAAAAAAATTCTAATGGCTGTCTTCATGCATGAAGAATGAAGTAGCTTGTAACTCAGCAAAGAAGCCATAACTCAGGTGAACACATACTGAAGAGAAGGACTAATCCCCTGGTATAAAAGGCAGAGGTGTTCAGAGGAGCCCAGTTACCAGCACAGTTCATTTTGTCATGGCAATGCTGTGCCGAGCAGCACGGAGAGGTGAGCCCGGGCACAGGTGTGTGTACAGGTATGCGCACAGATGGAGTGAAGGTGGCCCGGGTGATCTTACCATCACAGCCTGTCCTCAACACCACCACTCAGCAGGGAGGGGACCACAGCTGCTCTGACACTGCAGGGTGAGGTGTCACAGGGAGCTCTGAGACCATAGCTGTCACTCAAGGACTCATTAGCAATGGAAGGGAGTCAGTGAAGCCTGCTGTGTTGTCATCATGCTGGAGAGGGTTGGCTGCAGCCCAAATTAGCTTGCTTAGGGAGTGTGAATCAAAATGACATGTAATCTGACTGTTAATGAAAATTTCCTCTTGCTTCAGGCTTCAAATTCCATCCAGAGAGCTGTCATTTGGAAGACATGATTCATGATTCACTCCTCTCTCTCTCTCTCTCTCTCTCTCTCTCTCTCTCTCTCTCTCTCTCTCTCCTTCCCTCCCACCCACCTCTCATTTTACTTGCATTTCAAGTTGATATCAAATGTAAAAATAAATTTTAACCAGCAGTGCTTGAGCGACTGATGTGCAATGAATTTTATGGCTGAGTCAGTGGATCACAGAAATGACAGGTCCCTGACAGGGAAGAGTTTAGAACAGGAATGGAGTTGCTGCTGCTCTGGGTTTGTCTGTGAAGAAGGAAAAGAGCTCCGATCCCAAATGGAACTACTTTTTTAGAAGATTGAAATACATTGCATGAAATTCTCAAAAAAGAGAAGAAGAAGAAGAAGAAGAAGAAGAAGAAGAAGAAGAAGAAGAAGAAGAAGAAGAAGAAGAAGAAGAAGAAGAAGAAGAAGACCCCCTGAAAATCAAAATCAAATAAAACACAAATGAATGGTGAGTGGAAGTCCAGTCCCTGCTGGAAATGAGATGGCATTTGTTTCTGATCCTGTTATGAAGCAAGGAGAGGACCATGTGATCTGATGACGTGCCCACTGTGTGTGGCTACTGCTGACTTCTTACCACAAAGTACTCTGCCAAACTGCTTGGTATCAAGTGTGGCTATCTTTTTATTATTAAAATAGATTAAGAATTTTGATTAAAAAAAAAAAGAACAGGCCAAAGCCTACAGATGTAGGAAGAAACTGTGCAGCTGCCTGTCAACACCCTCTAATTGCTTAAAGTCATCGGGGGCTATGTAAAAGAGATAGTATTTTCAGGAAATTAAAAATAGAACAAAAATGTCCCTTTGACTGAGAATAGGGCCTGGGTTTTTGCTGGAAGTTCTCAGTGCAATGCTTGCAGTACGTGTGAAAGGAGGTGCACTGGAACCCTGTCCTTGCTCCACTTCCTCATGAAGGTGGTGAAGGTGGAATCTCAGGTTAGGAACCTCAAAGTCTTCATGCCATAACTCAGGCAAACACATTTCTCAAAGATCTGAAGATATAAAAAGATATTGTTATTATTCTGCTCAATATTGAGCAACACAACTAATATATTATTTACCATTATATTATTATATGGAATGTATGTATTATTATTCTACCCAATATTTAGCAACATAAATAAAATTTTTATTAACAAATAGATGATAACCTGTTTAAGAGAAAGTAGACCCAGAGCTCATTTCTGTTTCCATAATTACTGGCTCTTCTGGGAAATCTTAGGCGACCAATTACCTGTTCTTCAGCTTAGTGGCTATGTGTCAAACATGCAGCACTGTAGTAATCACTTCAGATTCTTTTTCACATATATTATAAAGTAAGGCCTGTTCTCTGCATATTGACCAGTTGTTGTTCTTTGTATTAATCATCATCTAGTATAATAATAATAAAAAAAAATCTTCTCTGACAAGAAGAGAGAGATGAATAACCTATGGGTAGTTAATTGCTACAGAAGGCAGTTGATTTTTATATCCAGCTATCAGAATAATAATACTCAGTTCTTCCTTAGGGCCTATAACTAGACAAACACAGGGTTTTGGCTCAGGTAACAATCACAACTATGAATTCAGTCATGTGAAGAGGGCTTTAAATTCAATCAAAAAGTATCTGGATGCTCCTACTACATTCATGGCATTGCTGTACCAGTAGCCATATTTCAACAGAGTAGTCATTACTGTAGCTCCCAGAGTTCACAGCTACATAAGGTTATTGAATTTTTTTCTACCCCTACAGTTTAAATAGAAATTTGTAGGATACATATATTTTAAATAGATAGAAGTAGATATAAATTATGATAGATAAAAAGATGATAGAGTGATGATGATGAGGGTGATGATGAAGATAGATAGATAGATAGATAGATAGATAGATAGATAGATAGATAGATAGATAGATTGATTGATGATAGAAGGTAGAGAGATAGAGAGATGGGTAGATAGAATTGTGCCCTTTAACCCATGACTCAGATGTCTTTGTAAAGAAAGTGGCAAAAACACTGTAAGAGACAGGAGTAGTGGGTGATGACCATAATATTATTTACTAGAAATGACATTACTGCTGTACATGTGAACTCAGTAGCTAAAAATGCATAAAGAATGTACAAGATCAATCTAACGATAGTTCCAACGTGGATAAGGAAAGGTTTTATGAAATTCTGTATCTAGCTGATGAGCCATAAGCAATCAGTGGCTAATGGGGTAGGAACAGTCAGTTTTCATCTGGGATGTGGCCCCTGAAAGCTGTTCATACTCTACATTCCTGTTCATACAGGAACACTAAGTGGACTCAGGGTATGAGAGAGAAAAAGAGAGAGAACATAAAACTTGGGAGAGAAAGTCATGGAGGATGGGGAGGAGATGAAGTAGAGATGGATTTGATCAAATAAATACACATTTACAGAATTCTCAATAAAAAGAACATATACCTGAATCGATATGAATAGTGATGTTATCACATTACTTTGTATGTGCTGAGACAAAGATAAAATCCCAACACATCCTGCTTCATTTGTCTCTCACTAATGCTGCAGAGATTACCTTCAGAACGCAATGAATGGAGACATACACAGCCTACACAGAAGCAGAAGCCACCAAGCAGCACCTAGATCTGCAAAGTTCCACATGAATTTCTTCAGCCACGTGGACTGCTGCACAGGAGGTTCAGGGGTCCCCAGAGGCTCCCATCACACTCACTTGAAAACACACCTGAACATTCTTTGCTACATGTATTTGTTTATTTCATTTATTTGTTTGTTTGTTTATTATTTGTGAGTGTCACCACATGAAGTGTATGCAAATGAATCACCCAAGAATGTAGAACAGCTTGTGTGGATCAGTGCTCTCCTTTTGCCTAGAGAGTTCTTGGACTTGAACTCAGGTCATCAGACTGGGTGGAAAGTACCTTGACTAGCTAAGTTATCTCACTGGTTGTACACATATTTCAATTGTGGCCAATTTAACATTTTGAAATAACCCACCTTTGAATCCAATATCCAGCTCTTTTTTTTTTTTTAGTTATTTTCTTGTTTTTGTTTTTGTTTTTGTTTTTTTTGGTCTGATATTTTCTTTATTTACATTTCAAATGCTATCCCGAAAGTTCCCTATACCCTCCCCCGCCCCTGTTCCCCTACCCACCCACTCCCACTTGTTGGCCCTGGAATTCCCCTGTACTAGGGCATATAAAGTTTGCAAGACCAAGGGGACTCTCTTCCCAATGACGGCCGAAAAGGCCATCTTCTGCTACATATGCAGCTAGAGACACAAGCTCTGGGGGTACTGGTTAGTACATATTGTTGTTGCACCTATAGGGTTGCAGACCCCTTCAGCTCCATGGGTACTTTCTCTAGCTCCTCCATTGGGGGTCCTGTGCTCCATCCAATAGCTGACTGTGAGCATCCACTTCTGTGTTTGCCAGGCATTGGCAGAGCCTCACAAGAGACTGCTATATCAGGGTCCCTTCAGCAGAATCTTGCTGGCATGTGCAATAGTATCTGGGTTTGGTGGCTGATGATGGGATGGATCCCCAGGTGGGGTAGTCTCTGGATAGTCCATCCTTTCATCTTAGCTCCAAACTTTGTCTCTGTAACTCCTTTTATGGGTGTTTTGTTCCCTATTCTAAGGAGGAATGAAATATCCACCCATTGGTCTTCCTTCTTCTTGGTTTGCTTGTGTTTTGCAAATTGTATCTTGGGTATATCATAGCTTCTGAAGTCCACACCCGGTGTTGTTTTCCTGGTGTCTGAGAAGCTGAAGCCCTGACATGCTTTCATGCAAATGTAGACTTGTGACCTTCCTTGACTTCTATGCCAGGAGCTGAGCTATGTTCATATAATCTTCCTAGTAACCCTTTCAAATACCTATGGTATAACTATTGAAACTGAGAAGGGGGGGGGAGAGTTTCAACAATATGGCAGAGATGAAAGACAGCGGTAGAAAAGCATTTTGTCAAGGTGGCTTTGAATAGATTCTCAGTAGACATTTTCAGAGAAAAAATTTAGACTCCGAGAAAAGTTGAGTCCACAGGTACAAACTCACATTGTCATAAACAAAAAGAACACCTAATCTGATTCTGATTATGGATGTTGGGTTTGAACACCAAGCTAAAATAGAGTTTGTCAAGTGTTTTTGTTTTTGTTTTTTGTTTTTTGTTTTTTGTAATGTTACAAGTTTTCTCCTCTTTCTGAGATTCCCTACTCTTGGCTATGGGATAAGTGTTCTCTCCATAGACATTGAGGAATGTGAGAAATACACATTTTTCTCCTACAAGCCGAACAGCTACAGAAAAAGTATCATGGATCTGCATTGTGGCAATTTCTCTTCCTATTCGTTTATTATCTATTTATATGACCAAGGGCTTGTAGGTGTTTACCTTGCACTTCATGTTGTGATTGTGTTTGTCCTTTAGTTGTTTAACTGTTTATCCAGTTTGACTGCTTAGATGTTCTTTTCGTTGATTTGTATCCATCCTTTCTTTGGTCATTCCACATCAAATGAGTTGTTGGGTTTTAGAGCGTTCTGTTTTCTGTCACTATCATATGTTCCAAGACCTCTTTCCATATAACTTGCACTACTATACAAAATATTTTCCCTTAGAAGGTCATCCTTCTCTCATTAAATCATGGTATTAAGAGCCATAACCTGTGTACTAGGAGTGCCATTGCTACCCAAAGTTTGCTTGCTCATGTACCCCAATGGACCTAAGAAAGCTATTAAAGAGACATATATGTACGTACTGACCTGTGTATCCATACAAGCAGCCTTTTAACACGTCCATCTGCAACTGTATCTGGTTAAGTATGAGCTCTTCAAAATGTCTCCAATCTTAATAAACTATCACAGGACTCCATCTAGCCGTACTGTCTTACACATCTGTCAGTTCCCACTTGGACAGTGAGAAGTTGGGCTCCTCCAACCCCCGCCATTCATTTACTTAATTGTTCAGCTCCAGTGAGCAAGGATGACTAGTCAGTTGTCATTCAAGTCCCCGTGGGAAGCTGTGCTGGCAACTAGAATGTAGCTGGAGACTCTCCTCTCACTTCGCTCCTACTATCCCGTGACATTTCCACAGTCAGGGAAGCTAGTAGCTTTACCCAGACTGTCCCCCACATCATTCTGTATGCTTTTGGTGACATTAAGCCCCCTTCTTAATAGGATACATTCCTTTCTGCAATTCCACAACCTTCCAAATTTGTGTTCTGATTCGGATGCAATGAAGCTTTTGCTGCATGATATACATCTTTATATCCTGACGAGTGAATGATGCCAGAATTCACTATTAACAGATCCACTTAAAATATCTGTCCCTCATCCCAGTACTAACCAGGCTGTCTCTGCTTAGCTTCTCAGATCACATGAGCTGAAGAACTTCTGGGATAGTGCAACCATGGACAGGACAGCTGTATCTCTTAAAATTGCAGATTCTTTACTCTTTGTCCCTTGGTTCTCAGGGTACGGTTGGCTGCAGCTGCTACAGTAATTGTTCAAGCTGAAATCTACAATCCACCACCTCCTTCTGGTACATTGAAGAATTGCCACGATAGAATGTATAGTTTTATAGACTAGATTCTGTCACTTTCCAATATGAATGGGTAAGGTCCTCCAAGGTGCTCCTTTTTAACTGCTGCTCAAGTACTTACTGTTTTAACCTTGAACAATATTTCACAGCCCAGAGAGCATCCTCATGGTAGGAACCTTAATTTGTATCAGCTTTGGTCAGTTATGACTAAGGCTGTGGTCATTATACATATTCAAACTTTTCTAAACTTAAGTTGTTGTTGTTGTTGTTAATCAGTTGAGTAAATGTCAAATGCACAGCTTTTCTTTGAATGGCACAGCCACACTGAGAGCTCCACAGACCCCATGCAAGCAGCTTCTAAGTTAGGAGTGGCAGTGGGCACCCCACTCGGAATCCCTGCAGCTCCCCATCCTCAGCAGGATTTGAGGGATTCTGTCTGTCTGTTTTCGTCAGTCTACAAGTTTACACAAATTCTTCTTTTGTCTAGTTTTACTCACTCATGACAAATACCTCTGTTGTCTTTTTCTGTGATTGTCACTGTCTCCTCCCCTGAGCTGTGTGTTCATGCACTTTATCCATTATAATTAGACTGCTGCTTTCTTCCTGTGTTTTGAGACTTTCATAAATATTTTGGTTGCAAATCCTTTATAAATTTTTATGGATATCATCTCTTAGCTTGTGACTTGATCTTTTTGCAGTATTTTTCACAAAGTGGGAAAATGTGAATTGTAAAAAATTCAATTGAATATGTTTTTGTGAACTAAATTGTTGTTGATCTTAATTTTACTGCCAAGCTCAAGTCTTCTCTTGTGTTTTATTTCATAAATTCTATGACCCTGAGTTTTCAGATCTATATGCATGGGAAGATGATTTTGTGAAACACGTGGAGTCCAAAACTAGAATCATGTAGAGGGTGGAAGATTTTGCCAGCTTTTTGCAGAATTCTTTCCTCTCTACCACTGCCACTGTTATGACGGTATTTGACTGTGTGCATTTCTGGGCTCTCTGTTCTGCACATTGATTGAGTTACTGTATTTCTATTGTGCTGGCTATGCCATGCTGTGTTGGTGACCACAGCTTCACAGTAAGTCTCCAAGTCATGTGATGTCATTCTTTCAATATATCTGTTCGTCTTTAGTGCAGAGGGAGCTATTATGGGTCCTTAATCATTCTTTGTAAACTTTGGAATCAGTTTTTCATTATTTACAAAATTGCTTGCCAAGATTTCGGTTGGAATTTCATTGACGCTATTGACCAAGTTGACAAGAACTAACATCTTAACAATACAGATCCTTCCAATGCAAGAACTATTTCTCCAACTATTTAGATATTCTTGGACTTCTGTTTTCTGTGGTTTATAATTTTCTTCATGTAAGTCTTGCACATAAGTGATTTTTGTCAGATCAATGTCTGAATCAAGGAGTGCCCTTTAAACATTAGTTTTTGAAATAAATTATGAAGATTTGATATGATTTACTTATAATACTTGATAGAACCCACAGAGCTACTTAGACAACTTTGCACTCAGAGAGAAGGACATCTGCTGTGGAGTCACTTGCTTCAAAGGGTATATACACATGTACATCACCTACACCTGACTTGGCCATTTGTTTCTTCTGAGAATTTGATCCATTTTGTCTGTTATACAATGCATATACATAAAATCATTGTGCTAGTCTGCTGGTCTTTAGGGTGCATGGAATCCTACCAGATACAGCCCATTTTTCTGCTATGAGCAGTTTGTATCCTGTTACTCCTCAGTGACCTTGGCCATGTTTTTTTTTGTTTTTTTTTTTCCATTTGATCATTCTTCTCCCAAAATAAGCTTTTTAGCTTCACAATTTATTCTGTCTTCTCGGTTTCATCATTTTTATCTTTAAAGTTTATTCTTTCTTCTGCATGATAGTTCTAGCATTGATTTGTTTGTATTGTACAGTTTCCTCAGAGGCAAACTAAAATTCCCTCTTAGTTTTTTGTTCTTTTCTAATACATGCATTAAATTCTATGAAATATATATAAATATGCATATTCTTTCATTCTTCCTTTCTTTCATTCTTTCTCCTGGTAAGCATTTTATTTATTTTTTTATGTTGTAGTGGGGACTAGAAAAGCAGTTATGCAGTGATGAGTTCACTCATGCTCTGCTTTCTGGAATTTTATTCTCATTTAGAATTTTTTTCTTTCTTTCGTGAACTAATGAGATTGATTGGGCTTGCTTACAGTTGCATGGGAAAGACACTGATTTATAAGACCATGTGGCAACAAAGACTACACTACTGAAGAAACTGTCTCTCCCTCCCCTATCAATCACTAAATTTTTCTTGCTTTGTTCTCTAATGTCATCTTGGAAGAATATTTTTGCTTAGTGTGGAACTGCATCTCAGTCTTTCATTATTTTATTCATTTAATTCTATTTTGTTGACAAGAATTCTGTGCAGCTGCTACTCCTGTTGCTCTAAGCTAAATTGTTTTTAATTTTCTGAAGTTTAAATTTGACAAACTGTATATGCTTTCAATGTCTGTCTAATACTTCATGTTCCCTGGATCTATGAATGTATATATATATATATATATATATATATATATATATATATATATGTGTGTGTGTGTGTGTGTGTGTGTGTATATGTATGTATATTACTAATTTTAGAAAATTCTCGTTTGTTATATTACATCAACCTAAAATAGTTGTATTTTAGGCCCCATTTTTTATTTCATCAGCTTTGAATATTCTGTTTACCACATAGTATAGTTGTTGGCCATTTATTTCCCCCTCCACATTTTTCCTTGTTGTTTAAGATAGAAGTTCTAATGGTCTACCTGAATGCTCACTGAATCCAACCTCACATAGCTTACCAATGAATAGATCTTTTGTTAGTATTTTTAGTTTTGACCTTTTATTTTTTCCTTTTGATGTTTTAAAATGTCCCCGTTTTTTTCTTAACATCACTGATCTGATCTTGTATGTTGTCTACTGTCTTGGTTAGTTTTTTTGTCAACTGTAAACAATATAGCATCTTCTAGGAAGAGGGAACTTCTCTTGAAAATTAGCCTGGATCCTAATGATATGGGCATGCTTGTGCAACTTTTTCAACTGTTAATTGTTAGGGGAGAGTTTAGACTACAGTGGACACCCTGGAGCAAGTAGTTTTTCATTGTATGCAAAAGCAGGCTGAGCAGGAGGATGGAAAGAGAAAGCCAGTAAGCAATGGCCTTCCTTTACCTCTGCCCCAATTCCTGCTTGAGTTCTTATCCTAACTTCTTAAGGTAGACTGTACACTAGAAAGGAAGCAGAAATAACCATTCGTTTCCCTAACCTGCTTTTGGTCACAGTGTTTATTTCAGCAACAGAATGCAAACAAGAATATCTACCATCTCCCTCAACATTCTTAAAATATTTGTTGTGGGAATTCTCAAATTCTCTCTGTGACTGATGGTTCAGTCTTTGCTGAACAATGAGCTTCTGGGCATAGCTCTCACGCTGCCTCCTTGCCAGGACCAGAGAGACCCTTGAAGGTCAGAGGTTTGGAAGGGCTGTGCTGTCCTAGGAGGAATTCCTGGAGACTTAGAGGTAAACTCACTATGTTTAGCCTCCATCAGTTCCTCGCTGCTCCCGTGTGGTGTCCCAGTATTTTGTAGCTTCAGCAAGTTCTGGCCTCAGCAAACCACCTCTAGCTAAAATTCCCTGGACTGTCCTTTCTATCTGAATTCCAGGACCACTCTTTGCTCCTTGACTTCATTTTCCTCATACATGCAGAATTACATCATTCATGTCTCAATTTTTCTTGTGATTATGAAAAAAAAAAGCACTAATTTCAGAGCTCATTCTATGTTGGCAATAGCTCTGCCTTTATTTGTAAATAGGCTTTACAGTAATGAAAGAATATGACATGATTTCATTATAGTGTACCATAGATTAAAAACAAACATACAAACGTGAAACTTTACTTAGCCAAACATGGCTGTATAATCAACCTTTTTTATGAGTTCTCCTTTACCAACAACTATCTTTACTAAGCAGTAAAGTTCAGACAACACAATACTTTAATCATCAAAATTATTATAAAATTATTAATTTAGCCACCAAAGTAATAATTCACATTTAACTATTAAAATCCAGCACCGAACTCTTAGGTACCTTCCCTGTCCAGTGGACCAGGGCTGTATTTCTAGCTTTGTCACTCTTGAGCTGTTTCTTAGACAATGGACTTTAAAATTAAAGTCTAGCCTTCTTTTCTTTCTCTCTTTTATTTATTTTTTAATTGGTGTTGTTACTGAAACCCTCTAGGAAGTTATTGAACAGGAGACATGACCAGGCATAGCCTTACTCCCAGTTATTAAAAACAAATGCTCGGGTTCGGCATATACGATACCTAGGTAGCTACGAGACCCAAAGTTTCTGTTTGTCATAGAGTGTGCTCTGCAGACCCAGCTCTCCCTTCTAGAGACCCGGCCTCCAGAGGATATGAGATGTATATCACTGTTAACTTGATGGGTTTCTCCACTGATCATGGACATCAGTCCAGCTGTTGTCATCTGCTCATGTCCTGTCACTTGATCTGTTGGCTTGTTTGCAATTACTGCATCTGTGTCCATGAGGAGTACTGCCTCGGCCTGCTATGCATTCCTTCTTCCATGCGCTGTCTGTCTCTGTACCTGGGTTTATGGAGTGCCCAGGGATGGACTCCTTGGGTGTAGTAGTTGTCTCTGTTGTCTCTGATACAATGAACTCTGGTGCCTTGTAAGTGTGTGCATCTTCAGAGAATTTTTTGCATGGGCGTTTGATTTATGGAGTAGAGTCTTATATCACTCTGGCTGGAAATGTTGGCAGAACTAATTCAATTTAATAACTAGGAACTAGTGAGTTTTTGAAAGTGAATTTTCATAGAATATTTTTAAATGCCCAGTTTTACTCAAGGTATCTAGTTAAAGCACTGCTCCAAATAACCCTTAACACTTTCCCTGCTTTTATTACATCATTTGCTATCATTTCTCCATTTCCTGACATGGCTACTTTGTAATTTTCCTCAGTTGTTCGTTTATTTAATCAGTCTGGCTGACTCTGCAGTGGAGTTGAACTTGGACAGTCAACGTGTTTGACTGGTCTAGGCTGTTGTTTTCTGTTCGGCTGCTGCAACTTAGATCCTCTCCTTTCCTCTGTGTGCTGCTGGGTTCGTTAGATTTCTGTGTTGAGAATTTGGGGATAGGGAGTGAGTGGGTATCCTTATATAGTATGATGATCCTTATAAGAGATATTTCTAAAAATAACCATTTCATGAGTGCAAAGAGATTTTAAAACGCAGAGGAAGAGAAGTTTGCTATGAGAATGTGTCTCCTAAAACGTCAGAAGATCCACCCGTGTAGTCTCACCGACATGGCTGTCTAGACCTACCCTGAGCAAGGACAGCACCCGTAGATGCACTAACACGGAAGAGGAAAAACTTATGAGGCGTTAACTGTAGACAAAGAACTACAGGCAACTGTGGGGTAGTAAGAGAGGTTAAAAGCAGGCTCCCCCGGGGATGAACCCCCTAGTTATTTACCAGTGGTTATTAGTGGCAGGCCTAATATTATATGCTTATACCTGTACAAGTAACAATATACAGTCTGAGCAGGCTGTGTAAGAGAGAGGGGAAGGGAGTATGTGGATGAGTTTGAAAGGAGGAAAAAAAAGCTGGGCGTGGTGGCACATGCCTTTAATCCCAGCACTCAGGAGGCAGAGGCAGGCGGATTTCTGAGTTCAAGACCAGCCTGGTTTACAAAGTGAGTTCCAGGATAGCCTGGGCTATACAGAGAAACCCTGTCTCAAAAAAAAAAAAAAAAGGAGGAGGAAAAAAATTGATGTCACTTCATTAAAATTCAATGAAAAAATTTAAACTGTATGTTTAAAGCCCACCTAGTGTTGACAACCTCCTTCTAACTGCTGAGTGGGAAATCTGAAGAGGGTAGCATGTTATAGTTTCATTTTTTTTTTTTTATAATTCAAAATGTTTTCCACTATTTTCTCTGAGAATTTTGTTGACACAGGTCATTTTGCAGTCTGTTATTTCCAAGTTCTTGCAGTGATGATATATCATTCTGTTATCGTTTTCAATAATATCTCAATCAAATATTCTCAGAGAATATGGTATAAAGAATTTAACCATTATAATAAAGGGGATGTAGGGACTTTTGTGGGTTTTTTTGTTTTGTTTTGTTTTAATTTTTTCCTGGTTCTTTGTGAATTTCACATCATGCATCCCAATCCCACTCATCTCCCACTCTCTTTAAACCTGCCCTCCACATTTGCAACCTCCCTGCAACAACAAAAATTCTTGTTGTAGAAGTTGTAGAGTGTCACAGTTCAGTAGTCTTTTGTCCGTACTTATTTGATTTCAAATGTTTATTTCAATGACTCCTTGGCTAGACAGGAGGCGTCTGGCTTCTGCTACTCTGTCAACACTAAAACTTCACTAGGGTCTCTTCTTAAATGTCCTGTTGTTGCGCTGTGTCACAGCACAGAGATCCTGTCATTTTAGATCTGGACCGTTCAGGCACACTAGCGGTTCATAGATGGGGTAGATGTAGGGGTGGGCAAACTCAAAGCCCAGGATCTGGGTCTGAGAAGTATCTTGGCTGGTCAGCGAGCCAGCTCTCTATCTTTTACACCCTAGGGGAAGCTCATCTGCAGTTCCCATAACCAGGACCAGATCTACCCTGCTGCTTAGGTGAAGTACAGGAACCACTCTCCCAAATGAGAGCTGGTGAGGAAAATGGCCTGTTCTCCCACTCTAATGACGCTAGGGACAGCTCTCCTGTCTGCTGTAGGTGGCAAAAGATAAGGGTGGGAGAGGGCATCTCTCCCTTGCCCATGTCACAGCAAGAAAGACAAGAGGCAGGGCTGCCTCTCACACACTCATGCCCATGGGTCCAGCTCACCCAGGGTGAGCTCTACTGTGCTGCCCAAGTGAGAGGGAGGACCTACTCTCCCAAGAGCTGCAGCAGGTGAGGGGCAGGGTCATCTCTCCCTCTCTGACAACCTTGGGGCCAGCTCTCTTGTCTACTGTAGGTGGTAAGGGGAGGGCATCTCTCCCTCACCCGTGTCACTGTATAGTAGACGAGTGGCAAGGACAGCTCTCCTACAGGGCTTCCTTGCCTGAACCTCCCGCCCCACCTTGAGGATCAGCTCTACTGTGCTGCTCGGTCACGGTGAAGGGCTCATTGAGCCAAGTAATGGAGCCAGTGAGGGGCAGAGACATGTCCCCAGCTCTCATGCCTCCAGGAAGAGGTAGGGTCAGGTATGCACAGCTCCGAGATATCAGCATGATCTGTGGAAGGCAGACAAGACCATGGACAACTGCTTGGCCTTTGGTGGGAACAGACTCTTGCTGCTGCAGTGCCTGGTACCCAGATGGGACCTCTGGTGGCAGCACAGGTCATGACCCCACCTTGGTCCCAGGAGGCATCACCAGCTACTAATATCGGGCTGTTGCTCACTACTCTCAAGACTCCAGCTCGGCTTCTCTGGATTGTTCCCACATTCTTCTGTTCTCATTCTCTTCCATTTCTCCACCACTTACCCATTTCTTCTCCACTTGTTCCTCTTAGTGGTGCCTGGAGCCCCTGAGTCTCTGGGGTGCTCTCAGGACTGGTCTCAGGAGTGCTGTGCTGCACTCATGCATTATGGCAGCGTGTGCGGGTCATCTCTGCCATGGTTTGACCCCCAGGCCTGCTCAATGCCCGACTGGTGGTCATCTTAGGCTAGCTTCTTATCAGGGATTCATGGCAGCGGCCTGGTCTTTGTTTCCAGCTCAATCCAACCCACTCGAGGAGCCTTTTGCAAGGTTACTTCGTCTTGGGCTCACTCCCACCCAGGATCTGTAGTCTCAGAGGCAGTGTTCTTCTAGTCTCTGTCTTGCTTCCAGTTCTGGGAGCCCATCTGGGCCTGCCTGTTACAAAACCGTTGGTCATCACAGGCTCACTTTTTTCCAGAGAATGTTAGGCTATTAATCATTCAGATGACCATGGGTCAGCATACTCATCATAGATATAGCCTCTCTTCTTTCATATGTGTGTGTGTGTGTGTGTGTGTGTGTGTGTATGTATGTATGTATGTATGTATGTATGTATGTATGTATGTATATGCATCCTCCTTGTCTTTCCTACTCACACAACTTTATGGTTTTTTTCTGAAGAGTTTTACTTCTATTTTCTTTTATAGCTCAAGAAACCATCTAAGCTGAGTGTGATAACACAGCTCTGCAATAGCAGCATGTGGGCTGTGGAGGCACAAAAATGAGGAGTTATAGGCCATTTTTTGGCTATGTAGTGAGTCTGAAGGCAATTTGGGCACATAAGACCATTAAGACAATTTCTCAAACAGCAGAAAGAAATAAAAAAGAAGGAAGGAAGGACTGGAGAGATGGCTAAGTGGTTAAGGGCACTGACTGCTCTTCCAGAGGTCCCGAGTTCAATTCCTAGTAACAACAAGATAGCTTACAACTATCTGTAATGGGATCTGATTCCCTCTGCTAGTGTATCTGAAGAGAGCGACAGTGTACTCATGTACATGAAAAAAAGAAAAAGAAAGAGAGAGAGAAAGAAAAAAAGGAAGGAAGAGAGAGAGAGAAAGAGAGAGAAAGAGAAAGAAAGAAGAGAGGGAAGAAGGGAGGGAGGGAGACACCAGAGAAGGGAGGGAAGGAAGAAAGAATGAAAGAATTTCATTTAGAAATATCCTATAACCACACTAACTATATGGTTATGTCACCTTGCTTGGTAGAGCTGTTTGAATCATCAATGTTAGTACTGATTTACTGAGTGGCTGTACTGAGTTGCCAAGGGTAGATGTTGACTATATGTAGAGATCTAACTGCTTTAACTTATTCACTCTATGTGTGTGCTCACCAGCATAGCATGTGTGGTGGTTTGAATTGAGTATGGCCACCCATACACTCTGGTGTCTGAATGCTTGGCACATAGGGAATGTCACTTCCAGGAAGTATGACCTTACAGAAATAGATGTGGCCTTGCTGGAGGAAGTGTGTCACTCTTGGGGAAGGCTTTGAGGTCTCATATGCACAAGCTCCTCCCAGTGTGACACAGTCTTCTTTTGCTGCCTGGAGTCCAGATGTAAAATCCTCAGTACCTCCAGCACCCGCTCTTTGCCATGCTTCCTGCCATGATCATAATGGAGTAAACCTCTGACCTGTAACTCGTCCTAATTAAATGTTTTGTTTTTTTTTTTTATTTATAAGAGTTGCCATGGTCGTGGTGTATCCTCACAGCAAAAAGACCTTAACTAAAACATCATGTGTTATTTTATATTCCACAGCACTGAGAACATGGTTTGCTCTGGAAATGACTTGGTCAGGTACAGATATAGCATGCTGACATTTTTTTTTTTAACTCTGACATCATTATTAGATTGCACCTAATCCCACTAAATCTGTGTTAGCCTGTTTGCATGTGTATACTATGGTGATTTTCTTCTTTTTTTAATCTTTTACTTATTTATTTATTTTTTTATACTCCAGATTTTATTCCCCTCCTGGTCGACCCTCTGACTATTCCACATCCTATATCTCCTCCCACCCCTGTCTCCACAAGGATGTCCCAAGCCCCACCCCTACCCCATCTGACCTCTAAACTCCCTGGAGCCTCCAGTGTTCTGAAGGTTATGTGCCTCATCTCTGATTGAACACAGACCTGGCAATCTGCTGCTGTATATGTCTCATATCAGCTGGTGTATGCTGCTTTTGTGGTGGTCCAGTGTTTGAGAGATCTTGGAGGTCCAGATTAGTTGAAACTGCTGGTCCTCCTACAGGGTCGCCCTCCTCCTCAGCTGCTCCCAGCCTTTTCTTAATTCAACAACAGGGGTCAGCAGCTTCTGTCCATTGGTTGGGTGCAAATATCTGCATCTGACTCTTTCAGCTGCTGTTGGGTCTTCTGGAGGGCAGTCTTGTATGATAGGTCCCTTTTTGTGAGCACTCTCAGAGCCTCAGTAATAGTGTCAGGCATTGGGACCTCCCCATGAGCTGGATCCCACTTTAGGCCTGTCACTGGACCTTCTTTTCCTCAGGCTCCTTTCCATTTCCATCCCTGCAGTTCTTTCAGACAGGAAGAAATATGGGTCAGAGTTTTGACTGTGTGATGGCTACCCCCTTCCTCATTTGAAGTCCTGTCTTCCTGTTGGAAGTGGGCTCAATAAGTTCCCTCTCCCTACTGTTGTGTATTTCATCTAAGGATCCTCCCCGCCTCCCAGGTCTCTGGTGCATACTGGAGGGTCCCTGCAACCTCCTATCTGCCTCAGTTGCCTACTTCCATTCTTTCTGCTGGCCCTCAGGGCTTGAGTCCTTTGCTCTCACCCAATACCAGACCAGGTTCCCCTCTCCTCCCAACCCCTATCCACTTTCCATCCCAGGTCCCTCCCTCCCTCCCCACTTGTGACTGCTTTCTTCTCCCTCCCAAGTGGGACTGAAGCGTCCTTACTTGGGCTCTTTAGCTTGTTGACCTTTTTGACTTCTGTGGACTGTATTTTGGGTATTCTGTACTTTTTATTTGGTTAATATCTATTTATTAGTGAGTACATACCATGCATGTCACTTTGAGTCTGAGTTACCTCATTCAGGTTGATATTTTGCAGTTCCATCCATTTGCCTGCAAAACTCACGGTGTCCACGTTCTTATTAGCTGAGTAGTATTCCATTGTGTAAATGAACCACATTTTCTATATCCATTCTTCTGTCGTGGCACATCTGAGTAGTTTCCAGCTTCTGGATATCACAGACAAGGCCTTTGTGAACATAGTGGAACATGTGACCCTGTGGCATGGTGGGACATCTTTTAGGTATATGCCCAAGAGTGGTATTGCTGGGTCTTCAGATAGATCTGTTTCTAATTTTCTGAGGAACCTCCAGATTGATTTCTAGAGTGGTTGTACCAGTTTGCAATTCCACCAGCCATGGAGTAGTGTTCCTCTTTCTCCACATCCTCATTAACACGTGTTGTCACCCGAGGTTTTGATCTTAGCCATTCTGATTGGTGGAATCTCAGGGTCATTTTGATTTGCATTTCTCTGATCACTATGGACTTTAAACAATTCTTTGAGTGCTTCTGGGCCATTTGAGATTCCTCAGTCATGAAACCTCAGTTTAGTTCTATACCCCATTTTTTGATTGGGTTATTTGGTTTTTTGGTGGTTAGCTTCCTCGGTTCTTTATATATTTTGGATATTAGTCAACTATCAGATGTGAGGTTAGTGAAGATTTTTTTTTCCCAATCTGTATGTTGCCGATTTGTCTTATTGACTATGTCCTTTGCCTAACAGAAGCTTTCCAGTTTCATGGGGCCCATTTATCAATTCTTGATCTTAGAGCATGAGCCATTAGAGTTCTGTTTAGGAGATTTACCCCTGTGCCAATGAATTCAAGGCTCTTTCCCACTTTCTCTTCTATTATATTCAGTGTGTCTGGTTTTATATTGAGGTCCTTGATCCACTTGGACTTGAGCTTTTTACAAGGTGACAAATATGTGTCTATTTTCATTCTCCTACATACAGACAGTCAGGTAGACCAGCATCATTTATTGAAGATGCTTTCTTTTTTTCCATTGTATATTTTTGGTGTCTTTGTCAAAGATCAAGTGTCTGTAAGTATGTGGTTTTATTTCTGTGCCTTCAATCCTATTTTATTGATCATCGTGTCTCTGGACTAATACCATGCAGTTTTTATCACTATTGCTCTGTAGTAAAGCTTGAGGTCAGGGATAGTGATTCCCCAGCCATTCTTTTATTGTTAAGAATTATTTTTGTTATTCTGTGGTTTTGGCCTTTCGAGATGAATTTGAGAATTGCTCTTTCCAGGTCTTTGAAAAAATGTGTTAGGATTTTGATGGGGATTGCATTGAATCTGTAGATTGACTTTTGTAGGATGGCCATTTTTAGTATATTAGTTCTGCCATTCCATGAACATGGGAGATGTCTCCATTTTCTGAGATCTTCTTTGATTCCTTTCTTGAGAGAATTGAAGTTACTGTCATACAAGTCTTTCACTTGTTTGGCTAGAGTTACCCCAAGATATTTTATATTATTTGTGGCTGTTTTGAAAGGTGTTGTTTCCCTAATTTCTTTCTCAGCCTGTTTATCATTTGTATAAAGGAAGGCTACTGATTTATTTGAGTTAATTTTATATCCAGCCATTTTGCTGAAGTTGCTTAACAGCTGGAGAAGTTTTCTAGTAGAATTTCTTGTGTCGCTTATATATAATAACATTTCATCTGCAAATAGTGATACCTTTATTTCTTCTTTGCCAATGTGTATCCCCTTCATCTCTTTTTGTTGTCTCAATTCTAGCTAACACTTTGAGTACTAATATTGAATAGATATTAGGAGAGTGTGCATCCTTGTCTTGTCCCTGATTTTAGTGGGATTGCTTCAAGTATGTCTCCATTTAATTTGATATTGGCTGTTGGTTTGAAGTAAATTGCTTTTATTAGGTTTAGGTATGGACCTTGAATTCCTGATCTCCCCAATACTTTTAGTATGAAGGGGTATTTTATTTTGTCAAATGCTTTTTCGGCATCTAAGGAGATGGTCGTGTGATTCTGGTCTGCTCCTGTGAAGACATCATATCCTGACCCATCCTAGAGAATCCACTGCACTCAGAGCAGTTGGTAAGAACCCCATATCCGAAGTCCCAGAGCTGCCGCTGGAAGCCCGGTGCGCTCAGGACCCATCACCCACCAAAACCCCTGGCCCCCATCCTCTGAATACCACTCCCCTTCTGCCCCTTCAGCCTGGTCCTTTCTGCTGGGGCAGACTCCTAGTTAGTTTGCTCCCATGAAGAAACCATAACCTGACCCATCCTAGAGGACCCACTGCACTCAGAGCAGTTGAAAATAGGCTGCACTCAGCAAGGTTGACTGCTAGCTGGTCTGCTTCAGTGATGACATAATATCCTGAACCATCCTAGAGCATCTGCTGCACTCAGAGCAGTTGATACCACAGCTTGAAGGAATGCGGGGCAATTGACCTGACAGACTGAAAGTCTCCCTGGAGTTTTACTGCACACAGTGAAACAGAAACCATGTCTGTAGCCACTCCCCACCCCCTGAGAACAACTTCACTCAGGACAGCAGCTTGACTGCTCCATTGAAAATCCAACAGTCTGAAGACCTCCCAGGAGATCTACTGCATTCAGCAGCTTCTCTGCCCCTCTGAAGAGTCCCCAATGGAAGGCCCTACAGGTGGTCTGCTAAAGTCAGGGTCTCAGGTCTACTGGGAGACCTGAAGCAACCCAAAGACAAAAGAGGCAGACTTCAGGCATAGTCATTCAGACCAGCAAACACCAGGGATATCCAGACGGTGAGAAGCAAGCACAAGACCACGAGCAAAAGAATCCAATATATGTGGGCATCATCAGAACCCAGTTCTCCCACTAAAGCAAGCCCTGAATACACCAACATGCCTGAAAATCAGGAAATATGTCCTAAAATACTATCTCATGAAGATAATAGAGTTCTTTGAGGAGGATATTAATAACTCACTGAAAGAAATACAGGAAAACACAGGTAAACAGGTGAAGGAATTGAATAAAACAATCCAAGACCTAAAAGGGGAAGTAGAAACAATAAAGGAAACACAAATGGCAAACCTGGAAATGCAAAACCTAGGAAAGAGGCCAGGAATTACAGAATAAATATCATCAACAGAATACAAGAGATAGAAAAGAGAATCTCAGGTGTAGAAGATACTGGAGAAGAGACTGACACAACTGTCAAAGAAAATTCAAAACACAAAAAAACTCCTAACCCCAAGTATGCAAGAAATTCAGGACACAACGAAAAGACCAAATCTAAGAATAATTAGAATAGAGAACGAAGATTCCCAGCTCAAAGGACCTGAAAATGTCTTCAACAAAATCGTAGAAGAAAACGTCTTCAACCTAAAGAAAGAGATGGCCAGGCAGGCAATGGTGGAGCATGCCTTTAATCCCAGCACTTGGGAGGCAGAGGTGGGAGGATCTCTGAGTTTGAGGCCAGCCTGGTCTACAGAGTGAGTTCCAGGACAGTCAGATCTACACAGAGAAACCCTTTCTCCAAAAAAAAGAAAAAGAAAAAAAAAGAAAAAGAAAGAAAGAAAGAAAGAAAGAAAGAAAGAAAGAAAGAAAGAAAGAAAGAAAGAAAAGAAAAGAAAGAAAGAAATGACCATAAAGGTACAAGAAGTCAAAAGAACACCAAATAAATGGAACCAGAAAAGAAAACCCTCTCAACATATTATAATTGAAACACTAAACGCACAGAAGAAAGAAAGAATACTAAAGCTGCAAGAGAAAATGGCCAAGTAACATGCAAAGGTAGACCTATCAGAATTACACCAGACTTCTCAACAGAGACTATGAAAACCAGAAGAGACTGGACTGAGGTCATACAGACTCTAAGAGAACACAAATGCCAGCCCAGGCTACTATACCCAACAAAACTCTCAGTCAACATAGATGGAGAAAACAAAAAATTCCTGATGTTTTTCTTGTATGCAGTATGCGCCCCAGCCTTCCTGTTATCCAAGCTCATAACCTCTACTGTAGCTAAGGTCCTTAATCACACTGCAGGACTCGCACAGTTGACTTGGTTGTTTAATGTGGGCCATGCCCTACTTATCTCTAGCTCTTCTACCTAGTATTTTTTCTGTCATCATTTTGTAAGATTTTTTACTATTAAATTTTCATTTGGTTGAATATTTAACAACTATTGTTTCCTTTGTAGCTAAGACTCCTTCTTGCAGTTACCTCTCTCTCTCTCTCTCTCTCTCTCTCTCTCTCTCTCTCTCTCTGTGTGTGTGTGTGTGTGTGTGTGTGTGTGTGTGTGTATGTGTGTGTGTGTATCTAGGTCAAAGGACAACAGGGAGTCAATATGTATTTTTATTGAGAGATTACTAGTTTCATTGCATTGGTGGTCAGAAAAGATGCTCAACAAAATTTGAATTTATTATAATTTGTGAAGATTTCTTGTGTGGATTATTAATTGACCCATCATGTATCATGTCCTGTGTGTTAGTGGAAAATATGTATGTTCTGGATCATTGAACGGAGTTTCCTCTCAGGTCCATTTTCTCATGACTTCCATTAATACTTCCCCTTCTTTATTGACCTGCTTGTCTAAAATAAATTGCCTAGAAATGGTCTGGATGAAGTCATCTGCTTTTGTATGGAAATTAGTCTCTTCTTTGCATTCATAAATGCTAGCTCTATATACTTGCTTGGGCACATTTATGATAAACTTACTTCTTGCAAAAATGGCATCATGTAATATCTTCCCTCATCTCTTTATTACTTTTAAAATCTTTTCATCTCATTTAAGTACAACTGTTCATGTTGCTTTTGATTCAGTTTGCATGGCTATTTTATGTCTTTAGGACTTCGTACGAAAACTGCTAATTTCTTGTCCTATGGCTCAGGCACAGACTCATATGTCAGAGAAAATCTTGGCAATAGGACTCCATTGAAATCCTTCTTGTCAGGATTCTGGGGTCTGAAATGCAATGCCATGGACAGTGCATGAGATGTATCCACTTCAAGGAGTGATTAGCATGTCACCTCCACAGCACAGAAGCCTGCTACTGAAACCTGCAGTTCCTTGTTTAATTAAACTGTGATTTAAATCATAGTCAGAGCTTCAGTAAGACATTCCTCTAAGTAAAATACTTCTTTTCCTCCTTCCTACAATAAACAATTCTTTAGAATATGCCTTACATATTTTGTCTCTGTTGTTTAATGCAAGATATCTAGAAATGGCTACAGTATTTAACAAACCACTTACAATTCTGTTTATGGTATGGGGCATTGCTAAATAGAAAGATTAATCATAGTTTCTGTGTACCAAATGAGCTGGAAGCAAGCTAGCTGATTCATACAAAAGAATCGTGAGTTATAAAATAGCCATGGGGTGGATAAAGAAATGGACAGATCACTAGACAGATCTTCATGTCGGTTTTCTCAAAGATGCTTTCTTCATTCTCTTTATAAATGAAAACACACCCTTGACTTTCGTAAAACCTTCAACAGCAACGCAATCACTTCAGACATCCATTCCATGCAGATGTTGGGAGAAGAATCCCCGAGGAGTTTGTGGGCATGGATTTTGATATGCTAATAGTTCTGTGGGAAAGCATTTTCAATATTCTCTCATAAAGAGGCAATCTCAGCATTCAAACAGCCAATATGCAAGGTGATTGCCCTGGGATGGAAAACCAGGTGATTTAAAGAGTAATTTGACCCTTAAAATCCCTGCTGTGGAAAGCTCAAATTATTGAGATTGGCTGTCATGGAAACCAGGATCAATTCAGACAAAGCCATCACTGACATAAAAAGTCCTCCTACTGCAGCCAGGCCCTGCCCTCTGCAGGCCATGCAGGCAGCACACCATCAGACAGGCTCTGCCTATTACTCATGTGTGGCCTCCATATTTAAAAGCAAAGCTGGTTAGTTCATATTGTTGTTCCACCTACAGGGTTGCAGCAATATGAACTAACCAGTACCCCCTGAGCTCCTGTCTCTAGCTGCATATGTAGCAGAAGATGGCCTAATCAGCCATCACTGGGAAGAGAGGCCCCTTGGTCTTGTAAACTTTATATGACCCAGCACAGGGCAAGGCCTGGGCCAAGTAGTGGGAGTGGGTGGGTAGGGGAGCAGAGGTGGGGGGAGGGGTATAGGAAACTTTTAGGATAGCATTTGAAATGTAAAGAAACAGAAACCAGTGTTTTCTGGCTGCTGCTGCTTCTGCTGTTCTTACTCATGTCCTGAGACTAGATTAAGAGTGTAAAGAATATGGTACCTAGTTCCCTTTATAAGCCACTCTCTTATTAGATTGTGCTTTTAGAAATGAAAGGAGTGTGTTTCATTAAAGTTCAAACGCCATTAAGTAGAAGTATAGTGAGTGAGGTGTGTGTGTGCGTATGCGTGTGTGTGTGTGTGTGTGTGTGTGTGAGAGAGAGAGAGAGAGAGAGACAGAGACAGAGAGACAGAGAGAGAGCTAGTGAAAATGGTTGTGGTGACCAGTTCTCCCAGTGTCCCTCTACTCCTATGTAATGTTTTCTCAAGCATCGAGCTTTGCCAGCCTCCAGATTACAGCCCTATAACTTGCCTGCCTTAGCTTTCAGACTCCATTGGAGCACATAACATTTTACTAGGATGCTGTTAAATGACACCAGGGGGATTAAATTTTACACTTTTGTTTGTTTTAAAGATTCTCTAAGGGACTAATTAGGAGAACTTTGGGGTTTTTTTATGCTCTTCCAAAAAACCATATACATATTCTCCAGCAGACCCTGCAGTGGGGACTCTGTGAACTCTATATTTTGTATTTCAAATAAATAAGTCTGAAAATTGACATAATGGTTTCAGATATTAATATATACAAATAAATTTTAAGGTTATGTGAATAATATCGATAAAACGTTGCACTGAAATTTTCATGAATAAGCTGAATAGATGTTGGCTTCTGCATGTTAATAGATCTCTTTCCTTCTCCACACAGACAGGGGTTCAAATTGAAAGGGGAAAATTTATTGAAAGCCCTGAGATTTTTCTAGAATTTATTGTGTACGTGCTAGAAATATTTTAAGAGATTCAAAGAGGTTTAATTTTAACATCTAATAAAAGATGACTGTGAAAATTTAATTCAGTCAAATGACGTCATGTGAGTGGAGGGTGTAGATAATAAAACTAGGTCAACATTATGTATTTTAAGCTAGTAATAAGTGGCATTATATTTCCTGAAGCTAAAAACTAATAACTGTATGCTTATGTACTTCTTCTTCTTCTTTTTTTTTTTTAACTAAAGAAAGTAGATTATCTGAAAATTGGGCCACTTTCATGAATCCAAGACCTCTATAATATTTACTTTGCATGATATGAATTTCTGAGGAGGGATCACCTTTTCTATAGAAAGAACATTTGTGGCTTTCATACCATACCTTCTCTCTGTTATCCCATTGCATGGAAATGAGCAAGCAGGGTTGCAGGAAATCTGACCTAGCATAATAATGGAAGCCATCAGGAAAGTCCAGTTCCCAAGGAAGCACAAAAGGGAGCATCACTGGGTCTTCAGGAAGTGCCCTTAGCCCAGGAGAAAGTTGGCATGGCAACTCTGTGACATGAGTTCCATGGAAATCCATGGCCATACATAGTTAACACAAAATGATTTTGAGCAAAGAGATGATGGGATACATCCTGGCCAATTATGGATGGAAAATACCCATATTACACTGCAGAACCTTTGAAAGCACAATCCAAAAGTCAGAGACAGCAGGTTAGGGTTAGGCCCACAGCTGGCCGGTTACAAGTTATATCTGGAACTAGGTCAATTGATTTCTTAGTAAATCAAAACGAAATAAGAATTAGAGACTTACAATGCAATGCCGGAAATATACAGGATGCCACCTGAAGATACCCAGCATTAAAAGATGCTTTATCTCAAGCATGTACAATAAATCAGTCCAAAACTCCCAGTGAAATCTGTGGGACCATGAAAGGCAGTCTGTGTTCTGGTCGAGTGAGGCTTACTCTGCAGACTCAGTAGAAAATTCTACAAGGGATGGAACAGTGAGCGATACCCCAAGACACAAATGCCTGACATCACAAGCCCTCAAATCCATCATTCTGCGGTCATCAGTCACGGAGACAGTCCAGACTCCACCCCCACAGTTACCTGGCAATAGCCAGGATTGCTTCTTCCCACAGTTACTTTGCAACAGCAAAGTAACCCAACCCACTATAAAAGGGGCTTCCTGGCCCCTCATCTCTCTGTTGCCTTTCTTGCTTCTCTTGCTTCCTCCCCCACTTCTTCCCTCTCTCCTCCTGTCCATGCCCCCCTCTGCCTCTTTACTCCTCTCTCTCTCTCTCTCTCTCTCTCTCTCTCTCTCTCTCTCTCTNTCTTGCTTCTCTTGCTTCCTCCCCCACTTCTTCCTTCCTTCCTTCCTTCCTTCCTTCCTCCCTCCCCTTTCTCTCTCTCTCTCTCTCTCTCTCTCTCTCTCTCTCTCTCTCTCTCTCCTTTTCTAAAATAAAGTTCTAAAACCATGGACCATCTCTGCTCATCAAGACCTGCCATGCTGGAGCAATGGAGCAGGCTTCCCTCTAAACAGCTATGTATCTAACTTCCCACTCCCAGGGGAGGCCTTCCTATGCTCCAGCCATGACTGTCAGCCAACCCAAGCAGCTGCCCAGCTACAGCCCGAGATAGCCAGACTCTCCTGTCCCTGCAGTAACCTACTAGAGCTCTCCCCTACCCTCCCTTTGGCCACTGGGCCAGAATCCACTGAGGGTCTGGTCTCAGCTCTTCTATGACATACAGAGGTCTGGGATGTCTGAGAGCAAGAACCTGTCACCTCTGGCCCCGTGCGGCCCAGGGACCCCAAAACCAACTCTTCTGTGGTGCCCAGTGGTCTGTGGTGCTGGAGAGTCAGAGCCAAGACTGTGTCTTCTCCACCCCTCCACCCCACTCCCAAAGTAGGGTTCTGCAGCCTGTGAGACCCGAGTCCCATCCCATGGTAGTTCTGTGGGATCCCACAGCAGTCTCTCTGAGCTCTGGTGTGACAAAGGTCTCTCCCACCCCTTTATTTCACCATGTCCGGTGCCCCACAGGTGGTAGCAGAGGATGGTTGCACCATCCACATGAGACAGAGTCAGCTAAAGTGTACCCTCCATACAGAGACCTACATCAGAACTCCAGAGTGTACAAGACAGTGAGTGACCTAGTTCGAAAAATTTGCAAAACACAAGAAAACCAAGATGAAGGAAGACCAATGTGTGAATACTTCATTCCTCCTTAGAATAGGGAACAAAATACCCATGAAAGGAGTTACAAAGTAGAGAGCAAGAGAAATTACCCAAGGAGCTGAAAGGGGCTACAACCCTATAGGTGGAACAACAATATGAACTAACCAGTACCCCCCAGAGCTCATGTCTTTAGCTGCATATGTAGCAGAAGATGGTCTAGTCGG
>NC_034596.1:26716464-26739360 GCF_900095145.1 Mus pahari
TCTCTCTCTCTCTCTCTCTCTCTCTCTCTCTCTCTCTATCTCCCTCTCTCTCTCTCTCCACATTTTTCTGGCCACAGAATTATGGAGCTGGGTCCTCATGTTAGGAGCCTATGTCTGGGAGCATGGCAAATGGGCCTTCTGTCCCTTGCAGATTAATATGTTGAGTCACCAAGGTTTGAACCTAGCTCAACCAGAACACAGGCTGCCTTCCATGGTCCCACAGAATTCAAGATGCAAAGATGTTAAATTCTCAAGCAAAGAAATAAAGGCAACAATTCTAAAGATACTCAAGAAGCTAATCCAAAAATTTAACTTTGAATGTTTTACCAAGAAACTTGAAAGGGAAAATAACTAGTAGAATAGTTTGGAAATTGTAGGAATTGAATATAGGCAGTAAAAAGAAATCACTGGTTGGGCTTGGCAGCATAATGTCTGTGCCAGAGAAAACCACTCCCAAAGCAGAGCCTCAGGCCGCGGAACACCTGCACAACCCAATGTCTATCTACATCATGGGATTTCAGAAAAGGAAGGCTTCAGGGGAAATGGAAGTTGTTAAATAAATAGAGCTGAAACTTCCAAAGTTGCTCCAAAATATAATCATACACTCTTCAGTTCTCACAGAGACCCTAACTGGAAACAAGAGAAAGAAATCCAGGATTACACATATTGTAAAAAATATTTCCTGAAACTGAAGGCAAGGAAAAATCAAGATGGCATACTAGCAAATAGACTATTCAGTTTCGTGGTTAATAATTTAGTGACTGCATGTTTCTCCTCATGAGTGGTAGAAGCCAGAATAGAGTATACTTACAGTAGCAATGAGCAATAGAGCAAATATTTTAATTACCAAAAGTATTTCAGAGTCAATAAAGACATTCCTTTACTTACTTACTTACTTACTTGTTTGTTTGTTTTTAAAAGATTTATGATTTTTTAGTTGTGTACATGTGTACGTGCCAGTGTAGTTGTCATGTGTGTCCTTGTACAGACAGATCCCCTGATGCTAGTGTGATAAGCAGCACGTAGTGAGCAGTCTGATGTGGGTGCTGGGAACAAAACTCAGGTCTACTGGAAGGACATCAATGCTCTTAACCACTGAGCCATCTCTGCAGCCCCGAGTAAGGAAAAATGGCAGCTTGATGAGAAAATAAAAAGAGAATTCAAACTTCAATCAGGTTGATTTTGGCATCATTTTCTCTTAACTTGTTCCTTTTTATCAAATGGAAAGTAAAGCGACCGACTTCAACTGTTGCTTGTGTCTTGGTCGTCTTCTTTAGTCCTGAACCTTTGTGCCCTATGTGCTATGCATGTTCATGTGTGTTTAGAATTGTTACTTAATGTATGTTGGTTTAGTGCACACAAGTGAAATGATTATAGGTAACAAGCAAACTCTAGTGTTTGAAATTGTCAGATATTTCATAATGCTGGAAGCTTCCCTCAATCTATTGCTATAATAAAATTACTAGTCTTTTGAAAATTTTGAACAGTTTTAGTTGATTTTCTTAACAAGTCCAGTACATTGCTATATTCTGTATAGGATTATTCTGTCACATGTATGATGCTACATAATTACATACATAGTAATCACAGCTTTCTGATTTTTTTATCATAGAGACACATAAATCAAGCATAAACTTTTTAAAATTTATATGCATTTAATAAACATCGGCTTCTTCAGAGTCACAGCCTTCAAATATCATCAAACTTCACTCAAAATTTTAACTCTTGTTCTGCCTCTGACCAATTTAAATTGATTTCTTTCACACTTGGGTTTACAGTAAACTGAAATCTGATTTTGCATATTCATATTTTTCCTAATTTTTTTTTCAGCTATGTACAGAGAGGTACATTTGGAGTAGCAAAATGAAAGTTAGACATTGTTAACAGAAATTGTTAACAGAATGTTAGTAGTTCTGTCTCTACTCTTTTCCTAACAGTATCTACTCACAGGTGGTTGGGTGCACCACTACATTATGATAAATATTGGGTGATAATAAAAGTAACATTACTTCCCATCACTAAGGAATCACATGTAAATGTAAGTCTGCATGCATCTATGTACAATTATGTGGAACAAAACTGGTGTTATGATGAAGAAATTGGGCCAGACTACCCCACCTGGGGATCCATCCCATCATTAGCCACCAAACCCAGACACTATTGCACATGCCATCAAGATTTTGCTGACGGGACCCTGATATAACAGTCTCTTGTGAGGCTATGCCAGTGCCTGGCAAACACAGAAGTGGATGCTCACAGCCAGCTATTGGATGGAACACAGGACCCCCAATGGAAGAGCTAGAGAAAGTACCCAAGGAGCTGAAGGCATCTGCAACCCTGTAGGTAGAACAACAATATGAACTAACCAGTAACCCCTGAGCTCGAGTCTCTAGCTGCATATGTAGCTGAAGATGGCCTAATCGGCCATCATTGGGAAGAGAGGCCCCTTGGCCTTGCAAACTTTATATGCCCCAGTACAGGGGAATGCCAGGGCCAAGGAGTGGGAGTGGGTGGGTAGGGGATGAGGGCGGGGGGGGGGAGGGTATAGGGAACTTTCGGGATAGCATTTGAAATGTAAATAAAGAAAATATCTAATAAAAAAGAAGAAAAAAAGAAATATAGTCGATGAATATAATTGATTGCTAACACAGTGCTAGGCTTTCACACGGAACATAGATATGCACAGATGACCAATTTATTCATTGAGCTTTCAGCCAACATTGTCTACCATTATATTTCAAGGAAAACAACCATCATTTTAAAGTGAGAATAGACAGAAAGAGCGCTTCATCTAGATTCAAAATCACCTAATGTGCTCTGCTCTAAAGACCTGTGGGTGCCCACAGACTGTCTCCTGAATCAAGGCACACTTTCTGAAAAATGTCCCGAGATGATCAACAAAGAGTCAAGATGGTGGAGAGAATGTAGACCCATGGAGGAGATGTGAGGCAGGCCCACCATACCCAGGATCATCCGTGTAAGCTTTTGTGTAATGAGGAAACTCAAGGAATTAGGAATACCCCTAAGTTTCGAGCTCATAGTGGGTGGTTGGTAAGGGTGGTAGTCAAGGACCAGAAGGAATTACAAAATAAGCTACCAACTCCTGTACTCTATGGCACACGCATTACCCCAATTTCTTCTTTGGCGTAGGTGAAGCGGTTAATATTCTGAGTGGATTGCTAGAAAGTAGAGATGGTGCTTCCCAAGAGAGTAATCCAAGAGGACATGGTGCTTCACCTTGAATCTCACCATCTTGAACCCAGGGCTTTAGTATTCTCCACTCATTGACTAGGTACTCTGGACTAATAATGAACAGACTGACTGTTGTGTTTCTATGTTTATTAGACTCGCGCTTCCATAAAGTCAAATGCATCCTTCTGTATGCATTTTATACTCTGAGAGAGAAAAAAAAGACAATAAGGTTTCCATGATAGATTTGAGCAGACTCTTAATCATTTCCACTATTTAGGTTAAATGTAATTTTCTATAATATCTTCTTCTCTGCTTCCTGATGGGATGGAGCCTGCCAGTAGCATGTAACATGTTCTTATCCAAATGCTGCATTGCTGTTCACAGTGGCTCTACCCAACCCCCTGAAGAGCCCTTCCATCTTTTGGAAGAGTAAAAAACCTTTCTTCATTCTGGATTCTATGCCTTTACAGGTTCTGACATTCTAGTTTTCTGGCCTCGAAGCCAGAGAAAGCCATTACATTCAAAACTAACCATTTTAATTTTATCCTCGAATTTAGCTCATGGTTATATGCTGATGCCAGCCTCTTGGATATGACAAAAGTGTCCTGACCATGCAGGTGCTAGTCCAGAAGTATATTTAGTGAGGAGAACATAGAGAGCCCCTGCACTTCCTTCCCAGCTCTTCTGCAAATACCTAGTCCTTACCCAATGCCAAGATATCATCTGAATGGAAGGATGGGCTCTAGCTCTCCAAATGTATTACAGCTCAGTTCTATCTAGCAAGAACACTTTGAGAAGATAGAACATGTTAGGAAATTGGCTCTACTGGGAGCCAATATTCCTTAAATTTCTAAAGAAGAGAAGTAACATCTGGTGGAGGTGACGAACAGAGGAAGCAGTCCCATGAGCATCCTTCCGATGCGCTCTCTTCACAGGACTCAGTATTCAGTACTCACATGGTGTAGGGATGGTGAAGGAGGGGCTGGGTATGAGTACTCCAGCTCCTGATGAGCTGTCAGTTCTTGAGTCTTTGCCTCTCACAAAACCTCTGCTTCTCAAACACAGAGGCCCCTGCTGATCAGGCTCTGTGATACAGGGAAGGATGTATATTAGGGGAAGGGGTAGTACTACAAGCTTAGAAAGTCAACATGGCCTAGACACGAGCTAGCTGTGTCTTTCAATTCCACTTCAAAATACACTGGAAATCTTGACATTCTTCCTTTTCTATATTTACTCTCCCTTTGACAAAAAATTTTAACATTTTTGACAAAAAAATTTTTTTTGACAAAAAAGAAATTTAACAAAGACTTCTGTGCAGTAAAAAAAAAATCTAGTCTAAGGAAAATAAGCATATTAGTTTCTTGACCTACTTAACTCAACTCTACCTCCCTGACCCATTCCAGGTTGCATATTCTGAGTTAAATTTCTGATTAGAACAATCTCATGTACACCAAGTAGGGAAAGAATTAATGGTGAAAACTAACCTTACATCTTGGTTTTAATTTTTAAAATTAATGAACAAATACAAGTTTTTTATATTCATGGCACACAGTGTGATCTTTTTTTATTTTATTAGATATTTTCTTTATTTACATTTCAAATGTTTTCCTGAAAGTTCCCTATACCCTCTCCACTGCCCTGCTCCCCTACTCACCCACTCCCACTTCTTAGCCCTGGCATTCTCCTGTAGTGGGGAGTATAAAGTTTGCACGACCTAGGGGCCTCTCTTCCCAATGATGGCTGACTAGGCCATCTTCTGCTACATATGCAGCTAGAGACATGAGCTCTGGGGGTACTGGTTAGATCATATTGTTATTCTTTTAAAAGATGTATACAGCATGGAACAGTTGAATAGAGAGATTCCATTACCTAATTTTATGACAGAATATGAAAGGACTCTTTGAAAGCACATGCCAAGAACACGACCCTTTGCTGATCATTGATAAAATGCAGTTGACCATATCTCTCTGGATCCAGTTCTTCCCATGTAAGTGAAGGTCTGTATCATTATTCAACATCTCCCTGAGTTTCTCTTCCCTTCAGCACCAGCAATCAACTGTCCATCTCTGTGTCCATGAGTTTATATTTCTTAGATTCCACATGTGCCCGAAGTGCAGTTTCTGTCCTTCAGTACCTGGCTTATTTCCTTTGGCATAGTGTCTCTCAGACTGCCGTGTGCTGTTGCATACGAAATCATATTTTTCCTAAGGTTTGATCATGTTCTATAATGAGTACTCTACAGCTTCAGGGGAGAATCAGGCTGAGTCCGTGAAGGGCTGCAGTGAACAATGGCATGTGAGGTGCTCACACTCCTTTATTCCCTTTCATCAAGAAACTCACTGGGCGCCTCCATTATCTGGCAGCTTTTTTTCCAGTTTTTGAGAAATCTCCATACTGTTTCCATAATAAAAAAGTCATTTGCATTTTACCCCATGTGTTAGGGTTCCCTTTTGAACACGTTGTCACCAACACTTGTTAAATCCTGTCATTCTGAAGATAATTATTAAGACAGCCGAGGAGCAGTATAGACCTGTGATTTTAACTTGCAGTTGCCTCAGGATTATTTATGTTGAACATTTTTCTCTATAGATGTTTGTCATTTATATATGCCCTTGAAATTTTTCATTTAAGCCATCTATGGTTTGAAATCAGGATTAGTTTTCTGATCCTTGTTGGCTTATGTGACTTCCTGTCTCAGGGTTTCTACTGCTGTGACAAAATACCATGACCAAAAAGCAAGTTGGGGCAGAAAGGCTTTATTTGGTTTACACTTCCACAGCACTATTTATTATTGAAGGAAGTCAGAATAGGAATGCAAGCAGGCTAAGATCCAGGAGTCAGGAGCTGATGCAAGGCGATGGAGGAGTGTTGCTTATTGGCTAGCTTCCCATGGTTTGCTCAGCCTGCTTTCTTATAGAAGTCAGGACCACCAGCCCAGGCATGGTACCACCCACAATGGGCCAGGCCTTCCTCTATTGATCACTAATTGAGAAAATGCCTTACAGCTCAATCTCATGAAGACATTTTCTCAACTTTCTTTCTGATGACTCTAGCTTGTGTCTAGTTAACACACAAAACTAGCCAGTATACTTAGATATTTTTAATAAATACTTCCATCATGTATAGTTTGCAAATAACTTTGCTAGTCTGTACATTCATCATTTTTCTACATATATTTCTAATAGGATTTCATGCAATTTGAATTATTCCCTCTTCTAGTTGCAAGTTCTTGATGCAAGTTTCCCTTGATTGATTTTTAAAATGTATGTAGACAAATAGGTGGATGAATAGATATATGATTGATTGATATAGATAGATAGATAGATAGATAGATAGATAGATAGATAGATAGATAGATAGATAGATAGATGATAGATGATAATATAAATAGATGAGAAATGAGAGCTAAAATGGATGCATATAGTAATTCTATTTCAATCTCAGGATTTAAAGTATTTCAGAGCCACATACTCTTTGCTGTGGACAGTCTAACGCCTGTCATTTAATCCCAGATATCCCAAGTCCCACAAAATTAGGCTTGGGGTAGAAACAGAGAACAGATAAGCCTCCTGGTGTAGTCCTCTCTGCTCCTCTCATTTCACCGGGCTCAGGTGTTAAAGATGGAGGATGCAAGTCAGGAAGAAAATATCACTGAAAGAGGAAAAAATCATCCTGAAAATATCAAATGCTCACCCTCTGACACATTAACACACCCCAAATATCTGGTACTACAAGAAGGCTTTGACTACAAACCAGTAGGAAAAGGCCACAGTCAGGAAACTCACTGATGTGAATATACTTTTTAAATGTGTAAGCAAGGGCTGGGGGAGGATATAGTAGATAAAACATTTGTTGTGCAAGGGTAAGGAACAGAGTTTAAGTCCCTGAGAAGTCACATAAAAGATGGGCAAACATGGCAGATCACCAGTAATCCCAATGTGCAAGAGACAGGGGAATCTATCAACTAGACTTCTGGGCCAACTAGCCGGTATGATGAGGACAGGATCAGTGAGAATTCCTGCCTCAGTATTGGAAGATGCCTTAACATTTATGGCACACATATGCATACAACACACACACACACACACAAATAAGTCCACACATGTGAACAGGATTGTCCACATAACCACATATGTAAACAGAAAGTGACCAGAAGCAAGAAGTTCTTAGAGGAAATGAGAACAGGAGATGCCTTACAGGCATAACATAAACTTCAAGCACTTGATGCTGTAAGCATGGATGCTCCAAGCTAATGACAACTGGAGGAGGAACACTTCCAGACTAACAATAGAGCCTTGGGTACTGTTGGCTCGCTGTTCTATGTTGGTGCCAAGTGGCTGCTCTGATCCCTTCCCCACGTTGACTGGCATGGTGTCTCATGGGCGCTGACGTCAGGTTGCTCCTTCTAGCAGTCTTTTCCAGAAGTCTTTGTTAGTCCTGTTATACACATCTGTGTTGCCAACCCTTCAGTGCCATCGACAGTGATCAACAGTGCCCTTTTCTGCTCTTAGCCTGATGCCCTGGGGGATGAATACTGTTTCCCAGAGTGTATAGGGCAAGGTCCTTTCAGTTGGCTTTTAGAGCCATATTTCTCATGTGCCTAGTCCATTAGGACATTGAGGGGAAAAGGGAAATCTTACAAGGGCTCTATGTCCCTTCAAAGTGTGGTGAGAAAGAATGCTTGGTTTTTCCATCTTTTAATTTGGAGATCAGTGTAGTAGAAACATAATATATCTTTATGCCTCCCTTAACATCTACACCAAGACCCCAAGTCAGCATGGTTCCCAGTGCATGCAGGGTCACCTGGGAACTAATGTCAATTTGTGTCTGATTCTTGCATTTTAATCTTAAGATTTTATAGTTCTTTATTTTCTGAGTTAAAAAAAAAAAAAAAAAACATTCTATTTCTAAGTTCTGGCATCTTGGTGACAGATTGTGTCAGAGAACTGTAAGTTGTCATTGACTAGACTGACCCTAATGTGTTGACCCAATGCCCAAATTGAAAGAAATAATCAAGCTTTCCTCAACTATAAATAAAAGACTTGAGGTTTTAATGTTATAAACGAGGAAAGCAGGTTACAATCATATAAAACACATTTCAAATGCTGTTGTACAATACACGATCTTCTCTTTTGGGGAAAAAAATTGTTTCATGACGCCTTCAGGGAATTAATAAGATTTTCTGCATACAATACTCTTAGACTCTTCGTTCCTTGATCAATACCAGCCCAATGTTAATGCATTGGAGTCAAGACCAAGTGAAAGGCTGCATATTAGTAAACCAGACATTCACCTTACCATAGTCAAGCAGTGCTCATTTTTGAGATGAGCAAATTAAAGATTAATTGTTATGGAAGTACAATAACAGTGAGACAGCCCCAGCCTGTCTCTGTCAGTGCATCTTGAGTATAAATTAGCAGTGTATGCTTTGGAGTTTAAACCCAGGCCAGGTACCTGATTTCACATCTTTTCAATAACTCAGCGTGATTTCTGATTTCCCCTGGGTTGGATTTCCTCAACAGCATAGCACAACTCGGCTTTTCCCTTCTCAGCCAGGTATGCTGCAGACGATAAAGATTTGAGGAATTGCTATCTATTAACAAACTGCAGCTTCTGTTAGTCCTATAATTGCCCTGGACACAATGTTGTTTATGCACAGTGTAGTGTGGTGTGGAGGATCGTCTCAACACAGCTGGCATGCACACCATTAAGAAAGTGTTGGATTGCCGGGCGTGGTGGCGCATGCCTTTAATCCCAGCACTTGGGAGGCAGAGGCAGGTGAATTTCTGAGTTCGAGGCCAGCCTGGTCTACAGAATGAGTTCCAGGACAGCCAGGGCTACACAGAGAAACCCTGTCTCGAAAAACAAAAGCAAAACAAAACAAAACAAAAAAAAGTGTTGGATAGTGGCTAAACTCATCCAAGAGATCTGGCATGGTTGAATGAATAGCGAGCCTTATTTTTTATTAAATGTGATAATAAAGACAGTACTCTACATGAGTTGGGGAGACTGGAGCTGGGAAGGAGAAAGCAACAGAAATGCAAGTACCAACCTCACCTGAGCTAACCTGGCTTTCGGTCTGGAAATAAAGGAAAGAAATTTCCCCAGTTGACGCTGCTATATCAATAATAAAAAAGTAATATGTGACTGTTAAAAACAAAACACTCATCTTTTTATATTTACCACCAAATCATTTTTCCATTCATCTGTCTAGTATGGAACATCTGGTAAGTAAAGAGAGATGAAAGTTCATGAATCATGTTATTTTTATTTTGTTACCATTATTATTTTTCTAAATTGTGATATAGTACTCTTTGTAAATAAAAGTCAGCTACTTTTGATGGTGTAGATATGGCAAAGCATTTAATTTGGAACACAATTTCTACCAATTAGGGGGCTGGAGAGATGGTTTAATGGTTAAGAAAATGTGCTGCACTTGCAAAGGCAAAGGGTTCAGTTTCTAGACCTCATGTGCTGACTGCTCTACTTCAGTCATGTAACATTGAGTGCTGTTTCCAGGTTCCTTGCTTCATCCAATATGATGTGGAGATGCCATCACTTAGCATCAGATACCTTGGAGCATATGTCACAGAATAACTAACTCCTCCTTCAAAGTACTTTTTAGAAATGTTTTCCTGAATTTGAGGTATGAATTGATACATCCTTTGTGTACTGTGTGACCCTGAGTTCAACATGAGCATTGAATGAATGAATGAATGAATGAATGAATGAATGTTATAATGATGCTGTAGTAAAAAATGTGAGAGAATATTCAAAATATGCAAGATGAAACTTTCTGGTGAGAGGGAGATGGTTCCTGGTGTGTTCCTATCCACATCTTCGGTCATTGTAGCAGACCCCTGTTAAATATGATATACACATCCCCCTTGACACTGAAGATGAACGGAACTGCATGTGTGCTCTCTAGCAAACCTCTACTTACAGGGAGGAGGCTCATGTATGAGGTTATATCCCTAATAGGAAATCCTAGTTTTGAATCTTCATGAAGTCTCTGATCATTTCTACATTTTTAGATTCAAAGTTCATGGTGCTCATCTCTATTATACAGTGGGCTCACTGCCTTGGCACTTGTAAATTTGGGGAAAATGATATTTGCTGATATTAATGTCTCGTTTCCCTCCAGGTGCAGCTTCTTGCCAAACCTAAAGCCCTCACACATACAGGCACAAAGGTCAAAGCGCCTCTGCTTCATGACAGTAAGCATCACCCCCCCTCCTCCATTGGCAATACTCCAGGCAGATCTCTCTATACTGGAGAGATCAGTCCATGAAGGGGCACACAATGGGGAGTTACTTGAAAGGAGGCAGGAGACCAGACTGTACATCTTGCAAAACACAAGAAAATCAAGAAGAATGACCATCATGTGGATACTTCATTCCTCCTTAGAATAAGGAACAAAATACCCATGAAAGGATATAGGTACAGAGACAAAATTTAGAGCTAAGATGAAAGGATGGACTATTCAGAGACTACCCCATCCGGGAATCCATCCCATCATCAGCCACCAAACCCAGATACTANTGCACATGCCAGCAAGATTCTGCTGAAGGGACCCTGATATATCGGCCTCTTGTGAGGCTATGCCAGTGCCTGGCAAACACAGAAGTGGATGCTCACAGTCAGCTATTGGATGGAACACAGGGCCCCCAATGGAGGAGCTAGAGAAAGTACCCAAGGAGTTATAGGGGGCTGCAACCCTGTAGGTGCAACAACAATATGAACTAACCAGTACCCCCTGAGCTCGAGTCTCTAGCTGCATATGTAGCAGAAGATGGCCTAATCGGCCATCATTGGGAAGAGAGGCCCCTTGTTCTTGTAAACTTTATATGACCCAGCACAGGGGAAGGCCAGGGCCAAGGAGTGGGAGTGGGTGGGTAGGGGAGCAGGGGCGGGGGGAGCGGGTGTATAGGGAACTTTCAGGATAGCATTTGAAACGTAAATAAAAAAATAAATAAATAAATAAATAAATAAGTAAAAGAAAATGTGCAAGGTGAAACTTTCTGCTGAGAGGGAGACAGTTCCTGTGTGTTCCCATCCACATCTTTGGTCATTTCTACAGACCACTGTTAGAAAATGTCACTTGACTATAACAGACATATGACCTGCAGCCATGTAATCAGTAACTGAATAATGAGCAGGTGCTAATACGGAGGCACATGTGTGTTTACCCAGGAATCATTGTCACTGAAGTATGTGGAATAGATAAATGATGTTTCTAGAATGCAGTGCTAGCTAGAAGTGACACAATGGCTCCTACCCAGCTCTTCTGACTAATCCTGCTAATGTCTTAGCTGTTTTATCTAGGTTATATTAATTGATCCTGGCATAGAGCCAGCATTTGCCATTCATAACAGAACTTCCTGTTAGATACTGTGACTTATGAGGAATGAAGTATACCATCTCTGGGGTGGGCCAATACATTACATCTCATACACATAAAATTTATTTTATTGATATATCATATTGTAAAAATTGACAGAATGGTACCATTTTAACACTTACATTAATATGGATATGAAAAAAAAAAAAGAACGTAATAAAATTTGAGTAAATATCCAAAATAATACTGACCAAAAAGGATAATTCTGGGTATGTTATAATACTTTATCTCAAATTTTACTAGATCCTAGCAACATCATGCAATGATATTAGCACAATGGAATAGAATCAATAATAGAAGAAGAAATCCACAGTGCTGCACCTTATGATTCTCCACAAAGATGCCCCAAACATAGACTTATAGGAAGGTTGATCTTCAACAAATGGTGCTGAAGAAGCCAGGTTTCTGTGACAGAGGATGGAAACTGAACCTTCATTGCTCAGGACAGCCACTATGGAAACAAGTATGCACGTTCCTTAGAAAACTAGAGTTAAAATTATTACATTACTCAGCTATTCTGATTCTAAGAAGATAATTGGAGCACTTCAAATCAAAATCCAATAAAGACACGTGTACGACCATGTCTCTGTGGCATTGTGCAGGTGAGTCCAAAGAAAATTGTGTCTGGATGCACAATCAGCTGTTGATCAGGAAAAAATTGTGTTTGCTGAAAGATAGATTGAACCTGAGGTCAGCCATCTTAGTGCAAAGTAAACTAAGCCAAGCTCAGAAAAACAGATACTGTGTTTTCTCTGAAATCTGGAATCATTAAAAAATATATAATCTAAGCCTTTAAAATGTAAGTTTGATTCAGAGTAGGAGACATTTGAGAAGAGGAAAAGAGCAGAGAAATAGTGGGGATGGAAGATCAAAGTACATGATAGATATGTACGAAGGCATCATAATGAAACTCATTATTTTGAACCATGAATATATACTAATAACATGCACAGTTATGAGCAAGAAATAAAGAACAAGAAATACTCAGTGAGCAGCTGAAAATATAATTAGCAAAACAGAAAATTTGAACTTACAGCCTACATTACAGCTTCATAGAATAACAATAGAAATAAAGAATGATTGAAAAGGTGAGGTAGTTAATATTTACATTGTGGGATTTTCCATAAAGTTCATACAGAGTATGAATGAATTAAAGAAAATCCTCAGAACTTAAAAAAAAAAAAACTATTGATTGAAAATGTAGCATGGTACAATGGGATTAAAAAGTCATAACACCTTTATTGACTGAATATTTATGAATTCTTGACTGCCACAGATAAAGTTAGTTTAAATATTTCAGAAAATATAATATACTTACCAGTACCCTTATGAGAGATTATAAGCTACTGGCCAACAATGGTGCTGCATGCAGGAAGTCACAAAGTAAAGACTTCAGAGATCTGGGGAACATTATTTTAATCTTAAACTTCTAAAACCAGTCAAGGCATCTACCCAGTGGGAACCACTGTACAAATATATGCACAGTTCTCCCATGAGAGGATCACCAGTAGTGTTATGTGACCTCTATGTAACTGCAGGTGCCCATAGGGCCTCTACTATGACACCTAAATAGATGTAGATAATTCTGTGTCCAAGCAGAAGCATGGGGACCAGGGCATGTACCTGGTGACTTTAGAAAAAAATGAGTGCCAGTAATAGCAGTGGATATTGGGCTCAATAACCCATTTAATAAGTGTAAGTATGAAAATTTGAGACTTTCATACATTAATACTGCATCCACATCATTCCACCCATCCCTACCCTCTCTACCTCCTCCTGGTTTTCCTCCCTCTCCCTCCAAACTTCATGGCTTCTTTTTCTTTCATGACTATTGTTAAACAAAGATGGAGGGACACATAAACACATAAATATTCCAGGTCCAAACTGTTTTCCTGTAAATGCTGAGTTCTGTGTGGTTTACATTGGAACATGAAGGAAATTCAGAGTTACACACCTGGCTCCATAGAAAGAGTACAGTTCTATTTCATGTGATAGAGATGCTCCCTGTGAGATATTCAGATGCAGGCTTAATGTGAAGCCAAGCCAGTATGAAATAGTCACCTGGTGGGTTAGGGTACAAAGTAAATTCGTAGCTGGAAGACTGTGAACATCAGCAAAGAGTGGAGAGTGGGCACAATGGCTTTCTGACTTTGTCTACCGTGTGAGTAATACAGTAGATGACATCACACACGGTGAGTGTTTAAGGACATTATTTGTCAACATCATTTTAGCTAATCTGAAGTCTAAAATTAATGATTAATAACCATCAAGCATTTTTCAGGAGAGAAGGCAGTAGAAGAAAGACAGGGGGAAGGGTCTGTGTACTTGGTTTGGTGTAAGAGTAAATATAAATAAGATGAATATATGTGCCCCCCACATATTTGTAGCAGATGGGCAAGTTGGTCTTCATGTGGGTCCTATAACTATTGGAATCTGAGGCTGTAATTCTGTTGCCTGCCAATGAATCCCCTAAATCTGCTAAAATTCATCCTGTGTCATCCATGTGATTTAAATATTGAGTATGTCTGTCTGTCTCTGTCTGTCTCTGTCTCTGTTTGTCTCTGTCTCTCTGTCTCTGTCTCTCCACGTGTGTGTGTGTGTGTGTGTGTGTGTGTAGGGAGAGAGAGAGAGTATTGTAGAGCCATGTTGCATGAGGAAGAAGCATTTACACTGTGTATGTCAGCACTCTTGAATCAAAGATTTTCCTTGTCCATCTCTTCCTTGCATAAGAATTGCCTGAAGAACACGTAAGGGCTGGACCTCCGCCTCCCATATATTTGTAGCAGATGGGCAAGTCAGTCTTCATGTGGGTCCCACAACTATTGGAGAACGAGGCTATCTGTAACTCTGTTGCCTGCCATTGAATCCCCTTCCCCTCGTTGGACTGCCTGGTTAGGCCTCACTGGGAGAGGACTGGATGTCCCAGGGTGGGGTGGTACCCAAGGGAGGAGAAGAGGAGGGGGTAATTCAGGGAGGAATTTGTAAGGGTGGGACTGGGAGGAGGGAAGAACTGTGATCGGGATGTAGAGCAAATAAAAAATAATAAATTACTAGAAAAAATTATTTCCTGATGTTACTGTCTCAAAGGAACAGTCAACCCTAAGACTAAACTTGAGTATGATCCCACTGTATATGTGGAGTTATGGTACTTATGGTACAGAAGTTAATTAGGAAATCAGCTTGGAAATGTTCAAAATGTCCTGTGTATTTCACAAATAAGCAAGAAAATCATCTTTTCCCACTGATAGCCTGGTGTGACTGCAGTTTTTAGAATCCTCCTTTTTCCTCAAACACTGCAAAAGAGCACTGCCTTGAAGGCAGAATGCTGCAAAGATGTAGCCAGCACCACTTTTTTTGGCACCCAAGTCTAAGTCAAAAGGATTAAATAAGTATCCTCAATGTAAGCCAACAGAATCACAAAGCCAGTTCCCGCCTCAGCACTCCGGTGCACATAATTACACAGCCCTAAGCTCTGACTGCTCATCAATTAACACAGCTGTAAGATCTGGAGCTAATTGTGCGATGTATTAATCAGCACATCTCGTGTAGGAACACAGACTCTGCTGTGGTTTCTGGGCTAACAGTACACTCATCATCATTGCTGGCTCACTCTGTAGTCAGCTTAAAAACATGCAAACATTTTAATTCTTCTTGGGACTGTCCAACGTACTGGTGACAGTTTGTGTACCTGAAACCAAGTGGATCCATAAAGATCCTTAAGATAACAAGAAAGTGCTTGTGGTTGTGTGCAAAGAAAACCTTTCATAGGGAGAGACTCGAAGTGAAAAGCTTGGCCCAGAAATCAAATGTTGGAATTGGACAAAGAGATGTTGGGCCACCAGGATCCTCTGAAGAAGGTTGCAGGACATCCCCCCATCTCCAGTGGCTCTGATGAGCATGGCACCTCGAAATCTCCAGAGCTGTTGCTACCCCAAGTCTCTGTAAGACAGAACTTCAGTATTTCCCAAGAAGATTACACCATGCAAAGGTAAATAAACCGACGACCTGTAGAGTGAAGCTAGAGGTGAGACAGTTTGGAAAAGGGATATCAATTAACAATGGAGAAAAATTCTTCAGCATGTTTATCAAACTCACATACAAGATACTCTTGAATTAAGAATGCAATGACATACATGGAGATACAAGAATTGAGTATGATGCTTAATTTCTGAGTTCTAAGGAACTCTCAAATGTCATGGTCCTTGGCTAGATAGCATGTTTGATAGAGAAATGAAAAAAATGCAAGCCTGTTGCAGGCTTTTCTTCTTTGTGCAAACTCAATGACTGCAGCATAAAGAATATAGAGATAAAGTAATTTATATTGGTTATATTGAGATGGAAACAAACTCAAAGAGAGAGAGAATGGAAAAAAAACTGAGAAAGGATGAAAGCAATCCTTACACATCTGTGCAATGAACTCGGTTGATGCTTCGGCAAACTTTTTCCTTCCCTTATCCACACACTACCTCAAGCTCTATGAGTTAAGAGCCATGAGCCACTTCTTCCCAAAATAAATGAAGAGTTTCTGTGATGGACTCCGCATTGGTGACCCTGATGTCTAGCAGATTCATAGATGGCTTAGGTTCCAGGGAGATTAGACATCATGTCTACCTCGCACACCTTTGCTTTTCCCATCTGCTCCATTGACTTGCCTTTTCATGTTGTCCAGGGTAGCATGTCATCATGCTAAACGCATGATTCATTTGATGCTAATCAAGACTAATTGATGTAAAATGATCCTGTGGCACTGTTTCACCCATGTTGCCATCCTATGGGCACAAAGAAGAGACATGGAATTGGGTGTGCTTAGCATTTGTGTCTCACTCCCAAGAAGTGGACATCCTCACACTACATATAAAGCAGAACAGAGGGAACACAACCCAGTCCACCTGGGACCAGATCCCAGGATACCCATCTCTGAGCACTGGACACAGTGTGGCATGCATAGCCTGACTTTTTATTACATCCCAGGTAGCTGTTATATTTACCTTTCACAATCGCTCATTTTGACATGGTATGTGACTTGCAAAATATTATCTTTATAAGTATCCAAATTAGATATACGTACATACACATATACCATATATGTGTGTGTGTTTATGAGTATGAGAGTGTGCTTGTGTGTGCACATATATGTGCGTGTGTGTGTGTGTGTGTGTGTGTGTGTCTGTGTGTCTGTGTGTGTGTGTGTTATTTGGGGCACTCCAATGATACATGAGTAAGTGGAGTTATCTCACAACAGAGTTAGATCATGGGAGACTTGGTTTTCTTCACTGGTCTTGTATTTTATAACTACAAAAATCATGAATAAGGAGATAGGACAATTGCTCGAATGCCCTATTCTGGCCTCCACAGACACTGTACATACATAGTGCACATACATACATGCAACTAAAACACTCATAATCAAAAAACAGAAGATAGGTGGGCGGTGGTGGCATACGCCTTTAATCCCAGCACTTTGGAGGCAGAGGCAGGCAGATTTCTGAGTTCAAGGCCAGCCTGGTCTACAAAGTGAGTTTCAGGACAGCCAGGGCTACACAGAGAAACCCTGTCTCAAAAAAACAAAAAACAAAAAACAAAAAAATTATGAAAAAAATAAAAGATAAATATGTCCTTAAAAATTAAATAATCTATTAAAAGCCATGAATGGTTTTACTGTGGACTTCATAAAGGTTCCCCTTTGAGGGAAAATTTTGTTCCTTTTTTGATAGAATCAAAACAAACTAAGGATATGCAATAGACTTTTAAACTCAAAACTGTGTTCAATATGAAGCTACACCCTTATGTTAAATGAAAGAAGATTGGAAAGACTCATAATATAGAACTCAGTACTGTAAACAGGAACATACAGACTTGACTGCCACTTACCATGTCTGTGCTGGGCACTCACTTTTAGACTTTTAGCTGATTAATTGAAATAAGTCATGGTTGGGTTATAGTGACAATCCAATGACTTAGAGATGGCACAAGAAGTATTTAGTAGAGAACTTGACAGCACATGGGCACTCACTACACTGAAGCTGCCTTGTAGCATGAAGGAGCCATTAGAGAGAGCTGTTCATGTTAAAGTGTTATGAGAGGCTCTTATCACTGCGAGTCCAAACCAGCTTCATACAGCTTTCATGGGAATGAGTTATTTTTGGAACCATAGTACTTCAGGACTGAAAAAAAATAAGGCTCTAAAGATAAACTCTACTTTTAAATATAAAGACAGACAGGACAGACAGACAGACAGACAGAGATATAGGGAGAACTGAGGAATACAGTGCAGTGGTGAACACTCATGCTGGGCTCAAAGTGATTGCTATCTGATCAATTTCTTTAATTGATTTATTTACAGCTTCTATGCTACAACCTGGTTGCAAAGAGTCCTGGGTCATTGTTGGTCCTTGCAGAAATACACAAGAGAACAAGAAGACTGAAGTGGGGAGGAAGGTCCAACCATGCCACCTAAAATATTCCAGGCTTCAGGGCACAGAGCATTAGCATATGCATAGGGTTCAGGACACTGATAGCCGAGCTGGGACTCTTCTCTCTGTGGCTTTTTAGAAAGATCATAGTCTGACAGCATCTAGAGCCTTCCTCTCATTATCCAGACCCACTGAAGTTTAATTCCCCTCAACTAAGAAGTTACATACACAATTCTAAGAAAGAAACAGGATTGTAAACAAGCTATTCAATCCCCACATATGCTGTCTCATGTCTGATTCTCCTTATCAGCAAACCTGCTGTTTTGTATACATCAGGTCTTGAGTGTGCTTGATATTCTGAGCTTCAACTCCTCAACCAATAAAGTGGAGTGAAGAGATGCTGGCTTCGAAAGCAGCATTGTATGGTGTATGCTTCAGTGTCCCTCATTCTGCCCAGTGACTGCAGACAGCAGTCTTCAAGGAGGGAGTTCATACCACGGAAAGGGCCCAGCAATCAATACTGTTTAGAGTTCCTGCAGACAGCTGTGACCTTCTCCAGAAAGCCTGCTCACCAGGCCAAGGTAGTTGACATGGCACTGAGGGCTTACAGCTACAAAGAACTTTGATCAGAAGCCACCACTGTTTGCCCTGTTGAGTTACAACTTGCTCCCCTCCAGTGTCCTCCCAGATAACCTTCAGGTTTGAGCTGCCAGTAAAGAGAAAGGGAGATTTTAGGGTCTGGGAAAAGGGGGCTGACAGAGATGGAAACAATACTTAACAGCCAAGCTTTTTGTTACCAGCATTGGGGTCACACCATCTTGTAGCTTCAAACCTGCTTGCTCACCTGAGAGACACAGAAGCCATCGCCCAGGAAATCTCCTGCAGGGGAAGAAACCAGGCAAAGATCCTCACTGTGCAGCACACAGCACATGACTTTCATAAAGATGGTTCTCCAGGTTTCAGGCAACTTACGATCTCTCCTCTCTCTCTCTCTCTCTCTCTCTCTCTCTCTCTCTCTCTCTCTCTCACACACACACACACACACACACACACACAGAGAGAGAGAGAGAGAAAAGTAGAAACATCTGAACTCCCAGGAAAGTAACTTAAAAGGGGAAGAAGAAATCTAAAATAGTAGTGATAGACAGCTTAGCTTGTAAAGGACAAACATGATGGTGTGTGTTGCCTTAGTAAATCCAATTTTGTGTAACAATGAAAGAAAAAATATTTTGAAAGCAGCCCAGAAATCTTCAGTGTGCTACTTTACATTAAAGTTTTCACAACAGTAAATTCTACATGTTTTTTAAGTTCCATCTAGCAAAAGAACAGCCCTTATATGTAGATCATTTTGCTTAACGCAAAATTCAGGTCAGGCAGAACCTGTCCAGTCTACCTTCCTCAGATTCCTCTAGGGCTGATTACAGGAGGGAAGGAAGGAACAGATACAGTTCATTTTGAATTTTATAATAAAGCAATCTAACTCACGAAGTCTTTGCTCTTATAAAGGCATTTGGGGAGCAACATAATTAAATGACTTCCATAAAATTAAGAGAATCTATTTTCTAATCTCATCTGAAAAGTTAACTGAGATCTTAACATAATAGCATATTATTTTTATAGCACTTTATTTCTGATTCCTTCATGCACCCTGCAGTCTTTCAATGAATTCTCCTGCCTGCTTTTTTTGTAATTTTTTATTAAGTTTTTTTTCATTAAATGTATATGTGCATAAAGAAATGTTTCAAAGCGACTAGCCCATGCAATAACTGCTGACGCCCCAGGAAGAAGATGTAACAACCTAACATAGAACTTGATATAGCAAATAAGCTGAAAGAGGGAAAGAAATGGTCTCTTGGTACCATGAGGGATTGCTCCAGCACCCTGAAGATGGACAAGTCTAGGTCCTCACAAACAGTGAATAAAATGAGGCAGTGCTGAAATAAAAGCTGCATGCATAACTATCCCCTGACTACCTTAAATCATTTCTTTTATTACTTAAAATATCTAATATGATGCAAATAGTATGCAAATCATTGTCATACTATATCATTTAGGGAATGAAACAGCCAAAACTCTGTGCATGTCTTATCACGAAGAACTTTTGTCCTTCCAATGTGCCCTAGATTGGCTCTTCGGATGCAGAGACCAGAAGCTCAGAGGATAGATTGTCAATCAAACTAGATTTTCTGACATCAAAAAAGCTATCAAGCTTCTGCCAGTAGAGGCTTCCTTCACCTAACCCCATTCCCACCACAGTTCTTGATCACACGTGTCCAGGTTATATACAATTCAAACTGCCCTTTCTTACTGCTGTGCTTAGGATCTCACTTTGTTTTATTCAGAATAGTATGATTTAACTCTTCTTGGGCCTTTCAGTCATGATCACAGTGGCTCATTTCCCTTCCTGCTCTGTCACATCCCCCGACCTAAAGCAATCCTTTGATGACAAACATGGCTCAAGAGTCCATGGAGAAAACAGAAAACACTGTAGAGATGAAAATAGAGTATCATGTCAAACATGGAATTTAGTGCGTATCAATACATCTTGGAGAAAGTTTGACAGGAAGGATTCCAGAGCAAAAAAAGCACCATAAGTCACATGCCCAGGAAGTACTACTGAGGGTATGAAGTGAACGGATGCATTCACAGTGGTTGCCTGAACACCCAAGTTGCTAGAGACCAGCTCAGAGAATCCTGGTACCTCCAGCCGCTAGGCAGCCTCGGGTACCATTTACATCATGTTTGTGCACATAAGCCTCATTTTGAAGACAATGCTCCTGCCATCACAGAATAGTTTAGGGAGTAGGAATAACATCTCCTAGGTTCATTTCTACATGCCAAGAATCCAGAGAAGGCCTGAAACTCAGCCGCAAGCAGGGAATCCCAGTTCGGATTGCCTAGGCTTTGCATAGCCCAGCACTGCTGAGGATACAGAGAAGTGAGTGAATCTATGGGAACCCTCCAGCACTGGGCAGTCTTCCTCAGCAATTTATCAGTCACCTTGTTTAATTTTTATAAAACCTGGCCAGCTAATGAATACCCGCATAGGAAAAACAAAGAAGCTAAGAGTCAAGGAAATGGAGTAAGAAAATATGTCTGTAAACGCCTACATAGGACTATGTTTTCTCATTTCCCATCATGCTTTAGAAATATTTTGATATCATGCATGTATAGATGATTTGGGAGCTCAGAGAGGCCATATATTTTTATCTACAGAATTCAAATGCTCATTTGTCTGCAGCAAACCCTGTGATCTCCCCCCTTGAAATGCTGTTTCAAAATTCTCAAAACTACGATTTCCTTCCCTGGCATGCTGAGCCTGTTGTGTGTGGTGATGTGATGTATCATTTATTAATAATAACTCTAGAATTGCTAAGTCTGTATCGCAATGACTCACGATGCTCTCTTCACAAAAGGTCATCTCCTCCCCAGGCTGCCAAACCCACTGTTCTCATAAAGTAAAATATGCAGCTTTCTACACAATACCATCTTTCTCAAATATCTATATATAGGATGCTATATTTTCCTAATTGATAGTCCACTAATGTATGTGATATAGATATCTCCACAATGCATACATTATTGCATTTGTTTTGCAATTTTATTTTCTATTTAAAATAATTTTTCTACTTGAGAAATTTATACATGCATACAATAAAACATGGTCATAGCCAGATGACTATCCATCTCTCTCCGACATGTCAGCCTCCCCCTAAGTTCCTATCTTTATTTACTTCCTTGTTTATTTACTTAGTGGTAACCTTTGTGCTGAATAGTACTTTATCAACTTGACACAAGCTGGAGTCCCTTGGGAAGAGGAAACCTCAATTGAGAAAATGCCCCCATTACATTGACCTGTATAAAAACCTGTCATGTGTTTTCTTGATTAATGATGTACAAGAAATTATTCCACTGAAGGCAGTGCCTCCCCTGGGCAGGTGGTCCTGGATAATATAAGAAAGAAGGCTGAGTTTATTTATAATAGCCAGGAGCTAGAAAGGACCCAGATGTCCTTCAACAGAGGAATGGATATAGAAAATGTGGTACATTTACACAATGGAGTACTGCTCTGCTATTAAAAATGATGAATTTGTGAAATTCTTAGGCAAATGGATAGAACTAGAAAATATCATCCTGAGTGAGGTAACCCAAACGCAAAAGAACACACATGGTATACACTCACTGATAAGTGGATATTAACCCCAAAGCTCCAAATAACCAAGATACAATTCACAGACCACATGAAGTTCAAGAAAAAGGAAGACCAAAGTGTGGGTGCTTCAGCCCTTCTTAGAAGAACAAAATACTCATAGGAGCAAATATGGAGATAAAGTGTAGAGCAGAGACTGAAGGAAAGGCCATGCAGAGACTGTCCCACCTGGGGATTCATCCCATATATGGTTACCAAACCCAGACACTATTGTGGAGCCAAGAAGTGCATGCTGAAAGGAGGCTGGCATGGCTGTTTCCTGAGAGACCCCTGGCAGAGCCTTACAAATACAGAGACGGATGCTTGCAGCCAACCACTGGACTGAGTGCAGGGTCCCCAATAGAGGAGTTAGAGAAAGGAACAAAGGAGTTGAAGGGGATTGTAACCCCACAGGAAGAACAGCAATATCAACCAACCAGTCCCCCAAGAGCTCCCAGGGACTAAGCCATCAACAAAGGAGTACACATGGCTCCAGCTGCATATGATGCAGAGGATGGCCTTGTCATGCATCAGTGGGAGGAGAGGTCCTTGGCCCTATGAGGCCTCTATAGATATCCTAGCGTAGGGGAACTGAGGGCAGCGAGGTGGGAGTAGGTGGGTAGGTAGAGGGACACCCTCATAGAAGCAGGGGTAGGGAGGATGGAATAGGGCGTTTCCAGGGGGGGGACCAGGAAAGGGGA
>NC_034596.1:26740650-26743302 GCF_900095145.1 Mus pahari
TGTAATGTAAATAAAGAAAATTAAAAAAAAATACTGCATTTGCATAACCTTCAAATTGTTATGGTAACTAGGCATAATTCAATTATTTAGGACCCAGGAAGTAAATGTTGAAGTAGAGGTACACTGATTTTCCTAAAGGATGCAGTGTTGATATAAAGCCTGCATCACCCCCATCCCCTGAATATGTTAAATCATCTCTATATTACTTAAAATATCTAAAATGATACAAATGATAAAACTTTCCTGTCAAAATAACCAGCTCTTACACATGAGATTTATCTCTAGAAGCACCTACTTGACCCATGATGAAAACAGCACAAACTCCCTTTTGGCCAGACCCCCTCTGAGCTTCAAAACAATCAAACAAAAACAAGAAAAAAACAAACAAAACTCTCACCAGCTTCCTCACTACTGGATACTGACTAACTTCTTTAGTTCTGAAAAGAACTGTGCACCCTACCAGGGGAGAATAAAGTGTCATTATTTCCCAGCTGAACCCCTGCTACTGTGAGCTTCAACAACTGGCCAGGCAAAACACAGGTCCTTGTACAATCATTTCAGGAATATCATGGGAGGAACCAATCACTTGCAGTTTGGATTTAAGTTACTCTCCACAAAATAAAACATTATTGTACCAAGAACCTATGACTAGAGGAGACAGATCCTCAAAGGGAACCCGTTACTATTCTGCTGCTAAATGGACATAGTGTTAGTCTGACTCCAAATGACTTGTCACTATACCCAGAGATCAATGCTTCACTCAACTCTCATTAGAGAAGCATCTCTTTGCAGTAGATGATGATTTACTCATAGACTCACAACTGGCCAAGGTGCAGAGAATGCAAGAGTGCTAAATTCTCAACCCTAACTTGAACGCCTGTACTACATGCTCTCTAACCAACGCTTATGGATCACTGTGAAAAATGGGCAAGGATATAAGAGTGAGAGTGGTAGATAATTGCAAGTAAACTGTGTCCTTCAGAAACAATAGAATAGCTGCGTCTGTGAACTCACAACAGTTATTAGAGCACGTACAAAGCCCATGGAACCTCAAGCCAAACCAAATCCCAGCATGGAGAGTGTCTAAAAGGAGCTGAAATTCCATCTCTAGCTGAGGGGCTCTTGACATATGATGGCTACTGGGGAAGAAAGTGTTTCTTCAGGAGTGTTGCCGTTGGTAGACTGATCATACTCCAGTGGAAGGGCATACACCCAGCAGTATATGGTACCACAAAATGGACTCTATGGGTGAAACAAACAAATACAGAGGACACAGTTGGGTAACCAGTGTAGGTTGTGAGTTTGGGAAGAGCTGAGAGAGAGTGTGTGTATGATTAAAAAACAAAACAAAACAAACAAACAAAAAAAACCTTTTAAATGTGATTCTCAAAGACCTAATAAAATATATTGATTTTTAAGGCTTCAAACAAACTAGAAAAACAAAAGACTGACCTAGTCTACTGACTTGAGATTTTATCTTAAAGACCATGGCTTACAAAAGTGATGATCTGACAGGGCAATATTTTATAGAGAAGTGGGAAAGGACCCTCTCAGTACATAGTCAAGATTGGCACTATTGCAAAGACATGACAAAGAAGATATTAAATATGGCTTTTTCTAGGCAAGCTGCCAACTGGCTCACAGAAGCAAGTTTTTATTTCATTACAGAATGGAGCTATTAACAAAATTGACATCTAGAAGCAGCCTGTGTTACCAGTTTCACAGTCACTGGTGCAAGGAAGTTAAACTACAGAATCCATCCTGTTCAACTCACAAAAATAAAGATTCGTGTGGAGCTGTGATATTTCCTAACCTACAGTGAGACCTCACTTCCCTCCTCTCTTCATCTGAGGAAGTAGCCTCCATGTTAACTCTATGAAGCCACATGAATCAGACAGCTCTCCTGAACATGACCAGCTCCACAGGGAAGATAACCTCATTCACATTGCATGTCTGTGATTTAATATACCCCTGCTCTCTATGGGTTTTCTGGATCTTCTCCATTGGTGCCTGTTTTGTACCTTGGACACACTTATTTCCATAAACTTTAGAAGCCTGCCTCTGCTAGCACCCAGCTTCATTTCTGTAGCTGTCTGCTTCTCTCTGCCTTCACAGAATTGAGGAACTGTAAGCTGGTGCTGGAAAAGGCCTTGGCTGGTTGGATCTTCTTTTTGGGCTATTAAAACCTTCTCCAGAAAAGCAACAAGGTTGTTTCTCTTCCTCACCACTTGTGTGCTCACTCAAGTAGCTCTTTTTATTTCCTTCAGGCTGTTTCCAATGTGTTCACAACCGGGATGTCACAGAGGCCGGCTTTTATCTGTCTTGCCTTTCAACATGCCTTCTTCGTTGTGCTAAGTCACTGCAAGCTGTTGGTGCCAAGTGAGAGGTCGGTGCCTCTTTCTTTCTCTTGGACACTAAGGAGCCATTGTTGCTATTGATTTGCATGCTATCAATATTTCTTTAAACTCAGAGAACAGAGAAGCTAAAGGAGAAGGAAATGGGTGAGGAGATTGATAGTCACCAAAGCAGATAGAACACGAAATGTTGATCAATTAAGTCTGCCATCTTTTTTTTCCTTTTTTTTTAAAATTTATTTATTATTATTTTCTTTATTTACATTTCAAATGCTATCCCGAAAGTTCACTATACCCC
>NC_034596.1:26744127-26745969 GCF_900095145.1 Mus pahari
GGTATTCTAAGTTTCTGGGCTAATATCTCCTTATCAGTGAGTGCATATCTAGTGTAAGTCTACCATCTTATGTGGAAGTGCTTTACAGTGTTCCTGAATAACTAAAATAATAATATTAATTACAATTGTGAATCACAGGTTAGTGTAAAAAGCACAATATTAAGTGAATTTGAAATATTGTGGGAATTATTGCCTGGCACAGAGATGAGAAGAGAGCACACAGTGTTAAAATGATGCCACTAGATGTTTGTGAAGCCAGGCTACTACAAGGCTTCGGTGCGTAAAAAGCATAGTATCTATGAAGCACAAGACAGAATTGTGTACAAAGATAAAGTAATGCCACTTTATAGCTGTTTCATAAATGGAAGTCTCTAAACCAGCCTCATGAGGTTTTGCTAGCTGCTTAGAAACTGATGCTCGGACCTCAACCTGGGTCTATTGATAACCGTGTTATCAAGCACTAGGGTCCATGTTTAAAATTCATTTTATATCCTGATCCCCATCCATCCCTGTCCCTCCTTTCTTCCCAGTCTGACAAATCCATCCCGCCATTATCCCCTCCCATTCCCCACAGATAAGGAAACGTCTCCTGTGTGCGCCACTCTACCTTGGGACATCCAGGCACAGCAGGATGAGTGCATGCTCTCCCACTGAGGCCCAGACAGTCCCGCCAGGAGAAGGGCGTCCAATGGCCTGAAACATAGTTGAGCAGATGTCTTTGTGTCATAGTGGGCCATCTTTTGGTTATATGACCAAGAGTGGTATAGCTAGGTATTTGGATAGAACTATTCCCAATTTTCTAGGAAACTGCCAAATTGATTTCCAAAATGATTATATCAGTTTGCACTACCACTAGCAATGGAGGAGTGTTCCCTTCCTCCACATCCTCACCAGCAGAAGCTGTCACTTGAGTTTTGACCTTAGCCATTCTGCCGAGTGTAAGATAGAATCTCAGAGTCATTTTGATTTGCATTTCGCTCATGACAAAAGATGTTGAGCATATCTTGTTTTTAATTTTTATTAAATTTATTTATTCACTTTACATTCTAATATCATCCCTCCCTCCCTCTCCTCAACTTATGCAGATACTCCTTCCATTTTCCCTACCCTTCTCCTTGGAAAAGGAGGAGCCCCCTTTAGGTATCAGATCCCTCCCCAGCACATCAAGTTACTGTAGGATTAGATGCATCCTCTCCCACTGTGGCCAGATAAGACAGCCCAGTTATGATGATATTTTCTAGTCCCATCCACTTACATGCAAAATCCATGATGTCCTTGTTTTTAATAGCTCAGTAGTATTCCATTGTGTAAATGAACCTTATTTGCTTTATACATTCTTCAGTTAAGGGACATCTAGTTTGTTTTTAGTTTCTGCTAATTATACATACACTGTTTCTGAACATAGTTGAGCAAGTGTCCTTCTGGAATGGTGGAGCATCTTTTGGTTATGTTCCCAGGAGTGGTATAGCTAGATGTTGAGGTTAAAACTATAGCCAATTTTCTGAGAAATCATCAAATAGATTTCCAGAGTGATTATACAAGTTTGAACTTCCACCAGCAATGGAGGCATGTTCCCTTGTTCCACATCCTGGTCAGCATGTGCTATCCCTTTAGTATATTTTATCTTAGTCATTCCGATGAGTATAAGAGAAAATCTCAGAGTCATTTTGATTAGCATTTCCCTAATGACTAAGGACATTGAACACTTCTTTTTTTTTTTTAATTGTTTTTATTATTATTTTCTTTATTTACATTTCAAATCCCGAAAGTTCCCTATACGCCCCCAACCCTGCTCCCCTACCCACTCACTCTCACTACTTGGCCCAGGTGTTCCCTTGTGCT
>NC_034596.1:26747521-26760414 GCF_900095145.1 Mus pahari
CCTCCTCGGGCTGGATAGGCGCAGGGTGTAGGTTCAGGCCAAGAGACTGCTCCGGGGCAGACACCCCTCCTCGGGCAGGATAGGTGCCGGATGACTGGAACAAGAAACGGGATCCTTCCCAGAAGCTGTGACGCCTCTCCAATCCGCCCTCTCCCCGGCAGTGCACCAGAGCAAAGATGGCTCACCTTCCGGCTCAGGCCTTGAGACTGCTCCCGGGAAGACACCCCTCCTCTGGCAGGAAAGGTCTGAACATTTCTTTAAGTGCTTCTCAGCTATTCGAAATTCCTCTGTTGAGAATTCTCTATGACCCATTTTTAAATTGGGTTATTTGGTTTGTTGATCTCTAACTTTTTAAATTATTTATAGATTTTATATATTAGCCTTCTGTCAGATGTAGGGTTGATGAAAATCTTTTTCTAATCTGTGGGTTGTCGTTTTGTCCTATTGACAGTGTCCTTTGACTTACAAAATATTTTCAGTTTCATGAGGTCCCATACATTAACTTCTAATCTTAGTGTCTGAGTCATTGATGTTCTGTTCAGGAAGTTGTGTCCAATATCAATGAGTTCAAGATTATTCCCCACTTTCTGTTCTATTAGATTTAGTGTATCTGGTTTTATGATGAGAACGTTGATCCACTTGGACTTGAGTTTTCTGCAGAGTGATAAATAGGAATCTATTTGCATTCTTTTACATGCAGATATCCAGTTAGACCAACACCATTTGTTAAAGAGGCTTTCTTTTTCCATTGTACGGCTCTGGCTTCCTTACCAAAAATCAAGTGTCTGTAGCTGTATGGGTTTATTTCTGGGTCTTTGATTCTATTCCATTTATCAACCTGTCTGTTTTCATGCCAATACCATGTGAATTTTATTACTATTACTCTATAGGATAACTTGAAATCAGGTATGATGATACCTCCAGTTCTTTTATTGTACAGGATTGTTTTTGAGGTACCTACCTGTGTTTTTTGCTTTTCCACAATAAAGTTGAAAATTGCTCTTTCAAGGTCTGTAATGAATTATGTTGAAATTTGATGGGAAGTGCATTGAATCTATAGATCGCTTTTGGTAAGGAGTTCATTTTTACTAAGTTATTTCTATTAATCCATGAGCATGGGATATCTTTTCATCTTCTGATATCTCTCCCAATTTCTTTCTTATAGATTTGAAGTTGTTGTCATAGAGGGCTTTCACTTGCCTGATTACAATTACACCAAGATACTTTATATTATTTGTGGGTATTGTAAAGGGTGTTGTTTCCCTAAATTGTTGACCCATATAGTGTTCGTATAAAGAAGGACTACTAATATTTTTAGTTGATTTTGTATCCAGCCACTTTGCTGAAGATGTTTATCATCCATAGGAGTTCTCTGGTAGATTTTGGGGGAAGGATCATGTGTGTAGTCTCATATTGTCTTTGAATAGTGATACTTTGACTTCTTTCCCATTTTTATCCCCTTGATCTCCCTTGTCTTATTGCTCTGGCTAGAACTTCAAAGCACTATGTTGAATAGATAAGGAGAGAATGGGCAGCCTTTTCTTGTCTCAGATTTTAGTGGCATTGCTTTAAGTTTTTCTGCATTGAATTTGATGTTGGTTATTGGCTTGGTATATATTGCTTTTATTTTGTTTAGGTATGCAACTTGAATGCCTGATGTTTCTTCGACTGTTAATATGAAGAGAAGTTGAATTTTGTTAAAGGCATTTTCAGCATCTAATGAGATGATTGTGTGATTTATTTTCTTTCAGTTTGTTGATATGGTGGATTGCATCAACAGATTTTTGTATATTGAATTATTCCAACATTCTTGGGATGAAGCTTAGTTGATCATGGTGGATGATGTTTTTGATATCATCTTGGATTTACTTGGTAAGTATTTTATTGATTATTTTTACATCAATGTTCATAAGAAAAAAATGGTCTCAAATTTTCTTTCTTTGTTGAGTCTTTGTGTGATTTAGGTATCAGGGTGACTATGGCCTCACAGAATGAGTTCTTCAATGTTCCTTCTGTTTCTATTTTGTCAAATAATTTGAAAATGTCTGGTAGAAATTTGTGCTAAAACAATCTGGCCCAGGGCTTTTTTTTTTTGGTTGAGAGCATTTAAATGACTACATTTATTTCCTTATGAGTTATAAGACTATTGAAATAGTTTCCCTGATCTTGATTTAACTTTGCTAAGTGGAATCTATCTAGAAAATTATTCATTTCATATAGAGTTTCCAATTTTATGGAATATGAGCTTGTGAAATAAGGTCTAAAGATTCATTGAATTTCCTCAGTGTTTGTTGTTATGTCTACCTTTTCATTTCTGTCTTTGTTAATTTTGATAGTGTCTCTCTGCCTTCTATTTGGTTTGGCTAAGGGTTTGTCTATCCCGTTGATTTTCTCAAAGAACCAGCAATTTGTTCTGATTCTTTGTACTGTTCTCTTTGTTTCTAATTATTTCTAATTATTTATTGATTTCAGCCATGAGTTTGATTATTTCCTGCCATTTCCATCTCTTGGGTGAATTTGCTTCTTTTCATGTCTATCCTTTTCGGGTGTATATTTAAATTGCTAGCATGAGAACTTACTGGTTTCTTTATGAAGGCACTTAGTGCTATCAACTTTCCTCTTAGCACTGTTTTCATTATGTCCCCTAAGTTTGAGTATGTTGTGACTTCCTTTTCATTGAATTCTAAAATGTCTTTAAAGTCTTTCTTTATTTCTTCCCTGACCCAGTGATCACTGAGTAGAGCTCAGTAGAGAGTTGTTCAATTTCCATGAGTTTCTAGGCTTTCTATTGGTTCTGTTATTGTTGAAGTCCAACTTTAATCCATGATGGTTTGATAAGGACTTATTTCAATTTTCTTGTATCTGTTGAGACTTGCTTTGTGACTGACTGTATGGTCAATTTTAGAGAAGGTTCAGTGAGGTGCTGAGAAAAACGTGTAGTCTTTTGCGTTTGGGTGAAAGTTTCTATAGACACCTGTTAAGTCCATTTGATTCATAACTTGTTAGTTTCATTATCTCTCTGTTTAGTTTCTGTCTCAATGACCTGTCCATTGGTGATAGAAGAGTATTGAAGTCTCCCACTATTAATGTGTGGGTTTGGATGTACAGTTTAAGCTCTAGTGATGTTTCTTTTATGAATGTAGGTACCCTTGCATTTGGAGCATATGTGTTTACAATTGTGATGTCATCTTTCTCAAATTGAGAAGGTCACTTTTTCAAGTTCAGCTTCTGAAGCCATCAGAACCTTTCTTACTATGTATACAGATCAGTGTTCTCAATAAGTATAGTTCACTGGCATCCCATAACTGGCTAATCACCTTCACATTGCAAAGTAAAGGGGCTAAGGAGATGACTAGAGTACAGAGCTGAGACCAAGCCAAGGTTAGCAAATACACAGGCTTGAATAAGCAGACTGATGCTACAAACTTCACCAACCGAGCATCATAAACCACCTACTGCTGTGACTCTTCTAAGTCATCTAATGAGGGCAGAGAAGAACCATCCCCTTTCTAGGTTCAATTTCCTCTTGTGACTGAATTAAGGGTTTCAGAGGTCACAGGTTCCAAGTTAACCTCTTGAGAGTGTTCAACTTTTTTGCTTGTCTGGGCTTCAGTGTTACCTATGAAGTTCAGGATCAAGAAGTGTGCAATAAAATCTCAAGAAAAAAAAAAGCTCATAATATTTTAAGTAAGTTTTCTATTGTGTGTTAGGTCACATTCATGCCCATACCTGTCTTGGTCCCATCAGACTGATGATGCTTGTAGCCATCAGGAGGCATGTTGGGCACACCAATAAGTCTCAGTACAAAGTTTTCTATTTGAAAAGGTCAACATAATGGATGCAAATAGGTTAAAGTAGATTAGACTGTGTACTGATATTCAATAATATATTCAGGAGAAAAATAAGTGTCTGCAATAACCTTCTACTTTATCTAAACTTTTTACTGAAGAATTATGAGGTAGAGACTCCATTGCCTATCACAACAGCTCTAGAAGTTGAAAATTTCACTTTCTTCTACTTCATTTCATCTTAGGTAATTTGAAAGCAGACTTACTCAATACCCTAAATTGTTTGTGTAAATGGCTTCATTGATTTTAAGTGAAAGATAAATTGCATCTTGAAACTGTCTTAGCCCTGAACAACATATCAACTTGAGACATATTTAAATTTCTTTTGATAATTGCTTCTCTGAGTCGAGTGTTTAAGTACAAACTGTTATGTGCATCTTTTGAGTTCATGCATTGCTGTCAATTGATGATACTCTGCTTGCCTTAAAGAGTATACTCTAAAGAGCTGTAGATTTCTTATTATTTATCTAAAAACTCTTGGCCAACCCAAGGTCATACACAATTTATACCACAGTTCTTTAGACTCTTTACACATTTACACTGTATACTTAGCTGTTTGATTACATATAACTGACCTTCATATAAGATCTGAATTACAGGTTGTCTCTTTGTTACTTGTTTAACATTTTTTTGTATACGAGCATACGATTGAACTATAATTATCATTTAAAGGGTGATCCTGCTACACTGAATTGTGTTATACCTTTCTCAAAATTCAGTTAACTATATTTGTTTAGACCTGCTTCTCATATGGCACTCCAGTAGAAAAATAACTTTCCATTCTCCTGTGGCTACACCTATCATTAAAGCATTAGTGCCTTAATGTTTTCTTTAATGTATTGAGTATACTTCCCTGAAGTCTATAATAGCTGAAGCTGCCTCCCACTTAACTCTATTGGAGCCAACAACACTAAAGTCTTGTCTTAACTGGTTCTTTCTCCATGCTACTCTTTATGCCTCTTTGGGTGACATTGGGATTCCCTTCCTTGGACACTGGAGATGAGGGGTTATGAGTTCTGGGAAATATTAGTTCTTTCTTCCAATCCTCAGCTTGCATAGACTCACACATGGATCCTTGTCTCCTCCGTGGAAGTCATCCTGTGACCCTGACATTGCTTGCTTACCCAGGAACATGAGTAGAAGCTAAGCTCTCAGAGAGTTCATCATAGCTTCTGATTTTAGACTCCCAAACCCTTGTTTCTGCCAGCCGTATCACAAGTAGAGAAATCTACAGAACCAGAGCTATCTCCTAGTGACTGCCTCTCCAGATCTTCCTTCTCTTCTGCTACCAAGTGGTAGAGTGAACACACACACACACACACACACACACACACACACACACACACCAACGCTCCCCCCGGCACAAACATACACACACATGCACACGAACACTCACACAAGCACACACACAGAAATCTTCCCAGTCCCACTGTGTCTCCCAGGAAGAGAGAGGATTGGTGAGCGAGCACCCTAGGCCAAGAAAACCAGGGGCTCACAAACCTTACCCTCTCTTTAATAATCTTAGTATTATTGTTTCCTTCCTTTGGTCTTCCCTGGACGATCACATAGCACTCTTGTGAGCTTATATTTTTGCAGGTGGCATGAATCTTATGCATCTGACCATTACAAGAAACCAATTATCTCTCTAAATCTGAATTACTACCACAGGTTTGGGCATGTCTGAACTGTGCGCCTGTATTTGTGTGACTGTACATTGTGTAGCTGCTGTCTCCCCTGGACTGATCTTAAGTTCCAATGTTCTGCCAATGCTTGAGTCTATTTGGGAAGTTCTGAACAACACCCTTCAATATTTTCCTAACCATTTCTCTTTCCTAGATGGGAACCAGCACTAGACTTGCTGCTGTCGGGCTTCGGTTTGTTTTAATTTGTTTCTCTTCTCTTCGGTTAGGATCAATTCTAGTGATCTCTCATTGAATAACTAGTGCCTTCCCTGTAGATCCAAGATGTTATTAAGCACATCATTTTTCCCCTTTTCTTTTAACATCTGGGCTAGTTAGCAGCTGCTAATTTGTTGGCTTTTCTCTTGATGATAGACTTTCTCTTATCTACTTTCCTTAATCCTAACTATTACCTTTCTTCTTTATATTTCTCATAGAAATCCCTACAAGTATTCTTGATTTATGTAATCTTCCTCTTTCAGGCACTTACATAAGCCCCATGTTATGCGACTCCCTTTCTAATTCGCTGTGAGCTCCTACAGTGAGGAATTAGGAGTCCTCATTGTGAGTGCACTGGGTAGTTTTATGTGTCTCAGGACAGACTGCAAAGGACTTTGGGAATTTTGTGATAATCATTTTTTGCATCAAAATTCATTTTGCAATGCCAGCAATGGCCTACTTCTAAAATAATCACAATTCAAACCTCAGCCTGATGTATTAAAACAGCAAGAGCCTTCTGAAAAACACAAAGCTGTATACTTAAATCTGTGGTCCCAAAATCCAAAAGGTTTTTCTAGTAATGTACCTGGTCAGAGTAATTTCTCCTTAACAGTTGTTCGTGACAGTGTTCTTAATAGCAGTCCGATATGTCCCCAGACATGATTTACTTGCATAAAAAGTAAAATTGCATGTTATCCAAAGAAATTATTTCAATACCTCCAATCCATCTGGTTCATCAGCTTACTAACTTTCCTGTGTTCGGTGTGGGAGTGTGACTTACTATTTTCTTCAGGGACCAAAAACTCAAATGTCCCAAAGTCACAGGTCAGCTGTCCCTTTCATTTCTGCACAGATCCAAAAAGCATCCAGTGGAGACAGGAACCCTTTGCAGGAGTGCACATAGAACGCAGCGTTTGAACTGAGTCATTGCAGACCTGTCCCTTGAACTCCCAAGTCTCACAGAAGAGTTTTCAGTCCTGTAATTCTGAAGACAGAATAAACCAAGGAGAAGAAAATTAAAGTGAGGGGACTCATTTTGAGAATCTTTTCCATCATTAAAGAGCTGTAGGAAATTTAACCCATTTCCTTTGCCCTGCTGTTCTCTGGTGTATACATAGTCAGGCCATCCTCCTGTTAACACCTTGAACTGTAGAGCACACTGTCTTATTCACCAGTCTGCTCTTGAAATGGTTATTCAGTCTACAACTAAATCAGCCTCATGCTTAGGGTCTCTGGAATGGATGTTCTTCCCATGATTTTTCTCTATGTTCATGAAACAGTTCACAGTATCTTAACATCAACGTTCCTATGAGTCATAATTAGTAGAGAGATAGTAATCCATGCTTAAAAAAAATCATGAAAATCCTTAATATACCTGGATAGGGGCTGGGGAGGTGGCTTAGTGGAAACCAATTAACCTGTCAGCTACGTATGCTGTGTAAGTATGGCTGCCCATCTGTAATCTCAGCCTTCAGTAGATGTTGGCAGGTGATCTGTGGAGCAAGTTGCCTAGCTGGACTAGACAAATTAACCACCTCTAGGTTCACATGAGAAATCCTGCCTCCATGTGTAGATGGATAGAGATTGAATCAGACACTTGGAGTCAACCTCTGGCCCCTATATGTATGAAAATATGTAAATACATGCCATACACCCACGTGCACACACACAAAATTGTTTTAATCTACCCTTCTAGAATATTCTCTGCTCAAACCTGATGACAGCAATTATTTAAATATTATTTCAGGAGGGAATCTACTGGCTTTTAAACTGATTTGCAATTAGAATGTAAGGCACATGGAAGACAACTGATGCATTTCCTGATTTCAGCGCCAGGTATGGAAAACATTATCTAACGGAAGTCCCAAGATTTCATTTTCTTAAACAAATTAACAACTTTTGAAGTCACGAGGTCAGTCTGTTTATATAATGCCCCATGAGGAGCGTTGAAGCCATATTTGTTTCCAGAAGCTAGAACAGGACCAAGTTTTGCAAGATCCTGCCAGCATTTTGTATGAAAATTTTCTGTGGTCCTCCACAAACACGGATGAAAGTTTCGACAATCTGAGTTCCAAGAGAACCTTCCCATCTGGTTATCTCAAGAGAACAGAAGGGAAACCTCATGAAATCACTTGCCTGCCCCTGAACTGGGCACTACACGTACATAAAATTAATGGATTTGTCTACATTTTTCCCTCTTGGATGAGTGGGACTCCTTCCTTGGCACTGTGTTCAGACCTTTTCCTGTTAGTGGGCACTGCGTTCACGCCAATTGAACTGCCTGGAGTGCAAGCTCAGAGCCAACAGGGATGGAAATCCTGTGCTTTGTGCTTATAAATGAGCACTGTCGTGCCAGCTCTGAGGAAGAGAGAGAAGAAAAAGACAGCACAGATTTTGATGTCTTGTACGCAGGCAACTGCGTGAAGAAGAAAGATTCACATGGGAAGTGTCTAAGGCAATGTTAGGTAAATACGCAGCGGGAATTATTCAATTGCTGGCTCTCAGGTTCTTCGGGTCCTTTCCTAATATTCTTATCTCTGGCTTTGCCATGAAGCCTTTTCTTTCTTGGAGAGCTGTCTGGACTCATTATTTCCTCTTGGCACTTTCTTTATAGGACACAGCAGCTGCATCAGCTCGATAAACTCTAAACTGAAACAAACTCCAAGCAGCCTGACTTCCATCTAAGTGGACGAGAGCTGACATCCTCAGCCAGCGCCACACTGTTACGAAGGTTACCTCTGTCTTACATTAGAATTTCATATATGTAAACTCTCTCACTTAGCTCACGCTCCCCACAGTGCAACAGACTCTCCATTTAATAAGTTAAACGGAATTGCATAACAAAAGTCAGATCTCAAAAAGAATGCACAAATCAACTGTGAAGTTGGATCTGTGGAATATTTACTCAAACACATCATTCAAAAAAGTCTCTCCAGCCTCCCTCAGGCCAAAACAGAGCATGCCAAGCTTTTACTAGGAAAGACAAGTCCAATAAGGCACAGAATAAGATAAAATAACACAAAACTACTGAATGAATTCACAAATAAGGGGATTTTATATAGACGCCGAAAGTTAAACAAAAACCAAGTGTTTTAGTGGATATCCTTTACATGCAGAAATATAACTGGGGAAACGTCAGCAACAAGAGTTGAGAAAGAAAACATTCTGACAGATAGATGGCTCTTGAAAGACAAATATACCAATAGGAATACAAATATAATTAATTTACAAAAAAGGTATAGTTGTGATGGGAAAGAACCCCAATAGTAAAGGAATTGTCTACCGTATGTAAGGACAGAGTTTAATCTGGGTTTGGGAAGACTTACTCTAACAAGCATCCCCCAAGACAGACAACTAGTTTTCATCACTATTCTGGGCTGAAATTCTCTGGCATGTCACATCATCTCAAGAATTTACAATGTTTATCCAGAAATGCAACTACTAAGAGTCCAGACTAAGCAAATGTGCAAAATGTCCAGGAGCAAAACTTTTAAGTAACTGTGTACTGTTACAGCTATTCCTAACTATCAAAACAGGTAGGCAAGCATCTTAAATGTTTAAGAATTGAAGGAGAACCGTTCCACCTTTCCTTGTCATACCAATTAGACCAATCCAGAAAGCTGACATGCCTCCTTAAGCGTAGGCATCCCGAGTCCTATCCCTTGAGAACCATGCGAGTTATTTAGCTGTGCCAAGGGCATCTCCTGTACTACAGGAAACCTTTGTGTGCTCTCTCTCTCTCATGCACACGCACACACACACGCACACTCACACACACACACACACACACACACACACACACACACACCCCAATGCAGTGCTCAGAGATGCTCAGCCGACACTCGTCTATGCTTTGCTACTCTAGTTCCCTACTCCAAAGATTGGGTAACTATCTGCCGAATAACACATGTGGCCATATTAAAATTGGAGGATTACATCTCTTTTTTCCTAGCCTTATGAAGAGATACCATCATGATTTATTTGTTTACATTGCTTCTATTATGATGGGGCTTCAGAGTGTGATATGTTCCCAGTGGATTAAAATCTGTGTGATAAATGGACATATGGGTGGTTGGTTGGTTGTGTGGATGGATACATAAGTAGATGGATAGAAAGACCATGGATGGATGGATGCTTAGATGGTGGGTGGGTAGATGGATGAGTAGATGGACAGATGCATTGATAAATATATAGGTTGATGGGTAGGTGAGAGGGTGGATGGGTAGGTGAGTAGGTGGATGGGTAGGTGAGTGGGTGGATGGTAGGTGATGCATGAGTAACTTTATACAATGCAGGTGGCACTAGGGACCAAATGAAGAAAAGCTGCCTGGTTTTCACAATTCCACAGAAGCAAACTCCCCCAAATATATTTTGAAACATTCTGCAATGCGTGACTGAGTAACAGAACGTATGCAATTTTCTTGCCTAAAGGATAAATTTATCCCATTCCCTCTCCAAAAAAAGAGCAATGTCATATTTTACTCATCATGAAATCAATGTACATCTTTACAATGAAGCATGTTTTCTAGCAAGTTGACACCTTCTGTAAGCCCAGCTTGAGAGGTTTGAGACAGAATACCTAGTGTGAAGCCAGCAAGATAAAGTTACACATAAGACCCTGTCCTTTCCTTATTAGAAAAAAATAAAATATATTTTTTACCAAATTATACCACTAAGAGTTGTTTTTTTATTTATTTATTTTAGATTTATAAGGTGAAATTTATTCTTTGATGCCAGTAAACAGGCGTGTCAGAAAACATGCGGATTTCAAATCACTGCAAACTGCTGCATGTCAGTCCTTAGACTGAAAAAGGCTCTAGTGTGCTGGTTTAGGCTCTCATTCCGAGATCATACTTTCATCAGTGATCAGAACCATTAAGTGAGAGATCCCTGAACTCAGACTCTCTGTTGTGCATGTTTCCAAGTACATGGTCCATCTCACAGAAACTCACCAGCAAGGCTCCTCTCTACCTCTACCTGTGAGCAAAAGAAGTCTTAGAGGACAGTGGCCTGTTCCCTGGTTCAGTGAGCGAAAGGCTTTCTCAAAGCAGCTCTTCGCTTAAACCTCCTGCTCCTTATGACTCTAACAAAATCATTTGACCCCATGACCTCCTTGTCTTCTCATTTTTGAGGGAATTAGGATGCTAATCCTTTCCGAGATCCCCCATTTATTTTTGTTTTCTCTCTCTGGGAGTCAGACTGGCTGAAGCTATTTGCCCGGATGTCTCGACCTGCCCATGTGAAGCCCTCTTGGGCGTGGGCACATACTCAGACACTGCCATCATCTGTTTACCAGAGACTGGTGTCCTTTGACCTCACCTTCAGATCAGACGCTTTATCACATCTTCAGCTCTGTTTCCTATTTCCTTGGAAAGGGCCTGCCAGCCAGAGGCCTGCTGATGTGTTTCTTTCTAAGTCCGGGCCGGTCAGAACTCCTTGGTAAGCTGAGCCACAATTCCAGGCTGGGGTCCCTCAGTTTGGACTTTAATTTCTTTCCCTTTTCGTTTTAAAATTTTACTTTATGTGTAGGAAAGCTTTACCTGCTTGTATGTGTGTCTGATGCCCTCAGAGGCTAAAAGAGGTTGTTAGCTCCCCTAGAACTGGAGTGACAAGTGATCTGGGATAACCCCTAAGCCATCTCACCAGCCCCTTCATCACTGTTTCTGTCTGCCATGCACAGCCCGCTGTGTTTACCATCCTCAGCCTGGCCTCAGGAAGACTTTGCTCTCTGTCTGGTTAGCTTTGTAACTTCCACACAGATAGGCCAGGCCAGTGTTCAAAGCGAGGCACGGGAGCTGAGAAGAGATCTCTGACAGGAATGGAGACATAAGACAGAGGCCCTGAAGAATGACTTAAGAAGTCATCCAGCATGAGCAGAAGGCAGCAGGTACCTGTGACTGAGGCCCAGGAGAGGACAAAATAACAGTATTCTCTCTAGATACTTTGAAAGCAGCTCTAAGGATAACTCAGGGAAAGATTCACATCTGATCTACAAAGATATAAGTGAGAGCAAGCTGAGTTTCAGCACATCACCTACAGGCACAGATAGTATAACATGTATGGGTAGAGACTAAATTCATCAATGATATTGTGGGTTAAATTGTTGGTATTTTATTGCTTTGTCCTTAATTCAATGGTTAGTATGGTATTTGGGACATACAGTAGGAAATAATTTTGAAATTCTGATAATTTCCAGGATACCGATTTACTGTCCCTGAATCTCAAAAAGCAACACGCCAAAATTTTAAACGCTGAGAAACATGCCTCCCCCCCCACTGTATTTTATAATTCTAGAAATGTATCATTGTTGGTGAATAAACATACTTAGCAGCAAAGTTATAACAATTTGCAAAGCATAATTTAATTTCTTTATCTTTCATAACAAACCTTCACACACATGTCAATGCGTGCACGAACACACACACATGTGCACACACACAAATGCTATTTTATTTTAATACTGTGCTTTTAAAATACATGTTTGCATAAGAATTTAGCCTGTTTCTTTTCAATTTGTATGAGTGGGGCAACATTTTGGTTTTTTAGCCTAGATCCAGAGTAGAAAGCCTATGTGACAAGATGACCAAAAGTAACGTTTAGACCCTGAAAGCAATTTTCAAATTCCTGGCTGCATCGATGACTAACAAACTAAGGAATAGTGAGAACTATCCATGCAACATACAATGAATATGAGCACACGGAAGATAAAGTCAAACACAGTGGCAAATGTGAGCGATTAACAAGAGTTAATGACACTGGGTGATTCCCACAGCAATTGGTAGTCCTCACAGCAATGCTGGCCTTAGCCCCTCTCACCTAACTCAGTTTTAACTAACACAGGACTGATACCAGCTAGGTGGCGGCTGCTAGGAAGCACATTGCCACACCTTTGTCTGAGCTGTATTTGATGAGAATTATCAGAGATTTAAAAAAAAAAAAAATATTTGAATCTTTGCCCCAGGAAATCTACTTGTTACTGTCATGATTCAAGTGGGAACACTTACAAATGACAGGGGTAAGCAGATTGCAGTGGCTCACATCTGCCAATCAGAAGCTGAGGAAGTAAAATTGCTTCTTATTTGAGGCCAAATAGCAATAAACCTTGAGGTCCTGCCTCAAAATAAAAAGAAAAGAAAGGGAAAAGAGG
>NC_034596.1:26760581-26762975 GCF_900095145.1 Mus pahari
GGGAGGAGAGGAGAGGAGAGGAGAGGAGAGGAGAGGAGAGGGGAAAGGAAAAGGGGGATGAAAGAATTGAAGGAGGAAGGAGAGAAAGAGATGGTGGGGTGGGAGATGACAGGCGTGACTGTTTAAACCAGAAGTGTTGAGCATACAATGCACTTGACAGAAGATACTGTTGTGAGCGGTTGTGCATGATGCTCTCTGATATGTATGGTGATTTCAGTGCAGCATGAACACAGCGCTACCTCCACACAAATAGGATCATTCTCAGAACAGGACATCTTAGTAAAAATGTGAGCCTTATGGTTCCTTAGAGTAGATTTTCTGTTTCCTGACCTTTTGCTTTTCTGTTTTGGAGAATGTCTAGGGGAAAGGCAAGGTTAAATAATACCAATATCCCCACAATCATTCTCCATCATAAATCCCAATCTTCAGGCCAGGCTAAGGTTGACACTGTGTTCAGACGGAGTGTACAATAGGAAAGGTAAGGAGAGAGAAGTCAGGAGGATGGAGCCTCTTCTCTCCAGCCATTTGCAAGGGTTTGCCTGAAAGCAATGCAGATGTTTATGTTCCCATTTCCTGTTAAAGCAGGCCTTAGTTCTTCAGTCACGGACTTGGTTCATTGACTCGGCTAAATTAGTATCATGGGGGAGAGCTCATGGGCTCTGGGCCATGACGCTCCTCTCAGTCATGACCTGCTCTACCTGATTCCAACATTTCAAGTAGGTGTGCCCTGCTTTTTGGAACAGTGGCAGGGTTTCTGTAGCAATCACCACATGGCTCTTAGGCCAATACAAATGTTCCATAACTCTATTGAATGTGTAAGAGAAGCCATGCTTCAAATGAGGCATGGGGTGGAAAGGTACTGTTTACTCGGCTTCCCTTGAGACTCCAAAGCCATTTGTTTCCCTTGCTACAAGGAACCTCAAGGTCTTGCTCACACAGATTCCAAGTCTAAACAATGGCTAGAAGTCCCTCGGGAAGACAAGATCCTGGCTGGGGAAGAAGTTAGGAGATGCTTTAGATTTGAGAACCACTAGCTGAAGTTTTCCATGCTTCTTGGGAAGCTAATACAGGGTCATCTCTGTTGAGTGGCAGGGCTGGGGCAAGGTGGATTACTAATAGAGCAAGTTCAAGTTTCAGGTGTTGAGGTATCACAGACACAGTGGATAGGGCTACAGCCAAGGGCTGTTCTGGTATTTGGTGTTCAACCGTGACTGAAAGGCACTTTGGTGGGTGTAGGGTTGAGAGTACCTTTCTTCTAACGCTGCGGTTCAGTCAAGGGGGCTGTGCAATCAGTGGCTTTTTATGAATGCCTCTGTACTTGAAGTCTGTTAAAACTCTTGATCATGGGGAAGAAGATTAAATATGAATAAATTAAATGAACCCTCTGGGTTTATAGATATTTCTCCCCAGAAATACTAGTGAAATGGGGTGGTTTCCCTCATCCTCACCTGGCATATTAAAAACATCCATCCAGAAGTCAGAGAAAAGCAAACAACATGCTCTGTTTGTCTGTCTATCATCTATCTATCTATCTATCTATCTATCTATCTATCTATCTATCTATCTATGTATCTTTGTCTGTCTCTCTGTGTATGTCTGTCTGTCTGTCTATCTGTCTCTCTCTCTCTCTCTCTCTCTCTCTCTCTCTCTCTCTCTCTATGACTATCTCTCTGTTTCTCTGCCTCTCTCTGTAACACACAAACACACTCACATGTACACACACACACATGCACACATACTTACTCACACTTACACACACATCACCGAGGGGTCCACTAACAGAAGAGTAAGCTTCAGAAGCTAGCTGAGCACAGGAGACAGAACTTTGAGAACAGTCTCCCTCCCAGAATCAGTGTCTGCGCCCTGCCCAGTGTCATAGCCATTCCTGTTTGAGGGTTTATTAGGAGGAACCCTAGATATGAGCTAAAACCTGGCCCAGGCAAGAAACATTCTAGGGTATTGTGGTTGTGTTGCAGCCAACCACAAAGCTATAAAAACAAGCAGACAGTGGCAGAAACTGGGCATAAAGTGTCCAGTCTCTTGGGGATTAACACAGCTGATTTGTCACCTGATGAACTATGGGAAGATCATTCACTGTGAGATTTTGTTTGTTTGTTTGTTTGTTTGTTTCTGTGGAAGTTTCTCTTTTAATTAAGAGGAGCATGAGGTGCCAGGGTCTAAAAGCCAAAACTGCCTGTATTTTAAATCATACATCCTTCTTTGAGAAGGTTTATTAGTACTACTGGAAGATCTAGCAATATCTCTCCTGGGCATATATCCAGAAGATGTTCCAACAGGTAATAAGGACACATGCTCCACTATGTTCATAGCAGCCTTATTTATAATAGCCAGAAGCTGGAAAGAACCCAGATGTCCCTCAACAGAGGAATGGAT
>NC_034596.1:26763240-26774112 GCF_900095145.1 Mus pahari
GAGAAAGTACCCAAGGAGCTGAAGGGGTCTGCAACCCTATAGGTGGAACAACAATATGAACTAACCAGTACCCCCAGAGCTCATGTCTCCAGCTGCATATGTAGCAGAGGATGGCCTAGATGGCCATCATTGGGAAGAGAGGCCCCTTGGTCTTACAAAGATTATATACCCCAGTACAAGGAAATGCTATGGCCAGGAATCAGGAGTGAGTGGGTTAGAAGCAGGGCAAGAGGGGGGATATAGGGGAGAAAAATAAAATATTTTTAAAAAAAGAAAAAAGAAAGAAAGAAACAAATAAAAATGTAAATGTAAAAAAAATTAAAAAATTTTTTTAAAAAAATAAAGTTGAATCATCCATCCTTCCTGGTCATCTTTCTCTTCAATCTTATAAGCTTCTGCATACATGAAATGTGGAATGGGTATCCACTCACTCGGGTATGAAGACAAATGGGATGATAAATGTCCTACAGCCAGCCATAAGAGGTCAATACCTGCCCATGATGTTAAAGCAACAGATAAGTGAAATGTTTAAACTGCTTCATGGAGACCAATAATTTGCCTAACGTGTTCAGAGTGCTCATTGCTCAAGAAAGTAGTTTCTAGATGGGACAGAGGGGCACGGGATTTGGTGTGTAAGAGCCTACGATAATTTATCAGGAAGTGATGCGTTTAAAGGAGGGACAGAATCAGACTAAAGTGAACTCACCAGCTGGAGGGAGGAAGGGAAAAGCAGTGGGGTCTCTGCCTCTGTCATTGCAAGACTAATGAAGAGCTGAAGCTCTGCAGAGGGAAGCTGGAGAAAATGAGAGATGCAAATGAGAATATTTAAGTAGTATAGAATAGCAAATGAAGGTTGCCTGCTGCCAGATAGGTCACTGCACACTCGGTTATTTACTGCTGAGGTGATCCCCTGAGGGCAACAGGAGCCAAGGTTTCTACTAAAAGTTTTCCTCTCTCTTAAGTCACGCAACACTGTAGTGCAGAAACCAATGGACATTGAGCCTGTACATCTGCAAAACACATCTAGAAATGCTTGATTCTCTACTGTACTTTCCAACGAAACTGGCCCTGTGATTTTTATAGCAACAATCCAGAGACTGGATGGAAAGGACAAATGGTTCCCAGAGTCCCCTGCTCTTCTACCCAACTTGGCATACTCATGATGTAAAGAATGCAAAAGTAAAATAGTAAGCCTCCTTAGGTGACTTGAGGGCAGGAAGAACTAGACAGAATAGGACCAACAGGTTGGGGAAGAGGGGGATGAGGAGTGGCGAGCAAATGGCCAGACTCCTTGGCCCCTCTGCCATCCAGTGGATTTGTTTACACTGCAGAAGAGACTGCTCGTGCATATTCTGTGCACCAAAGTGCAAAAAGGACCGACTTTCATGAGGGTTGTTTGGTACAAGGAACCATGTCTGTGTCTTGTTCAAGTACCTATTTTGCCTCTCCATGTGTGGAAGCGTTTCTGATTAGTTCTTAGGAAACTTTTATTTCTATTTTTTTTTTGGGGGGGGTGGGGTCACATCTGTAGAATTACAAAAATGAAGTAATTATAAGCTTTTAAAGAGTGATCAGTGAAAACCACCACATGTGCTTTACCCAAAGGGTCACTAGATAGCTTCTCTGGGGTTCCAGTGTCACGGTGCACAGTGGCCATTGCCTGCAGATAAGCCTGCATAAATCACTCTCTCTCCTTCCCTAAATATGGCCAGCCCTGCACCTGCTAGGTGTGCTCAATTCTTCTCAACTGACTTGAGTCAGATTTCAATGCGCATGTGCTTGGTTTTCCATCATTCTCTGTCTCTGTTATCCATTCACTTCTGCCCTCAGTGCTGAAACTACAGTAGACTCCTTTGGTGTAACAGAGCTTTTATTTAAATCTGGTCCCAGATTCTGAAGAGATGATAATATACATTAGTGCAGTGGGATGTGATGCATTTGGCAGTGAGTGATTAACATAAATCTGTAATTCCAATAATTGAGTCTTTTTCTGGGTAGGAAGTACACTGGGCCTAGGAGTAGAGAGAGGAAACCCACCTGCAGGACCATACTCCTGGACTGCACAGAGAGAAGCCTGTCTCTTGCTTGCCTTCTCTGGGCTATTGTTGGCTACATAGTTCCAGATATTACTACTCGCTTCCTAAGTATCCAATTAACATATTAGAATGTGTTCGTTAAGCATTCTAGCGTTTTCTAAACTAATGTTCTAGCACAGCACAAAGAAGCAGAACTCTGCAAAGTTGAGTTGAGGTACCATTCACTGAGCCCCAATGTCTCTTCCAACTATCACCTTGAACTTCTTGGCCAAGCCAACACCTCAAGCAGTACCATAATGGAATCGTCATTCTAATGTCCCCTGACTTTGAGTTTAGTGGGCTTGATAGTTTCTCCAAATTATCTTGTTTGTTAACAACCCTGACTCAGACACCGGCCTGGAGAGGCGGGCCGTACATTCCATAGGTTCTCTTTCTAAGCCAGAAACATCCTTGGAGGAAGTTATTTAGTGGTGATGTGGGGCATAGGATCACAAGAGCTGAAACTCATGCTTAAATAAGTGAGTAAACTCATGCACATTTCCTGCTAAGCACCCTGTTCCTCCCTTCTTTCTGGCTTGAATATTAATTAACACGACACTGAGATTGTCTGTGCCATCCTGCAACCAGAGGATAAAGAGTATTAAAAGAGGTGATTCAGAAACTTTGAAGCGAGGAGCTGAAAGTGGACATATAAGAGTGCCTATTTGGAAAGACACAGGTTTATATTTTTATTGAAGCCTCCTGAGGTGAAGTTTTCCATCCTTTGAATCCAAGTGTCTGTCCCTCATTTGTGACACACAATACTGAATTGTGATTCACAATACAGAATGTTATAAAGACCTCACAGGTGAAAGGAAGATGTGTTTCAGCACTGGACAGAGCAGCTTCCTCCAACACAGTGAATATTCAATCCTGAGCCTGCCTTCTCTCTAGGCTCAGTTTGGTTGCCTATTGTTGGATAGGTTCACAGCCTGTATTATCTTTAGCTCCAGCCTTGGCTTTTATTTATTTATGTATTTATGTATGTATTTATTTTCATAGTCAAAATATAATTCTGACACATAATCTGCATTTTACTTTACCAATGGTTAGACTCATGAACTAATATAAGATGACAAAACTTACGTTACTGAACATAGGCACATTTTTAAAATTAGGACAGACATTAGTAACAGCTCCATAGTCCCTTTAGAATGTGACCTTTATATATAAATGACTCATCTGTTAAGATTAAGGTTATTTTGAATCTTTTCAAACAAATCCTAATATTAAATTGAATTATCAGGAATCTAATGCAATGTCTACTTCATTTGATCTCAAGGTATCTAAAAAAAGCACTATAGAGTCAGTTGTGTTTCCTTTAGGAAGACCATAATAGAGAGGAGAAACCCCACTGCCCTCAAGTCACAGTCTTCGGGGAGCTTTAATCAGGAGGGACAATGTACATGCCTGAGGATAACACCCATCTCTATCCTAACCTGGGGTCTAATGTCTAATTTAAACCAGTGACCTTCTGCAATGCCATATCTTGGGCACATAATTTAATCTGAGTAAAAGACAAACAGTGGGGAGAAATGGCTTTAGAAATGAGGTCTGATTTTTGTGCAAGTTACTCATTCACCGAGCCACTCAGAATGTTGGTAGGTGCCTCTGAAGGTTTCCAAGCTGTCTGGAAGCAAACAGTCACAAGGATGTCACATTTAGGGTATTGGCATATAGTTCCGCTGAACAGCCTTAAAGAACAGAGCCTATGTTGGTTAGGGTAACTCTGAGCCCTCGCCAATCAAAAAAGCTCCTGGGAACTATCCACGCTGGAAATTCTAGCCATGCAGAATGTCTCCCTTCAAATCTTTATAAAATTCCATTTCTATAAAGTAATAAGATGGTCGATTCTACATCAGCCTCTCAGGTTCATTTCTTAGTTAACCCTCTTTCCCTAACCCTTTTCCTTTTTTGTCTTCCTGTTTCCTGCCTGTTTGAACTTTCCCACCCCAGGGTCCCCTTTACCACTTCTGCTTTACAGTGTTCAACTACCCTCTCTCCAAATGGCTACTTCCTAGTTTCCTGGTACCCACAGGGACTCAAAGTTAAATATGAAAAACTAGAAATGTGAAGCTGGGTTGCTCATATAAAGAAACATGTTTCTGTCTTTCGGGGCCTGGTTTACTTCACTCAGATGAGATTTTTTTTTTCTAGTTTTAGTCATTAACATGCACGTTTAACATTTTCACTTTTTTTATAGCTAAAGAAAATTCCTCTGTGTGTATGGACCACAGCACACATTATCGGCTCATCTGTTCTGTTGATGGACACATAGCCTGTTTCCATTTCCTAGCTATTATAAATAGAGCAGCAAAGAACCTGGGTGGAAACATGTATCGGTCCAGTGTTTAAGAAACTTCCAAAGAGGTGATCTCCATTCACACTGCCACCAAGAGCCAATACCAGGTCCCCTTTCCTCACCTTCTCATCATCACTTATTGTCTTTGAGTTCTTGCTCATGGTTATCCTGGCTGGAGTGAGATGAATCATAAGATCATTTTGATTCACATTTCCCTTATAGCTAAAAAGGTTAAACACTTTTGAAAGTGTTTCATGACCTTTTTTTGTTTCTTCTTTTGTGGGCTCTCTGCTTAGTTCCATGGCCATTACTTAATGGAGTTATTTGATTCTTGGGTGTTTTTAACAGGATCTTCAGGTTTATGAGAGTGCCATCTTGCATCTGTCAAGTTTCAAGTTTGCAATCCATTCAGAGGGGAGAGGGTGCCCCAGAGTGTGAAGAGAACAGCTCTCAATTAGACTATGCATGGGCCACTAAGGACCGTTCTCTATCCCTATCCACGACCAGAGGAAAAGCAGGCAGAGGGGAAAGGATGTTCACAGAGTTCTTGCAAAGGTTGAGATGGTGTCCCCTGGAAGCAGATCTTCTGTCATTTGCAGACTTCTGAGACTGGGAGGCCAGATGAGGTGTGAAACCCTGAGAGAGTGCTGGCAGCTGTCACTGGAAGGTGGTGACAATTCCCCCCTCCACTGCAGCACACACTTCTGAGTTTCCCTTTCATAAGCACAGTCCCCAACTTCTCAGAGTACAGGAGTACTTACTCTAAGCAAGGCAATGAGCGATGAATTTCATCTCTAGGGTGTTCGCCAGTCTTAGCTGGAACCAAGTTTCTGATGGTGACTTCCCACAGAACTACACACTCTTGCTGTGGGAATCACTTGGAAGATTAACACAAAGATGATAGCAGCCCTCCTTCACTTTCTGCACATCGGCATGCAGACATTTCCTTCCCATTCCACTGTGCCCTTGTGAAGCAGGATACTGTCACCATGTGAAGTCCCTTTCCCACTTCAAGGCACACCAATCAGAGGGACCTGGTAGACTGATTATGGAATAAATTCAGACATGAAACCAAAGCTTTGAAGTTTTCAAAAATAAAATTAGAAGTTACAGATTGTGTCTAATGCTCTCTTACTAAAGATTGGAGTAATACATGCAATAGTGATTGGTATGCAATCTTATTGGAAAAAAGAATAAATAAAATACACAAATCCATTCTTTGTACAATGGTACACAAGATACTCTGTGTTCTCAGCACATGCTGACACTGACCTCAATTACAAACCTCTTGGGCTCTTATCTTCTGAAGTGCATAGGTTTGGGGTGTAGATAGACAACTATGTGGTATCTAGAGAGACTCTAAGATATTCTAGGGAGCTCACAGTAGTACAAAGTTCCAGAAAGAGGTGGGAAGATGTATCCTTGATGTGGTGGTCAGAAAAGGTATGGCTCCCATAGATTCATGCAATTGAATGCTGAACACATAGGTAGTGGCACTATTAGGAGGTGTAACCTCGTTCGAGGAAGTCTGTCACTGTGGAGATGGTTTTTGCGGTCTCATATATATGCTCAAATTATACCCAGTGCAAAAGGTAATCTCCTCCTTGATGCCTTCCAATCAAGATGTAGAGAACTCTTGGCTTCCCCAGCACCATGTCTGCCTACATGATGCTATGCTTCCTGACCTGTAAATAATAGAATAAACCTCTGAAACTTTAAGCCAGCCCCAGTTAAATATTTACCTTTATAAGAGTTGCCTTGGTCATGGTGTCTTTTCACAGCAATAAAACCCTAATTATACACTTGAAATGAAGTGGTAGGATCAGAGTAAATGCTAAAGAATTATAAATATAGGAGGAAATTTCTACAAATAGATAAATACAGGTATAGGTTTGATAGCAGCATAGTCTTGCAGTACTTTATCATACAGAACAAGGGTCAGAGATAAATGAATGAAGTTGTAATAGTGCAAAAATAGGAGATCCTCAAGAAACTATTCAGAGCTCTTCTATCTCCATGGTAATGGATCAGGCTGGTCAATAAATCCAGATATGTTTTGCAAGCTGTCATTTCATTTTGTCATCTCTGAAAGTGTTTTATATGATGAACATCATCCTGAAGACGTGATACTAACGTAGCAAGTACACTGTGGTAGGAGCTGGATTCTGTGCCTAGTCTGAGCTTTCATGTGCTTTTGCACAATTGGTAATCTGGATGCATGGAGGACTAGTTCCTAAAGCAATAAATAGGTGCCCATTCTTGATGATCATCTGTCAGTTAAACACGAAGATGCCGACTGTCAGGGACGAGTTAACAAGACAGCTCACAGTGATACTGAAGCTCCAGAGCGCAAGAAATACAGAATTAGAATGATGTATATGCAATGAGTATATCCCACACCCTTCCCTAAGAGACACATACTCACTCCTTCGGATCATCAACAAGAATATGAGGAAAGTGACTTATCAGGGCAGTGATCTCAGCTGACCAGGAATCAGCTGGAGAGGCAAATCCTACTAACACTACCAAGGACCGTAGGTTCAATATGTGTGTTGAAAAGCTGAGTCCATCATCATATTTGTCTTTGCTAAATGAGATTCCTTCCTTTCCAGTTACAAAATTCCACTCATGGTGGATCCTGAAACCAACCTGTGATAAGATGAAGCCCCTAAATTCAGTTTGCTGGTAAATTTATCTTCATTCTACATCGACAGAACAATAGTGTCTTCATGCAGACACAGCTGATTCTAATTAAAAATTTTTCATTATTTGTATGATCTACTTGTTCTGAAAGTTTCCCTTACAAATTATGTAAATAAATCCTCAGTGATCAAAATGAATATGAACAGAGGCAAATTATTTTAGAATTATTATTATTTCCCCCAAATAAAGTGATGTTAATAGTTGAATAAATAGAACACATGTGGTACTGAATACTTTCAAACCGCTTTCTTTCACAGCAACATGTCAACAGATAGATCTAGCTAGAGGTAACATTACGAGGTAGATTAATATAATTAAGTTTGTCATAAATGATACAGGAAGCCGCCTGAAGCTTCCAGATGGTAGAGGTGTTTAGTGAGGGGTCTCTTTCAGAATTTGAAATTAAGAATGTGGTAGTTAAGATGGGAAATCGACACTCAAGACAAAACTCCAGGAGAGATGATGCTGGTGGCTAAGCAGGCAACCTGACCCCAGCTAGGTGGTTTCCCACATGTGACATTACCCAGGCTTTCCACAGGCTCTGACTTACAGCATGTACTTATGCTACAAAGGCACAGCAGGTTAGGAGATGATGTATGTACTGCCATGCATAGCACAATGAGTGGAAGCAGTCTGAGCTCGGGAAGTGATGACTTTTACTGTTAGTGCCAGAGAAGGATTCCCATCATATAACACAGACCAATTTAGCAGAGGTTATCCAGGTATCTGAAACCTGTGGGTTGGAAGGGTACCCTTGTGTGAAAGGATTTCCAGGACAACTGAAATACCACAGGGTATTGGTCCTGACGTTAAGTTTTGATGCTGATTTCTAAAAGATTGCTAGTGGCTTTTCTGTAAAATGTTGCCTAGTTTTATGTTTTTAAACATTTGTTTATTTTTATTTTATGTTTGTGAGGAGATGTATGTATATGCACCATGGGACTACAGTGTCAGTAGATCTCCTAGAACTGAAGTTGCAGGCATTTGGAAACTATCATCTGAGTGTCAGGAATAGAACTCTGATCCTGGATGAGCAGCCAGTGTCCTTATCCTCAGAACCCTCTAGTTGCAGGGCATTTTCTTGACTTCTTATTGGTATGAAAGAACACAGCCTAATGTAGGTTCCATCCCTGGGCAGGTGGGAAGATAGCTGAGAATCAACCAGAAGAAGCAAGGTAGTAATCAGCATTCATTCATAGTCTCTGCTTCAGCTAACACATCTGGATTCGTACCTCCAACTCTTGCTCTGAATTCCCTTAGTGGCCTGAAATTGTACACAAAAAGAAACCCTTTCTTCTGCAAGTTGGATTTTGGTCACAGCTTTTATTACAGCAATAGAAAGCAAACTGGAACACCGTCCCACAGCCATATGCACGAACACATATTCTTGTGCACATGAGCAAACACACACACACACACACACACACACACACTTATGGGAAAGGCATTGCAGGTATTATTGGCGTGTTACTACAATGGCTGTTGCCTGAGACATCCCATAAGGATAAACTGTCCTGGGTTAGGGGCCAATATCACTGAAGGAAGAATATAGAGCTGACACACCATTAAATTAATACATTCCCACACCAGCACCCAGAGCAACAACATAACCTACCCCTGAGGAGGTATTCAGGTAAAAGAGCTTCAAGCTCAGCAGTGTGAAGCGTATGTATGTCCCCTCTGTTCATGGCTCCCTGTGAACAGCCCCCTACTGGGCGCCAGCACTATGGGCAAATGCCAGTGCCGCCTGGGTGCCATCCTTTGATTCCCTCTGCTGGGTGAAGCTATGGCAGAGGGAAAACACTTTGGCAGAGGAGTCCTCTCTTGGGGCCCATCCAACAACACTGGTGGAGTTTGCTGGATTTAACTATTCCTTTCCCCAGGTAAAGGAGAGAAGCGTGTAATTTGTAATGGTAACTAAGATAATGAATGCATGCCGCAGTCAGCTGTTACCAGCAATAATTGCTGCACCTTTCATCTTCTGTCAAGCAGAGCAGTTAGGATTAGGACCAAAAGGCTGCTGCTATCATCTCTCTCATTTCCTGACTCAGACAAAAGGCAAAAAAAAAAAAAAAAAAAAAAAAAAAAAAAAAAAAAAAAAAAGAGGAAAAATGAAAGTGCCTCTCTCTGGGCTGATAGGTGTCTGATCAAAGCTGCTGAGAGCTGTCAGAAGGCAGCCAGCCTCTGCAACCTGAATACCCTTCATGGCAACTCTGCCTTTGATCTGCTGGCAGCCAAACTGGGGTTCTATTTATGTGAAAAAAATAATAACCATGGTTGTAAGAGAACAGAAAAAGTGCCATTTTTTTTTTTTTTATTTGAATGTTGCTCTTGCAGTCTGATGAGGCTAAGAATGTGGCTGGTTGTCCAGTGGTGAGGGACATGTGTGTGCCTGCTCACATGCACAGCTCTACTACCCATAAAACTTTGAACTTCATCAGAGACATTTGGCAGTGGGAAGGAATCAGACTGATGCTTGAAAGAAATGACCCTTCTTAGAAGATAAACAAAAAGCTTAAGAGAAACAGCAAGAATGTAGCTCTCTCTATTTTGTATTTCACCAAATCTGCAGGATTTAGGTATATAGATGCAGGAAAGGTATCAGGTCTTCTATGTGATATATGGGAGTGTTCCTTTCCCTGGGTTGCTGGGAGCAGAATAAATAGCAGGACATGGTAATTATAAGCAGTGGATAGAGTCTGTCCAATATTTCTATCCCTCATCTCTAACAGAAATGTAGCAGTGGGTAAAACAAATTGTTACAATGCAATGAACACTGTAATTGTAACAGGTGTGGAACTTTAAGTGCCATTTTTTTCCCTGTGGGTGCCAGAGATCCAATATTCATTCTATCCTCACATTTACAAAGTTGATCACTTTGAAGTTTGCTTTAACTGATAGTCATGAAAAGAAATAAAAACTGCACTAAAAAGGAATCCCAAGTTACTGCCTCCTTGGCTACATTCCTCATGGTGCGTCCTCCCATTCTCATGAGGCAGAAAGCCTCAGATGAGAGGGCAAACAGAAATCAGGGTGAGTTTACATAGTCCCAAAGCCCTCTGCAGTGACAAACTTCCACTAGGCAGCCCACCCCTCCTGAACCTACCCAAATAGTGACACCGACTGTGAACTGACTATCCAAAGAACAGAGCCTGTCTGGGAACACTGTGATTCAAACCATCAAAAAGATGAGTTCCCTCCTCTGGAGAGAGGCCTTAATGTGACAGTTGTCTTTCACTGTAGTATCTGAAGACGATATGATACAGCTAGGCAGGCTGAAGTTAACCCACCGTGAGAGGACTTGTGTTGCTTTTCAAATTCTGCAGTGCAAATGGGCCTATTGCTCCAATCTTCATGATATAAACATCCTTCTTGCTAAAAGCTAATAGATGTTAGCAAAACTACGTTTTCTCCTCTGTAAGAATTTTAGCGATCATGTCTCTTAGTCTTATGTCTGCTGCTCACTCTGAAACAATACTTTCAGCAACAGAAACCTCTGAAGGCTACAAAATCCAAAATAAAGCCGTCTGAGGACTCAGAGCACCCTGAGCCATCCTTAAGGTCCACAGATGATATTTTCTTTCTGTTCACTTCAACGATGGAAGGAGAGTAACTTTCTTGAGACTTTTTCTTCAAGGGTAAACTGGAGCTTTCTAATAGTGTCACCATCTCAAGGCTATGTGTCAACCTAAGAGAAGCACTTTGGAGATTAGGTTCCCACAGCCATTTGTGGGCCAAACACCATGCAGAACACAGCATCTCAGATGCTGGCAAGGTTGTGGAGAAAGAGGA
>NC_034596.1:26774123-26791128 GCF_900095145.1 Mus pahari
AAAAAAAAAAAAGAAATGGGCTTTCTAACATTGTCTGTATAAGGGAGGTGTCTGTCATGGGAACTGCCCAATAACATGATCTTCAAGGAGACTAAACTATGGGGGCAGTGAGAGCACAGTATTAATTAGTCTTACAGGAGGAATCCTATGGGACCATCAGCTACTTTCTGCTGAACCAATGTGAGCATCAGCCCAGCTTCCACATTCCTCTGGATCTACTCGGAATCTGTTTTGCTTCTGTGATCGTCTGTACCCTCTTCTGACAATGGTTTGTTCTCACATCATCATCATCGTTGCTGAAAAAGTACTAGCTTATCTTAACTACATGCAAAAATATTTGCCCCATAACTCATTCATTTAGAAAATTGCTTTCTAAACAAAGAATGTGAGGTGATAAACTTCTAACCTAGTCCCCAAGTGAATATAATTTATAAAATCATTAGCTACAATAATCTATTCTTACATAAGAACAAAAAATGATAGTTCACACATCATATAACAGCCTTTATTGATTCTTAAATGTCAGGCAGGTTTTTATCTGGTGTTTGTTGTTCAGCAAATATAATGTTCTCACACTCTGAGTCACTAAAGGAAATATGGCCCTTTTAGGGAGACAGTAATAAGGAACAAACTTGTTGCCAGGCAGTGGTGGTGCACACCTTTAATCCCAGCACTTGGGAGGCAGAGGCAGGCGGATTTCTGAGTTCGAGGCCAGCCTGGACTACAGAGTGAGTTCCAGGACAGCTGGGGCTACACAGAGAAACCCTGTCTCAAAACAAAATAAAATAAAACAGAACAAAACAAAACAAGGGGAGACTTGTCTGCACTTTTTTCAAGACCGCCCAAAATAATAAAGGCAATTCCTATGCCTCTATAACTGAATACAGTATATAGGTAAGCTTTGGTGAAGCTGGCACTGGAGCTGGGGATGGAGCCAACTATCCTCAGTTCTGAGTGTTCCTTTTCTACTAATGCATCAGGTCCTGGCCGGAGACAAAAACTATACACTGCCATTTCAAAATTTCTGTTAAGCATGTTCTGGAACAAAGTGATAAAAGTGGCTGATTTATGTGCATGTGAATAACAGTATATATATTTCAGGGCAAGTTACAATATTAAATCTAAATAATAATTGATATACTAAAAGTCACTAATATCTAGAATTTAAGGGTGATTTCATATAAATATATTTAATATATCAATATGTTACAATATATTGTATAACATATATATATTTACAATAATCTCTAAAATACACATATTTCCAAGAGTCAAATTATGAGTGTTTATTGTGCATTTTTAAAAATTTAAGCAAAACCATGATACCTTTATTTTGGGTGAAGTAACTCAAGATGCACATTTAATTTAAAGTATCCCAAGGCTTAGGCAACAGAATCAAACCATAAATACAAGTTAATTTTTATTAAAATTATTTCTATATTTCAATAATTTCATAAATGAGTACTCTATTTATATATTTTCCATCACTCCCTCTAATTCCTCCAGTTCTTCGTGCTGCATCCACTCCTCAACTCTATAGCTTCTTCTTCCTTAATTACTATGGTTTTACACACACACACACACACACACACACAGACCAATTAAAATAAATGTTCAAAAACATGAATGAGTAATAAGGAAGAATATCAAGCTGCATGTAGTTGACACCTCTAATATTAAGGCACAAGTTTATTACAGTAATGCCTGGGGTCTGGGCTCTGGATACAGACAAGATGGATCTAGTTCTCCACCTGTAGGTTGTGACCCCTTTGAGAGTCACACATCAAATATTTACATTATAATTCATAACAGTAACAAAATTACAGTCATAACATAGCAACAAAATAATTTTATGGTTGTGGGTCACTACAACATGAGGAACTGCTCTGGAGGGTCACAGAAGAAGTAAGGTGAAAGCCGCTGATCTCGCGGTACGGTTGGTGTGGCCCTGGGAGTTACACTGTGAGTACACTCAGAAGGCTGGCTTTATTGTTTGCTGTTGTTCACTGGGGTGGGCTCTCAGAATAAGCTTTTGCTGATCTTTACCTTTCATGCTTGATTTTGCAAAGTTGTAAACCACATAAGATTCCACACTGTTCTCACACTGTATTCAACCTCCTTTAAAACTCAATATGCAAATATTTCAGTTGGATGGAAACTAGGGACCATCTTCTATTAAATCAGCAAAGCTTGATATTCTTCTCTGGGAAGACCTTGTGTTGATATTTCCACATCACCTTCTTTTCTCGGCTTGCAGAATTTTTACGACAAAAATTCAATAAACATGTGTATACCTATATATACACATATGTATAAATATACACAAAACATGTAAGTATGTATATCAGTATGTATACATGGAAACACAAATAAATGTGCAACACATATGTATATATACCTGCATACATAACATACATAGGGATACTTTCTCACATGTACACACGTGTACCTATGCATACATTAAAAGTTTATAAGGGTTTCAGAAAAAGACAAGATTGTGAGGGTACCTTAGCCTTAGAGGTATTCCAAGGACACTTTTCCTCATCTTTTCTAGATGCTATTATATTACATCCACTCATGATGCTTCCATGATTGCATTCCCAATTCTAGAAAATAGGTACTTACAAATTGTAGCATTTTTTTGTCATTTTTTCCTTCTGTGGTAAATTCTAAGCTAATTTAAACCTGAAATCTCTTGAGCAATGAAAGATTTTCTTGTAAATCATTACTATTCTGTGTCCACTATATTGAAAGTCCCATTAAGGCAGGCGAGTCTTCTGAACCTACTGATGAGCACTTCTGAGCACCGTCCATGCAAAGTCCTTTTAGACACTAAATTATGAGTTTTTAGAGAGAAAGAAAACGCATGCTAGTCCATGAGCACAGGTGTATTCACACACACTAGAAAATTGAAATTCAATTCAGAAGGCAATATTGGAAGCAATTTCAGCCTGGATCCAATTTGGTCAGGGCTGAAATTGCACAAAAAAATGACTGAAGATGATTCTGCTGTCTTTTCACTTCATTCTCTACGACTGGATCCATCAATATAGAATGTGCTAGAAAACTCACACTGAATTCTTGTTCCTGCCATTTCAGTCTGCACAGAGGCTGGAAGTTGTTTCAACAATCCCATCAAACAAAATGTCACACAGTAAAGTTTAAGAATTAAGCAAGAAACAAAATTAAAATATTCTAACTCCCACAAATATGATTACAGATTATCCCAGTTTTGGCTTTTCTTCTGATAATAAAGAATAATCCCCAATTTTAAATATAGCTGCTGCTCCTTATCTTACACTGCTGCATGCATACAGTTTGGAAATGTATGCCTCACTTTGTACAGTGAGTTAATTCATGGAAATATTGCTCTCGTCATTTTGTGGGTTGGTGTTTTACTCCAGGGAACATGATGTATATTGTCAGTTGAGTTAAGGCAGTAGCTCTCAGTCTGTGGGCGGTGTCCTGCTAGTAGGTTAAACAACTCTTTCACAGGAATTACCTAAGACCATTAGAAAATATGGATACTTACATTATGATTCATAACAGTAGTACAATTGCAATTATAAAGTAGCAACAAAACTGTTTTTTAGGGTTGGGGATTGCCATAACACGAGGAACTGTATTAAAGGGTTGCAGCATTAGGAAGGGCGAGAATTGCTGACTTAAGGAAACTTGATTTTGCTTTTAAGCCAGGCGTGGTGGCGCACGCCTTTAATCCCAGCACTCGGGAAGCAGAGGCAGGCGGATTTCTGAGTTCGAGGCCAGCCTGGTCTACAGAGTGAGTTCCAGGACAGCCAGGGCTATACAGCTTTTGCACTTAAATACAATTTTTGCAATTTTTTGCAATTTATCCTTACATAGAACTCTTGAAAGATCTTAGAGAATGGCTATTATTTTCCTAAACTGAATTACCCAGAATCAGCTTGGGACTTGGGAGCACAGGGTTTCTCTGGGGGAAAGACTGAGGGCAGGTCGCAGGCTCAGCAGCTGCTCTCTAATGCTCTTGTGGGCAAGGATTCAGCTTCTCCAGGACTTGGTGGTTTAAGTATCTTGTGAAATGCCGTCCTCAGCAGCAACACCATGTTTTGATTTGCACTTATTTTTTTAATACAACTGTATTATAAAGAACATGCAAATAACAAATCACACAGTGACATTAATTGACCTGAAGTTCTTGTATTTCAGGGAACTCTACAGCAGAAAAACCCTTCAAAGCTGTGGACACCATATCAGACTTCACACTTAAACTTATCAACTGTAGCTTTTTGCTCTTATTCACCATTTAAAAAAAAAATCTATGACAGTGTTCAAACACACAATTAGCTTAGAGTCCTCTTTAGAGACTTAGTCCTTTACCCTTGCCCCATCCTTCCTCAGCACCTAACATTGCTCCCTTCTTGTTCTGTTTTTGACATGTTATACTGGGTCCATTTGTTTACATTCTGTGCTTCTTGTCTTTGTTTCATTTTAGCACTGTACAAATTACTACCTTCTAGGCCTCTCATATCCTTTAAGATACTCAATTAAAAGAAAATAGTTGCTGAATAGAAGGCTTAGTGGGTAAAGGTGCTGCTGCCAAACTTGATGGTTTTAATTTAACCATTGGAAATCACATGCTAGGCAAGAACTGACTTCCACAATTTGTCGTCTGACCTCTAATAGGCTCACTCTTGTACACATGTGTGCACATACACAGACACACAGTACACATGTACATTAAATACATACATATGTACATACATACATACACATGCATAAATACACATACATAAAATGCATACATACACATACATAAACATACATAAATGTAATATAAAATGAAGACATTGGTTTTACTGAAGGAGTTTTGAGTGATTGAGCTATATGCATATAACAGTTATGGTTTATCTGAAGAGACCCAGAAAAAATTTAATCATGGAGAAAAACAAACACAAACAGACAGACAGAGCCCACAGAACACAACCTGGGATACCACTAACTTCACCAAATACAAACAAACAAACAAACAAACAAAACCAGGATCCCATGGAAGGGGATTCCTTCCTGCCTTCTCCATTCTTGAAACAGAACTTTTCAGCAATGTTTCACGATACTGAGGTCTGGGATCTGAGGGTGTCCTTTGTGCTTGCCACTGGATTGCCTTCATCTCACTGTAGAACTCTGCCAACAGTTCCATCATCCAGAAGACAACCCTATATTATCTTGTATCATTCATACTCTCCCACTGGGTTCTAATGCTGTAGGCAGACTGACGGTTCCAACGATCCACTGTTTGCCATGTTAATCCAAATTCGTTAGAGCATTGAAATTATTTAAATAATTTGGTTGGCTTCCCTGGTGTCCTCACTAACCCCTCATCTACCTTGTGATAAATGACAGTTGATCATTGTTTTAAAACTCTCCTCTTAAGGCATAAAAAATGCCTCAGTGTTTAAAAGTGCTTGCCACTCAAGCCTGGAGACTTGGATTCAATGCCACATAATGGCGGAAGAAGAGAACTGACTGCCCCAACATTTCCAGGTTTTCTGTGATGTCTCTAATTGGACACTTGGGGTTATTGCCCTCAAATCCATGCTAATGTTTATAGTTCTTCACGTGATCTTAACATCTAACCATATTTGGAATCCATTAGCCTATTGGAAAATACTCTTTATCTTTGCTGACAATTCAATCTTTTCCTTAAATAGAAACAAGATCTAATAACCAAGAGATAGTACCTCAGGTTCGTCTCCTGACTTGGGAAATTTTCTATTCTACAATGCAGATATTCTGATAACCCAATTAAGTTTTAGCTTCTAGAAATTAGCTATCACCAGGATTTTTGAAATGTAAATGAAGAAAATATCTAATAAAACAGCATATGCAGTAAAAAAAAAATCCTCCTCTAATGATTTAAATTGGTGACAGCAAAAATGTGACACAAGATGGCAGGTGTCTGATCATCTTTGTGGATGGAGCTGTTTCACACCCAACCTCCCTGATTCCTAACGGCTTACACCTTGGACAGGCTGTGACATGTCAATTAATGTCAAAAGAGGCTTATTATATGTGGGAGCCTATAATGCAGAGTCACACCACGATGGCAGGGTGGAGAAGACTTTGGTCGCTATTACTGAAATGAAATTCAGCTCTTAAGGGGAAAGTCAAGAAGTGAGTGAAATTTGTGATATAAATTAACATTCTGTTGCCTTTCTCTGTATTTGTCCAGTGATGATCTAACTGGAAATTTCCTTTAATCTCTTAAGCCTTCCAGCTAAGTGACTTAGAATATGTCTCGGTTACTGAGTTTCTTAATTCTTATTTCTAAAAGAAATAAATTATTTTATTTATTTATTTTATTTTGGTTGGTTATTTTATTTATTTACATTTTGAATGGTATCCCCTTTCCTGGTTTCCCCTCCTCAAACCCCCTATCCTATCCCTCCCCCACCCTGCTTCTATGAGGGTGTTCCCATACCTGCCTCACCACCCTAGCATCCCCCTATGCTGGGGCATCAAGACCTCACAGGATGAAAGGCCTCCCCTCCCATTGATGCCAGATAAGGTCATCCTCTGCTACATATGCAATTGGATCCATGGATCCTCTTTGGTTGGTGGTTTAGTCCCTGGGAGCTTTGGGCAACCTGGTTGGTTGATATTGTTCTTCCTATAGGGCTTTAAACCCCTTCGCTTCCTTCAGTCTTTCCCCTAGCTCCTCCATTGGGGTCCCTGTGCTTAGTCTGAAGGCTGACGGCAAGCATCCAATCTGTATTGGTCAGGCTCTGGCAGAGCCTCTCCGGAGACAGCTGTATCAGGCTCCTGTCAGCAACTTCTTCTTGGTATCATGAGTAGTATCTGGATTTGGTAGCTGCAGATGGGATGGATCCCCAGGTGGGGCAGTCTCTGGATGGCCTTTCCTTCAGTCTCTGCTCCACTTTTTGTCCTTTTATTTCCTTCAGACAGGAGAAATTCTGGGTCAATTTTTGAGATGGATGTGAGGCCCCATCTCTTAACCAGGGGCCTTGCCTAAACTCAGTAGCTTAAATACCCAATGAAGGGGAGAGAGACCCTGTAGAGACCATACCCAGAAGACATAACTTTAAACAAAGGAGAAACCATTTTGTCTCAAAGACTCCATACCAGGTTAGCCGTATATGTGGGTTTAAGCCTGAGGTCAGGTTGAATGGCACACTGACAGGAACAGAAGGGGTGATGCAGCCACCTCGGGATATCTCATAATCAGTGGACAAAGAGAAGGGACTAGAATGATTCATAGACCCCAAGGACACACCACTCCAGTGACATACTTCTTCCAAACAAGTCGCACCTCAGAGAGTTTCCATTGCTCTGCAATGCCATGGAAGTTCACCAGTGGATTGATACATAGATCAGCCAGAGTCCTCATGATCCATCACCTGCCAATAATTGAATCCACCAATCAGAGCCAAACCACCAATACAGGCATCTTTTAAAAAGAATGTTTCATATCCCAGCCATCACACTCCTTGGGCTCTTCCTCAATAATTCTATAGACTTCTGAGCAGACCCGAGGCAATCATCTTTTTATACAAAATGCATCTAATCTGTTATCTGCTGAACCCAGGGTCACTTATGAATGTAGCCATTGGCATCCAGGACAGTGGAAATACCCTAAAAGTTGAATGCTTCCCTTTAAGATGGTTCTACAGAGACAACAGTTAATGTTTCTGATAAATTTTTTAAGATGTGGAATGTTGGGAAATCTGGCAGAGAGTCTGGGATGGGTGGAGAGTTGGAACTGGATTTAGGGTGTCAATGTAAAGGTTTTTTTTTTTTTTAATTATCTTTTATTGGCATATGTTGTATGCAACGATAGGTCCCGTGAAGATAATTTCTTTAAGTATATCATACATTTTAATAATGTTCACCTCAAATATCTTCCTTGCTTTCCCCTGCCCTGTTACCTTCCTGCTATGCTCATCTCCTTCCCAATGTCCCTTCTGCTTCATGTGTTATACATACATATATGGTGTGTGCTTATATTTTTATTATATGTATGTATGTATAGTATAGGATCCAATAGAGAAATCATGAAATTTGTCTTCCTGAGTATGTTTTATTTTGCTTAACATGATGTGTTAACAGTGTGCCTGTTTGCCTAGAAACAACGTAATTTTGTTCTGTACGAAACACATTTTCTTCATCCACTCTTCTGTTGACAGCCACCTTGGTTGATTGCATAACTTGGCCTTGGTGAAAAGTGGTGACCCAAACGTGAATGTCTAGGTGCCTCTGTCTAAGGTGTGCAGCCTTAGCATCCTGTATTCCCACAGTCATATAGTTGACTCAGAGCGTAGTCCTGATTTTTAAGATTTTTGAGGATTCCTCCATCTGGTTTCTATAGGGAATAAATTCATCTGTATTCCCTGCAGCAGTGTGTAAATGTTCCCCTCTCTGCATATCTCTTTCAATATTTGTTATGAATTTGTTTTCTTGTTGATCTCGATTCTCTCTGGGGTAGGATGTAGTCTCAGTATAGTATTGGTTTGTATTTCCGTGATGGCTGAAGATGATGAAATTTTTTTTAATGTTAGATTTCTTTTGTTATTCTATTCACAGATTAAGTTGTTTGGGATTTGGGGAAATGTTTTTTTTGTTGTTGTTCTTTATATATGATAGATATTCATCCTTTTGTCAGCTATGTAACCAATAAAAGTATTCTCCCATTCTGCAATCTGTCTGTTAAGTTAGTTAACCATTTATTATGTATGCAGATCCTTTTTAATTTTGTGACATTCCCACATTTCAAATCTCAGCAGGATTTCTTCAGAGTGTCTTTCACTGAACCTGTAGTTTAAGGATTTGCCTGTTTTCCTCAAACAGTTTCAAAGCTCCTGGGCTTACATGAAGATGCCTGGCCTATTTTAGCTTGATTTTGGGTCATGGTGAGCAGTAAGGATTTGTTTCATGTGGGTGTGCACTTTGCCCAGCACCAGTTGTTAGCGGTACTGTCTTTTCTCCAGTGTGTAGCCTTGAAATCTTTAAGGTAGCTGTAGTTGTGGGTTCCTATCTGGTCCTAACTTTATTCCATTGATCTTTACAACACTTTTTCACCCAGTACTGGTTTCCACAATACGGCTACATCGTGCAACTTGAAGTAAGGCATTGTGACACCTGAGCATGTTATCTTTCCTCTGTATTACTTTGGCTCCCATGTGAATTTAAGGTTGTTTTGTTTGTTTGTTTTGTTTTGTTTTTTGCTATTTCTTTGAAAAAGCATCGTTTGAATTTTGTGAGAATTGCACTGAATTCATAGATGGCTAGTGATAACATGGCTGTCTCATTACATTAATTCTGCTGACCCGTGTCTTTCCATCTTCTAATGTCCTCTAAATTTCTTTCTTCAACCTTTTGAAATTTTCACTGTGAAGGTCTTTAACCTACTTGGTTATGATTTCATTCATAGGTAGTATTTTTGAAGCCAATAGGACTGAGAGTTTTTTTTTTTCTCTTAAGCTTATTTCTCAGTATGTTTGCTAATGGCATATCAAAAAAGTAACTGCTACTTGTATGTTGATTGTTTAAGCCTGTTACTTTGTTGAAAATACCAGCTCTAAGCGTTTTCTGGTATTGTTTTTAGGGTTACTTATGTACAATAATATCATGTGGGAAAGCAAGGATATTTTTGACTATTTGTTTTTTCCTGGGTCACTAAACAGAAATTATATATTAAATATGAGAAGAATAAAAGTGAAGGAGAGATAATTGGTCAAGGGTGTATACAGTCTTTTGCCTGGGACCTGACTCCCAGGGCAGGCTCTGAAGTTTATGTTAGACATAGTTTCAAACCGTGGGAGAGTCCGGTAAGTCTCAGGCTTCTCCCAATATTCCTGATGGAATTGGAGATTTCCTATGGAAACAAGTGTCAGGACTCGTGTCTAGTTAGTGCCCAGTGAAGCTAGAGAAAAAAAAAATCTAGGTAACAATGCAGGTGAGAACACAGGACACAGTATGTTTCTATACTGTGATATATACAGTCTATTGACCTGTTTTATTTAGACTTTGTCCTCCAGAGGCTGTAACATAATAAACACATGCACATTAATTTGGGGTTCTTGGTTAAGAAATATTAAGAGACAAACTAAAATAATGCTGTCCTTGGGAATATAGTGCAAAATTCATCTATTTCAAAAATAAAGATATATGAGAAAACATGGAAGTAAATAAACACACACAGACTGCATTGTGTAAGCAACAGACAGTATGCGTCCTCTACTTGATAAAATTTACACCAAGCCACAGATATAAATTGTGATGTTTCCTAAGTGGGGAACAACATGCAGATGAACCAGATGGGAGTGGGATCTTTCATGATCCCTGGCCACCATGAAGACCAATAAATATAAGATGGAAATTTCTGTGTCATCATCTCAACAGACTTGGGTTATTTAATTCCTGAATAGATGTTTATTCTCATTAGTTTGGGAAGCAAAAGTTCTGTGCAGTCCTCCTATTCAGGAATGTAACGGAATAATAGAGGAAGACATGAATTCCCCAATGATCTAAACCAAAGGAGCAAGCAGTCCCCAGATCAAGATTCCAAGAGACCAAGCCCTGAAGTGCACTGAGAGAGAAGAAGGCACCTTGTCCACCAGCAGCCCTAAACTGTGTTCATGAGCTTGGGCTGATGGGACTGCCTGTGGGTCAGTAGTAGGTGAATTTTATTCACTGCTATAAAGGTAGCAATGGTATTTTTCAGACTTAGTACTTGGGAGAGAAAGTACTTAGCAAAGGACAAGTTACCCAGGCAAGCAGGGCTGTGTTGCCTTCTTGGTGCCTGAATGGATACCCACATTACCCTGTGAGCTCCTGAGCCCCTGCTCCATTCTGCACGCATATCCAAAGCCTATGCTTTCTGCAGCCTATCATGCAAGTTTCCATTGCCTTCGTCAAAGCTAAGGTGGGTCTAGGGCAAGGTTGGCTTTCTGACATATTTTTGTTCTTTCTCTGTTGTTGTTGTTGTTGTTGATGGTGATGATGTTTTGTTGATTTTTTTGGTTTCTTTTGGTCGCTCCTGATAGAGACCTCTGTTGTGCTGGGCTTCACACACAGTTACAAGATAACGGAAGCACTAATAGTGACATTCACAGAGCTGAAGAAGAGGCAGCTGTTGGGGTTTACAGGGCAGCAATTGGGATTCCTGTAAAAATCAGGACTAATTCTATTCTGGACACTTTTATGTCTTGGCATGGACAAGTTTTCTCCTCATGACCCAACATACTTTTGGTTCCTTTGCATGGGGTCACAGGACATTGATTAAACAAGAACAGGATTCTGTGAGTACCATTTTCAGATTCATCTCCCTTTACCCATTCAGTTTCAAAAACAAGGAGAGAAAACACATCTGACATAGATTAGAAAACACGGACAGAGGGTGGGACTTATGTAGAGCAGATAGATCTCTTGGATAAGGTCAAGTAAAGAATTCATATGCATTGGTGGTGTTGCTTTTATGTCTCTTGAGTTCAACAGAGCTGTTGTAGAGAGCAGCTAAGGAACTATCAGAGCATCCTCACTTGTGTTTATCACCATCAACAGCTGCTCTGCTTGTCATCTGCTTTGATGATTACATCCCTTCACTTTTTATCCTTTATTTTCCAGACTTCTCCAAATGACTGTATTCTAAGTATGTGGCAAAATAGAGTAAAACATCAATTTCATTAAACATGAATATTTTACCTCAGCTCTCTAATAGTAAATCTATCAACACACACACACACACACACACACACACACACACACACACACACACTCATACAAGCTGTAACTGTTTGATGGTGTCAGACAAGCAAGGTGATATGAGTTTGCTCCAGTTATCTTGTCCTTAAGTCACAGAGCTCCCATATGGCTCCAAATGGCTGCCATTAGGGAGGCTGTAGGGCTTGCTCATGCCCTTGGGGATGGAGTTTAACAGGTTGAAATATCTGCTGTAGTTAAGCTTGAGGGCTGGGCTCATTTGACAGATGCTTAACCCCCAGCTGAGGGCACGATTTTTGAGGCTGTAGGAACTGTGGGAAGGAAGATGAGTTGGAGCTAGGTTCGTCCTGTCTTGTCCACAATGAAGTGAATAATGTCTCCCACACCCTGATGTCACCATGATAATTAGTCTCAGCACAGATCAGAACCAACAGAGCCACCACGTGGTACAACCCATGAAAACATGAGACAAAAATAATTCCTTCCTCCCCTAAGTTTCCAGGCCTTGCATCATGATTATGAGAAATGTGACTAACAAAGTGTCCAGGCTCAAGGCTCCATCTGACTGCTCTTGACTAGGCACAGGGATGTGCTGGATCCAGGTTCTGTGACTATTGCAGTATAATCTCAGCTCTAGCATTAGAAAACTGTTGTTTTAATTCTTCTGCAGGGACACCACCTTCTTCCTGAACGTTGATTTTTGTAAAGAATATGATCTCCTGTATTCTCCCACATGCTGATTTTATACTTTAAGCCCCAAAGTTCTCTTTATTGCTGAATTCTCTAGCTCTGGTTCTCATGGAACTGAGTGAGGTCTCAGCAGGAACAGCAATGATTGCTCTGTTAAATTCATGTCCACCCTTGGCTTCTACAGCTCTATTACATATCACACATCACCACCCACCACCCACCCCCCCACACACACATGTGTGCACATATACATGTTGTATGTATGTAGAAGACTAACCCCACCCAGAGCCTCCTAACCCCGACAAGCTGATATATTTCAAAGGACTGACAGCCCTTTAGATATAAGCACTTCTCCAAAATTATGTTCATTTACATTTACGGTATTTTTTATTTTCTAACTAGGTTTGGGCTCTTTTCAGGAGCAACTGTTATTTATCTTTATAGAAACTACTTGGAAAATATATAGAACAGGAAAGGGGCCTGAAAAGGAGTGTTTTCTCAATTATTTTTGAAATGCTCAAGCAGGGAAATAATACTGGATTTAAATGTATTGGTAATTATCATGATGTGTTTTTAATTAAATCTTCATTTTGAGAGCAAGTTTTAGAAAAAAAAAGGGGTAGTCCCATCTGGGTTGTGGAGAGAGTGGGAAGATCCACCACCAGAGATATACATGTACCAGAATTAAACACATTTCAAAATCAATGCAGAGCATGCTCACTACAGGTTCTGCAGACCCCTCCCCCACCCACTGAAGTGCCGTAAGAATTTAAGCCGTGGGGATTTTCCTGAGAATAAATTCCTTAAGGGAGAGAGCAAGCTGCTTTAATCCATATGTTGAACACTCATGGGCTTTAATGTAATTGACAGTTGGTAATTTTACCACGCTTTTCGCTTCTGCATCAGTGACTTATTGGAATGACATTTATAATAAAAAATGCAAGAAGTTATTCTTCCTGCTTTTCTCACTTCAATTAACTCTATAGGTAAGCACACCGACCACACTGAATCTCTGGTACATTAACCAGAAGGAAATCATTTGAATTCAGAAAGATTTATGGTTTGACTGTTAGTTTTACACAGATGACTCCAGTAATCCTAATGTAATTGATGGATTTGGGCCATTTCAAACTCCAATTTCAATAATACCTGGCACTGAAGTATTGGATTTAGTCCATTTGAGCAGCATCCTCCATGGGCAGGAACACAGGCAGTACCTGGTTCTTCCATTCTTCTTCAACCTTATCCAAATCTCTCTCTCTCTCTCTCTCTCTCTCTCTCTCTCTCTCTCTCTCTCTCTCTCTCTCTCTCTCTGTGTGTGTGTGTGTGTGTGTGTGTCTCTCTCTCTCTCAAAATTATAACTTCTCTGTGAATCACCTGTAAAGTGTGTTTCCACTAAAGGGGTAGCATAAGTAATGATTGGCATTGGGCCATTCATGAGGAGCTGTGCTGTTTTAGTGGATACTAACCCTGCACTCATGAATTATGATGGGCTTAACGCTCATGGTGCACCTATGTGCTTTGATGGGCATAGCACCAGCGGTACAGCCATGAACTTTGATAGGATCACTGTAACACCACAAAGGTGCGCTCCGGGCTGTAATGGGGAGGAGTGACTGCTAGTTATCCAAGTCTGCTCTTGCTGTTGTTCAGTTGTCTTTCCTCCAGAGCAAAGTTTCCTAAGTACCTTTCCCTGCCTGCCTGCTGCTCTAACCCACCAAGACCTTCACCCAGTAGAGTGCAGGTAACATTGTTCAGATGCATTAAGCAGAGGAAATATAGTCTTCCAGACAAATTTCTTTGATTATTTACTGTTGGCCAATAGATGAACAACACTCTGTGTGGAGAAGACAGTGCCTCCAATAGAAGAAAATATATCCATCTGTCTCAGTCGGCACATTCAAAGGCAGTGACTAAGGATCACTTCAATTAGTTTCTATTAATAAAGGAAGCCTATGTTGTCATTCAAATGTTGATATGATGAAAATCTATAACTATAAATAATTATCACAAAGTATAGATAAACATCAATTAAAAGTGTTCAGGGCATAGTGGCTGGCATTTATATACAAATAAATGTGAAAGAATGATTTAAGAGCTATATACCTAATAGACTTATATATTTGGTTTTATTTTTAGCATACATTTAAATAGCCAACTTAAGGCATACATGTACACAAAGGCATTGTCAATCCATTTATTGTAAAGATAGGGAATTTAAATTTGTCCTTATATATACAACTTATGATCAATAGCAAGGATAAATCTGTGTATCAAAAGACTTAATAAGTGATTCCATTTTTAAGGTTTTATTTGTGTGGATAACTCATTGAAAACAAACAAGAATCTGGCCAAATCTATATCCTCAGAATCATTGTGATGAGGGAAAAATATGAAAACAGAGTCTCGTTAACACACATGTAAGCTGATAGATTATTTGATCATCATCCAAATTTTGTGCACAAAAGAAAAGTCTGAGCAGGAATCTTTTTAAATGCTCAAATACCATCCTCTTCATTGGGCGAGCATGTCACGGAAGAAACTCTCATAGTCAAACCAAAGACCAAATGTTTCAATGTTGTGAATGTAGTGACAGTCACCAAATGCCAAGGACATAGACATGTTTGGGAGACCAGCCATCATTATCAGGCCTCATTGCAGACCACTGCAAATGCAAGAGCAGATGCAGCCCACTCTCCCTCCCTGTTCTGTGTCCCACACTGGCTCCACAGCAGGAGTTTTAACTCCTCTTCAGTCTCCTAGTCCATCCATGCTTCTACTATCACTAGGTGTTGGGTGTTAAGGCAACCACCAGCAGTCATCTTGCTGATTCTCAAGCCACCTGCAATGTTCTATCCAACCTGAAGCCTCTCTGACAGCGGCTGTTTTATGTACCTTCCGTGTCCTGCTTTATAAATCTGTAATGTTTTAAGGGCATGCTGATATTTATAGTAAAATGTGAGCTGATTAGTCTTCTGCTAGAGAGGCTACAGAACCATAATGTAAAGCAACATGTAGCTGCGGCACCTGCCCACTGATGTCACCACCTCACCAGATCTCTTTCATAAACTGTGTGCCTGAGTCTGGATTTATGAAAACAGGATTCACCAGACACCAGAAAGGAGTGGAGACCTTCCCCCCAACACACAGAAGATCAAGACACACACTTGCAAATAAAAGGATGAATATCTTGGCCAGCACAGAGACTCTACTGGAGGCACGTAGATCATTCTAGGTCTGATCGTTGGTTCTTTGGACAGTCTGCATTTCCCTTCAGTCAGCTTTCTTAGTTCCTCTTTTCCCAACATTGATGCCATAGAAATATTTTTATCATTATAAGGAGGACATACATCATAATTGTATATTCCTTTAATCATCAATCATGTTGTTCTGTGACTGCCTTGAAAGTACACATGTGCATACATAAGCATGAACATCTTATATTTTGAGACTGAAAGTATTGCATCTAGTTCAAATCTATGAGCAGAGGGGATCAGGACAGATTCACGGGCGTTAAAGAAGCCAAAGGACTTCGGGATTTAATGTGTGATGGCCTCAGTCTTGCATAGGGATCCTCAGAATAGACTGCAAAAGGAACGGGAGCTCAAAAATTAAACATGTTTTTAAGTAGTTCGTTTTCCTAATCTGACATGTAATTTGGTAATACTTCACTTGACTAAGAAGCATGCCAGCAGTGTATTAATTATTCAGTCTTCCCTGGGCTTCCACAAGCTTTAATTAGTGAAAGAAGTCTGCAGGACAAGTTATAATTTGCATGTCAACAAATTTGTTTAGAAATTACACAGTAAAGGTAAAATTTGGGTGGTGCTTCATCGCCATCAAACTAGAATCGCTGAAGCTTGTACCTGAGCAAGCTTCTAACACTCTAGGGGTTTTGGTTTTAGTTTAGTTTTTTTTTTTTTTTTCATTTCTTTTGTCCAAGACTTACGGTTATAATTTCATTTCGATATCGTTATACTGTAACCCTGTTTTTTTTAAAATAATAATAGTACCTCAATTTCAAACATAAACAAGTCTGTCCAGAAGTCTTGAGCCCATAAGAGGACGTGGCTTTGACACCACCTGGGAAATAACAACCCAGCATCCCATGTGTAGGTGGAGTTTGGCAGGGTTACATTAGGAGACAAGAAGAGTGGACCCCTGGAGTCGCCCCCTGACCCCTTCACTGTCCCATGGATCACATAGGGTCAAATGTGTTTGTATTTACTTAGTTAATGCCAGTATATTTCCCACAGTACACTCTGACTTTCTTATGCTAAATAAAACATAACTTATATTTTCACATGAAACACAGTATTTGGGTTGCAAATTCTGCTTGGCATCTTAGCACCATAGGAGAACATTGCTCAGTGGGGACCCATGTTCTTAATTGATATTATACTTAAAGAAATACACCTGGGGGTGGGAAAGATGCCTTTGAAGTTAAGAGAGCTTTCTGTTTTCCAAGCACCCAATTCTCAGACTACAACTACCTGTAACTCCAGCTCCAGGGGATTCCGTGCTCTCTTCTGGCTTGCTTGGGCACTGTTCTCTCTCTCTCTCTCTCTCTCTCTCTCTCTCTCTCTCTCTCTCTCTC
>NC_034596.1:26791150-26797386 GCF_900095145.1 Mus pahari
CTCTCTCTCTCTCTCTCTCTCTCTCTCTCTCTCTCTCTCTCTCTCTCTGTGTGTGTGTGTGTGTGTGTCTGTCTCTCTGTGTGTGTGTGTGTCTTTCTGTCTCTCTCTCTCCCCCCCTCTCTCTTACACATACACACACACACACACATACACACACACACACACCTTACACACCTTACTTGTACCTCTCAGCAGGAGATGAAGATGAATACAGACACTTGTGACTGGTTAGTGTTCAGAGAATAAGCGACTGAAATGCTCTCCTCTGAATGGCACATCCATATCACATCCTCCCACCAAGGCTCAGAGATCATCTTGGAAAGATTGTAAAAGCAAGAGATAGTGAAGACCTATCACACATGACAGAGCATTGCACACAGGAACTCACAGCAGCTGTAGCTGCATGCACAAGGTAAGTACAAGATGAAGGCAGAAAGAATCCCAGCATGTATGGGGACAGCTCATGAAGCTCCACCCCCCAGCTGAGACTCTACTGTGATTGGTGGCCAGTGTGGGAGGGAGAGTCAGTTTTCCTCAATCATTTGGCTTCTCAAAGGCTACCTAGGCCCCATTAGATAATCCTATACCCATGTTACATGGGCAGCTTTCAATGGACTCAGGTCTGCTGCGCTTCTTTGTTTTAAATTGCACATGTAATTGAGAAGAAAAATTGTGAATAGACAAGGAGGGGGGAATCCAGAAGGAAGAAAGAAATGGGAGGTGGATTGGATCAAAATACATTATATGCATACAGGAAATTACCAATTACTAGCAAATACAAAATTCTTTGAATGGCTCTACTAGTAGGGGGACCAGAAAACACAAGTGTTAGGATTTGTAACACTTCATTGTAAAATGAAGGGTCCCAGTTCTGGATCAACTCAGCACTGAGAAAGAAGGTGTTTTCAGTGCAGAGTCTCAGGCCATGTAGCCTCCTGCCTTAGGGCTGTGAGGCCTCAGCTCCTTGTAGAAACAGCATTTGTCAAGGGAGTCTTTGAAAAGGCAGAGACGCAAGAGCTGAGATTGCAACATCAGACTCGATAGCCACAGTGGTCTTGCATCCACCCATTTTGCTCTGCTCCTCAAAGGGTTAATTGCCCTTTTAGACCCATAAGTTGGAGACATCATCACCCCTTGAGCCCCATGCAAGCCACATCTTGTAGCCATTCATAAAAGGGACATTTCCAGGGCTAAAGAAACAGCCTTAGCATTTCCATATGTGTTCACACAGAATCCACTCGTTAGCTCAAGAAAACTGAAAGGAAGAAATAAGGAAAGGACACATGCTTTTCAAGTAAAACACACTGAGCAGATAACTTACTGTGTAGTTATACTGAGCAGATGACTTACTGTGGAAAGCATTTTCCCCAGTATTATTTTAAAAGAATAAAACAGCCAAGTGCTACAGATCATTGGCTGGACTGGACTCCAATTACTAGAACTTGATGCAAGGATTACTTTACATCTAGGTGACTATCAGTCTAATTAAATCTGAGCTCAGCTGCCTGGAAGAGGCATTGGGTATGTGGTGAGTTAATTAATAATCAGCTTTCGAACATTATAAAATATTTACAACTGCAAATTTCTCACCATTGTGCTTGTCTCCAACTCCTAATATCACGCACGAGATGAGGCCACATGGGCCTGATCCTGCCACTGTCTTTTCTTCTGAAGCATGTTGGTGGCACGTAACCTCCTGTGGCCACAGGTTACTGGGATTTTGGATGGGAAAGGCTGCGAGAGAAATGAGCCAAGACAAAGTTTTCTGATCAAGGCCAATGTTTGCTTAAGAGTCTGAGCTGATAAGGGGGGATCCCATTCCCCACCATGCCAGGACCTCCTTTCGGCTGGATAGTGTCAGGAGAACAGGTTCAGCCTCTCAGTAGGGAGTGGCATCTTGGAGGAAAGCTGCAGATGTGGCAGGAAAATAGACCTTATCTAGGTCGGAAGACTCCACTCTAGGTTGGCTAGCTGACAGTGGCAGAGCAGGTCTGAGCCAGCCTGCTGCAGATCTTTTGAATCCAAAGCCATTTTAGAAATGTGTAAGTCTGAGTAGCCAAGGTGTAGCCTCCCTCCTCTGCACTAAAGACATTTTTCTATTCAGCTTCCAGTTTAAGTGACCTCTAAAAATAAGAGCTATGCTACAGAGTAGTGTTCATGATACATACTAAGAAAATGCATGACAGTATGACTGTGTGACCTGACAGTGACACATAATGAATAGTGCTGGGTTCAGTCTGTTTGAACCATAGGGAAGGTGACCAGACATGACCACAAGCTAGGGCAAAACAGCAGCAATCCACATGTGCATACATGTGTGCTCACACTCAAACACACATGCACACACAGACACAGCTTTAATATCTGATGCACAATACCAGGGTGGCTTGATTTTTCAAACTCTGTATTGAGCTGTGGGGACTTCCTGCAGTGTTATCCTTTGAAATCAACACATCTGCCTTGGATGAAAGTAAATTAAAGGTCTGAAGACGATACTCCATGAGCAGAAAGAGATTGAATTCCATCTTGAAACAGGTATTTTGCCGCGTGGCTGCCTCTGCTTCAAGGCCATCTGTGACTTTCTGGGCATCTTGCTCACACTTCAATTCTTTAACAACACACTGTTGAACATGCCTCAGGGACTCACTTTGAAACACATCATGCTGAAAATGGCCAAGCAGAAGCCCTTTCCCAGAGGGCAGGGCTTCAAAGGGCTCCAGAAATCACAGATCTTATAGCCCTCCCTGACTACAGAAACTCACTGCCTAACTTAGTGTGTCTGAGCATCCTTAAGGAGTCTCTCCAAACATCTCAGCTCTAATGTTAGGTTTGTATTTCTACCTGTAAATGGGGTCATAGGACAAAGCAAAAAATAATCTAAGTGTTGACATTTTCTTAGAGGGATAGGAATCTAAACTGAGTGTAAAGAAAAGTAAAAGAAAAAAGCATTCTCCAAACTCTTTCTAGAACATTACACTCTAACAACCTAGCAGGGTTTCATAGTTTATATTGTTTTCAAAGTTCATATATCCAATTGTCTGTTAATCCACCTACTGGCTTCAATACTTGTAGCCATAGGTTTCCCTCATTTTAATGAATTTCAATTTCCAAAATATATTTAAAGCACAGCCCCTGTATACATTCATGAATTTAACATTCATATGTAAAAACACAAAGGCCTTCATGAGCTATGTGGTTCTAGACAAAATGTGATTTAAAAAAGGAATATACTCCAGAAAAGGAATTTGAGAAGTATTCGTTATTAACCATCTAATAATCATGATGCATAAGCTTCCATGGTGTGGCGCGCTCTATTGCTAAAGCAAAGGTAATTATAGTAATTTCGGTCACCGTTGGATTGGTTATAAATGATAGGGTACAAATCACTCCTTGCCCAAAGACAGTGCTGAATTCAGTAGTCCACCACGAAAGCTTTATGGTCAAACACTTGTGTTTGTAAGTAGTTGGTGAAGTTCATGAGCCTCTTCTGCCTCAGTTTCCACTTCTGGAGGATGGAGACAATTTCAAGGTAGTGTGTCTGAACTGGACCATGGCTAGGTTTAAAGGATCGGTATGAGGAAGAATGTGCACTGTCAGAGGAACAGGTCTCCCACACTGACATCTCTACACAAACAGCAGTTACAACGCTTGTAACTAGAGCTTGGCTACATGTATGTATATGGACCTCATACACACAGTATCCAAGGAGGTCAGAAGAGAGTATTGGAACCCCTGGAACTGAAGAGGATGCGAGCTACCATGTTGGTTCTGAAAGCAAAGCTCAGGTCTCCCCGAAGCTCAGCCAGTACACTTAACTAGTTGGTCATCTCTTCAGTCTCTCAGCTTCCTTTTACTATTTTAAAATCTTAGTTTTTGGAAAATTATTGTTTTATTTATGGCTATGATTATGTGCCTTCTCATCTATGTGTGTAGCACATGTATGCCAGATGGCTCAAGTGGCCAGGTGAAACTTCAGACCCTCTTAGACTAGAGTACTGGGAGACTGAGAGGTGCCATGTGGATGCTGGCAATCGAACCCATGTCCTCTGCCAAAGCAGCCAGTGCTCTTAACTGCTGAGCCATCTCATCCCTGTGGCTTCCCTGTACTCTGCTCTCGTCCCAACTTCACTAATGAGTTCATTTTGATGGTGATGCTCCTGCATTTGCAGCCCTTAGGTTGAGCAGTGTTTAGGAAGTGTGCTTCAATTCTACAGAAGAATTATCCCAAAGGCTTACTTTCAAGTTTCTAAATTAAATCCTTTGGAAACAAATAATCAACCCCAGGTAGAAGTCTGTGACATGAACAAGGCACCTCCTGCTGGTATGTGACAGAGTTTCTAATCATGAGCAAAGGACAGCCCCAGAAATGCCTTGGAAAGAACGGTGCTCAGTTCCTGACACTGTGTATGAGGGGAGGGTCAGCTCCTCCAAACACCAGCTTAAGTGTGATGTTTGTAGACTTCCCAGGTCTGTGTGCATCTCACTAGGTTTCAGAAACAGACACTTTCTTTTCCCAAGCAGCAGATTATAGCTGAGTTTTCTATGTGTGTCCTAATTTTAAACGGTGTTTTATTATATTCACTGTTATATGAAGTAGCCAGTAGTCATATTGAGGGCAAAGTGACATCGGGGTGGTGGAATGACTAATCTAATTAAGAGTTAATGCTGATGGGATCATTGAACATCTGCATAGTATAAAATAATCCTCTTAATGATAACAATTATCTAAATCTTTTAATTAACCAAACATTTTCTATACAATATTTATAAACTGAGTTTAAGAAAATGTCATGAACTAATTAAAATTTATAAACTATCCAAAACCCCTCTCAGACTAATCACAAATTCAATCTATACCTTTATGTCTTCCATAAGATGATACCCTCAGTTCAAGTTTTAAGCACCAACTATGACAAAATAATACTTGCTATTTTTCTTTAAACCTTTATTTTATTTTTTCAATTTATTGTAACTATTTTTTAAAGTAAGCTCATTAAGATGCTAAATTTTTAAAATTTTTTAAAAATTTTAGAGCAGAAAATGGTAGCCTTGTGTGTCATAAATTATCTAAGTATTCCACTAAACTAGGGACACTTGGATGTTATTGTCTATGTCAAGTAATTATTGGACTAAGATTCAAGTGATGGCTAATGCAGTAGATAAATCTTTATAACTAAAACTGCAAAGAAAATGACACTGTAAGCAAGCCATATGGCTTACTCCAACCCTGTCCCCGGGAGGCCAAGGGATGATGACTACAGTGAGCTCCAGCCTGAACTGCAGAGTGGGACTCCCAATCTAAAAAATACAGATCAAGACCTAGGCAAAGAGCTCTCCAGCAAAATGCTTTCTGCCCAAGCATACGGGTATGGCATCAAGATTGTGGGTCAGGGCATCATGGTGGTACAAATCTACAGTTCCTGCCATGAGGAAGGAGGGAGACAGGCAGATTCCTGAAGTTCATTGGCCAATTACTTTAGATGACTCAAAGAACTTCAGGTCCAGTGAAAGGCCCTATCTCCATAAAGGGTTCTAGGGGAAAATGAAGGGAGCAAGGGGGGACTAATATTATCAAGACCTGTACAGATGTACAGAATTTTCAAGGAATACAAAAGAAGTATGTTAAGAAAGTAGACCATAGCCCTGGACAAAGCCTTTGGTCTAAGTGTGTCATAGCCCTGGGTTTGGATCCCAGCAAGAGTAAAATGGAATAATATACAAATAAAAGAATGAACTGAAACTTGCTTTGAATTTTTAATGAAAGAGAAAAGTGGAGAGGACTCTAGAAAAGGCAGCGGACATTTAACTTCAAGCCTCTTCCCACACACGCAAGTGTATGTATACCTGCACACATCCATGCTTGCACCATATATACAACAACACAGACATAGAATCCTAGAGGAAACGTAATGCAGATGCTGACGTGAGATCAGTACAAATCACCACTGGTAATGAGCAAAAGTAAAAGAGAAGTGAAAGCTTCAACAAACATCAACAAAAATCACCTGCTCGGTTTAGACTCAGCTGGGCCTTTGCCCCTGTGAGCACAAGAACACCATCCTCCACTATAGTGTTTGTGATGGCTTGTATGTGCTCAGCCCAGGGAGTGACGCTATTAGAAGTTGTGGCCCTGTTGGAGTAGGTGTGTCACTATGGGTGTGAGCTATAAGACCTCATCCTAGGGCTGGAGAGATGGCTCAGAGGTTAAGAGCACTGACTGCTCCTCCAGAGGTCCT
>NC_034596.1:26797631-26804045 GCF_900095145.1 Mus pahari
TGAACCTCTGAATCTGTATGTCAGCCCAATTAAATGTCCTTTAAAAGACTTTTCTTGGCCGTGGTGTCTGTTCACAGCAGTAAAACCCTAACTAAGACAGGAGTTGGTACCAGGAGTAGAGTATTGCTATGATAGGCCTGACCATGCTTTTTGTCTGGATTTGGGGACTTTGGATTGATAAAGCAGTAAGATGTTTTAAGTGGGACTTCTTTATATGTTATCCTAGTAAGAATATGAAAGACTTTGTGGCTGAGATTGATATGAGCTGTACAGGCCTGGCCCATGAGGATTCAGTGGAGAAGAATTTCAATATGTGGCCTAGAGACTGTGTTTGTGGTATTTTGATGAAGTTTGCGGATGCTTTTTGCTCTTGTCTGAGGAGTCTACCTTAGTCTACGGTTAAAAGACATATATTAATAGCATTGACAAAGGAAGTCTCAAAAAAAAGCCCAGTAGAGACTTTGTTTTCTGGTTAAGTCTCATGAAGAACACTTAATTAAGTATACAAAGCTTAGAAAGGAAAAATATAAAATATATAGATGGTTCAAGTGTTAAAGGGGCACCAGGAAGTAAATCCTGTGTTCTAGGACATAACAGATTAAGGGATTTGGGGGTAAGATCGCATCCAGCTAGGTTTAGATACAAGCATGGTGGTAAATACCTTTAATCCAGAATACAAAGCCAAACAGATCTCTGAGTTCAAGGCTAGCCTGGGACAAAGCAGGTTCTAGGTGACGAAAAGCTTAAATCCAGGCAAGGTGGTACATACCTTTCATCCCTGCATTATAGGAGGCAGAGCCGTGCAGATTTCTGAGTTCAGGTCAATCGGCAGAGAAAGTTCCAGGAAAGTCAAGCTTAGGCCAAGAGGAAGACAGAACACAGAAAGGTGGTAACAGAATAAGGGGGGTCATGTTTGAACCCCAGCAAGCAGTAGAACATGGCAGCTTTGGCCACGTGGCTCTGGCTTTAGAATGAAAAATAGAAGGGACTACTGGGACAATTGATGCTGGTTAGCTGGAGCTAAGAAATTAGCAGTGATTAAGAAGAGACCAGCATCACTGAGGTGAAATCTTCTGGGAAGTGTTTTCTGAAAGCACGAAGAAGCTATCTCTATTCCAGAGATAGCCAAAGTTGTACCTTGTGCTGCAGCTGACTTGGTAATAGGTAAGAGTCACCCAGGTGGTACTAGTTTTGAAGGCATGAACAAGTCATGAAGAGCAGCTGAGGCTTGGCACTGTGAAAGGCCATGGAAGGCCATTGGTGAAGGTACAGCCTCAATTATAGTTGACTTCCTGGGACTGAATGGGTCATGCAAAAGAGTTGAGGCATGGCATCACGAAGAGAGCCTCTGAGAGCTACTGGTGAAGCCTAGTTGCAGCAGAATACCCCAGTGTATTGGAGATGCCAGTACCTTGGGATGGTCACCAAGAACAGCAGCAGCAGTGGAGTGTGGATCAACCTGAGCTTAGAGTGCTGCAGGGGGCAGAAATGGAGAGGTGACACCAGCCCTTTGCAGGGGCCCAGAAAATCATGTGTGGATCCCAGATATTGAAAACAGAAGCTGTAACATTGAAGTTGCCTTGGAGACCCCATGATATTTGAGATGCCAAAGGCATGAGTTATCTGCTGAGGAAACTGTTGAGTTAGCTGCTAACAGGGAGTGGAACCAGCCCAGGAGAAAGAAGTTTGTTGCAGTCAACAAAGATGAAAAAGAGCTGCAGATCAGAAAACTGTTTTGACATCAGTCATGGAGATGCAGAGTTTGGAGTTTGCCCAACTGGTTTCCTGTCTTGCTTTGGGAATCGCAGTTAAGTGATTGGATGAATCTCAGAAAAGACTATGAACTTTGGACTTTTAATATTGTTGAGACTGCTATATATTATGGGGACTTTGGAAGTTGAAATAAATATACTTTTTTATTATTCTATGTTTAAGTATGGCCCCCATAGACTCATGTTTCAAAAAGCCTATGGGGGCCGGGGAGTGGGATGTGATGGTTTGTATATGCTCAGCCCAGGGAGTGGCACTATTAGAAGGTGTGGCCCTGTTGGAATTGATCTGTCACTGTGGTGTGGGCTATAAGACTTCATCCTAGATGCCTGGAATTCAGTCTTCCACTAGTAGCCTTCAGATGAAGATGCAGATCTCTCAGCTCCTCCTGCACCATGCCTGCCTGGACGCTCCTTTGCTCCCACCTTGATGATGATGAACCTCTGAACCTGTAAGCCAGCCCCAATTAAATGTTTTCCTTTATAACACATGTCTAGGTCATGGCGTCTGCTCATAGCAGTAAAACCATAACTAAGACATTTTTGCTGTTCTGAATGTGAGGCTGTCAGGCTTACTAAGCTGTCCTACAATGATGATGATGGTAGCTGTCTGGTTCTCTTCTCTCACAGACACCATCCCTAAGTATGCAATGGAGTGTAGACTAAACATTCAAGAATGTGAAAGATGGGAGTGGAAACATGCAGCTAAGAAATGTGTGCAGCCAGAAGCTGTGTTCTCCCATTGAAAGTAAGTTGAATACAGGTTGTTAGTCAGCTTTGTGTTACTGTTACAAAATACCTGGGATAGTCAACTTCGAAAGTGAAACAGTTTCAGAGAATAATTCCACATGTTTCAACCCAGGTCTCCTAGCTCTGCTTGCTTCTAGCCTGCAACTACGTAGGTGGGAGCACAGGGCTGGGAACAGAGAAAGGACCATTCCAGAGACTCACACTCTCCTCAAAGACAGGATCCTGTGGCCTTCTATCTGCTAGACTTTTCCCTATAAGTATTCCACCACCGATCAGTTGAGTCTCAGGCTGGTGACTGACACATAGGTTCTTGGAGTGGACTTCTCCAAAACACAGCCATGGGGAAACCCTGTTCTGAAAGTCACATGGGGTGACCTGTATATGGTCCGATCTCCTCTCCTTTTAGCCATTGCCCTGTCCTGATGACCATGTACCCTCCTCACTCCACCCTCACACACATCCAGGTCTCACAGGATAGTTTGTTCAGGAACATAGGTCTTCGGAAGGGGGAAAGAGAGAGGGAGAGGGAGAGGGAGAGGGAGCAGGAGAGAGAGCCTGTTTGGCCTCTCTGGCCAAACAAGTCAGGCTCTACCTGACTATTGCTGGGTAACTGTTGGGCGGAGCCTAAAAGAAATGCTAACATCCACTAAGAACAATTCTCTCCCAAGGAGAACACTGTGAAGTTTTTAAGCAGGACAGTTCATTGCATCACTTCTCACTGTCAGCTGAATGTCTACCGTATGTACTGAATAATAACATCCTTGCTGACAGGTTGAGGTAAGTTTACACATCAAAACAGAGGACGAGAAAACATACCTGAGGCTACTGTTGGGAAGCACTCAGGCAAGATTTGAACCTAGGGCTCCTTGCAACAGGTCACACACCTGAATACTACTGAAAATATCACATATTACTTCTAGAATAGAGAAAAACTGGACTTCAGTTCATCAGGACCTACATTCTATCGATCCCCAAGCTGACATTCAGGCTGTGACTTTGTGAATGACAGCAGCTCCTGGACCTCTATGCAGATACAAAATGCATTCCGAACCCTGGAGCCACAGAAGGAACCTCTGCACATTATTAGCCCCAGCCCCTAAGAGCTTGACACTCACAGCTGAAGTATCCAACCGTGTCTAAGGTGCTTAATCAAAAGTTCAGATTGTACATTCAGTGGAAGTTGTCAGTGTGGGAATATGGCCACACAAATGGTCAGGCTTCTAGAAAATTCTCATGATATCATACTCTCAGATGGTCAGGCGTCTAGAGAACATGCATGATGTCACATTCAGGATGTGCACCTACGTTCTTGGTTGAGCCGATATATATTTTAGACTAGAGTTTGCTGACTTGTCACGGTGGCTATGGTGATGGGCTGGGAGAACCACCCACAGTCATTGACAAACCTGCAAAGCCAGGAGAGACCTGCCTGCCTCCACTTCCTGCCCACATGAGTCACGGCAGCCTCTGGGCTTCATTCCCCCCTAATCCTGGAGCTAGAATTAGAGGGGTGCAGGTGTGCCCACCCCCTCCACTCCGCCTGCTCACCTACCTCAGCTCTGCCATGGCTCCCTTTCTATTTGGGGACAACTGAGTCAACCAACACTGAGTAATGCTCCTGACCCAGCCAGCTACCAGCATCTCTGCAACCTCTTCACTTCCTGTCTGATACAACGAAGAGAGAAACATCTCTTAAGAATGCCACGGTGATGCTGGGCTGCCTCGCCAGCCACTGTCTGACAGCGCATGCGCACCTTCCAAGGGCGAACTTGTTGGAATATAGATGCTGACCTAGGAGAGAGTCCACAGTGCCTGCTGGCTCACAGGTAGGATGGTTCTCAGACTGCACCAAGAGACTTGACCTAGGTGGTTGACAAGTAAGACAGGAGCAGAGGCAGAATCTGGGCACAGTAATTAGCAAGTGAGTATCACACCCTGTGACTGTCTAAGCTTGGCAATTGTGTTCCCGTGAGTTGATGCTCGGACAGTCTCAGGGAAAGAGATGAGGTCTGAGATAAGAGAATTCTTGGTATTCTTACTGCAACCCAATGCAAAATGAAAAGAGCCTCAAGAAACAAGCATTTGGCAAGAAGCAGGCAAACCTAAGGCCTGTGTGCTTTCCCGGATCACCCAAAGCAGCTCTGCAGCAGACTGGGCTGACAGGAAAAAAAAAACTCAAACCATAATTAGAAAATGAGAAAATAGAAATAGGCGGTTAGAATTTCTGTTGGTGTTAGTGTCACTGTGGCTGGGTATCCAGAAAGTCCTGCCATTTAAAATGTCAGGTGAGCGGGAAGCAAAGGTGACTGGGACGAAAGAGTTCTGTCTGTATGATGGCTCACTGGAAATTTGCTGCTCCGTCCCCTGTCTCTTCTCCCAGTTTCCATGAAGGTCTCAGACTTGTTTCTCCAGAGTCCCACCTTGCTAGAAAGGCACACTTGCTATGATAAAGGGCATAGCGGTCTCCAGCTATCTTCATGGGGACCCTTAAGGATGTTCTTGTCCCCGGTGCCCAGCTAAGTCTTGTGAGGCGGCTTCTCAGGGTCAGAGCGTGAAAGGCTCTGTGTGAAGCCACTGTTTTTAATCAAAGCAAATGTGTTCTTTCTCAGCCTCCCTTACCTCCTATCCATTTCTATCCCGCCTGTCTTAGTGGAGGGATGACAATCTGGGTGTCCTACAGCACAGCGTCATGATACCAGGCCTCAGATTCCAGAAGATGATCGACCTTCGAGAAAGAGAACCCCAAGGGATGGGAATTCATCCTTTCCTTTCCAAAGACGGTTCTGAGGGACATTGCTGACTGAATCCTGGTCTCAGTGTCTCTCTGGTGTCCAGGGCACAAGTGTCAAGCTTCACTGTACATAAAAACTACCCAGGAAAGCTAAGCAACATGCAAGTTTCCTGCACAGATGACAGTCTTGAATATCTGATTCCTTGGCATGTCCCATGAGCAAGTCCTACATTGAACCTTTACAGGTAACGATGTAGCTTTTTCAGGTTGTGGCCATTGGGGGAACCTCTGCCTCAAAGAATGGTTTCAAAACTGCTATGGTAACTGTCAAGATAGATAACAGGTTTAAGGTGACCCTCGTGTAAAATGTCACTGCACTGGTTCTGTGGAAGGAAAGGAATATGCAGAGCATGTTGGGAGAGTTTGCTTTACAAAGGACATGGCCAGTAGCTCAGCCTAGCAGTGTTCTATGCCTCATGCCCTGTGTGGAATAGGCAGGAAAGATATTCCTTACCAGCAGATACTGAACACAAAACTCGAATTCTTATAGACTTAATCCAGTGGGAGTTGTTGTTGTTGTTATTGTTGTGGTGGTCGATGTTGTTTGTTTGTTTGTTTGTTTGTTTGTGTTTTTACACCATTCCATATTCACTTCTAGGTGGCCTCCTCAGAGCATCATGGTGGTTTTGAAATGAGAAAATTCTTGATTTATACGTGCCCATGTCATTTATTACCTGGCCTATTATGAGCAGATTAATTCACTTGTGAGCCTGTCACCTTGGGGGTGAATTACTTCATCATGTGCTGACTTTCCATGGTTCAGAACAAAACAGCTAAACTCCCCTTTCCATGAAACAGGCCTTCTGCCTAATAGCTTTGTTTTAAATATTAGATATTAAGCCTTCTGGGGGGCATGTCTCAGTGGTAAAGTGCCTTACTAGCATGTGTGAGGCTCTACATTCTATTCCTAGTCTGATAAATAATAGGTACATATGAATGATTAGATAGATAGATAGATAGATAGATAGATAGATAGATAGATAGATAGATAGATAGATTAGATAGATAGGTAGATAGATAGATAGATAGATAGATAGATAGATAGATAGATAGATAGATAGATAGATAGATAGATAGATAGATAGATAGATAGATAGATAGATA
>NC_034596.1:26804675-26814932 GCF_900095145.1 Mus pahari
CTCTCTCTCTCTCTCTCTCTCTCTCTCTCTCTCTCTCTCTCTCTCTCTGTTACTCTGCCTTGTGCAGGAAAAACCTACAGCATTTTTCCTCACTGCTCCTAATCTCTTGCTAGGTTTATCTTTTCTACTGTACCTTGTAGGTTTGGATTCGTGAGTTAAGACTCAGGTTAGCCATAACTCCATCACTTTCCCAAGTAATTTTTGTATGTGGTTTCTTTAAAAACACAATTCTAGGCTCACTCTGAGTTCACAGATAAAAGCTAAAATTCTTATTTAAAATTGTACCTTCTAAAGCCCCTTCTCTGCCTCCACTCTGCCTCTTAGGTTGGTTTATCACACAGCACTTCCTGCCATGTGAAATTTAATTTTTATATTTTATACTTATATGTATGAAAACATGCGCATGAATTCCAAAAGGGGACATCATCAGACCCCTTAGAGTGGGAAATAGAGACATGTATGAGGATGTGTGAAACACTAGGCGCTGATGCTTTATCTGAACACAAGTCCTCTGATAGAGCAGTGAGCACTCTTAGGCTTAGTCGTGTCTCTCTCTCTCTCTCTCTCTCTCTCTCTCTCTCTCTCTCTCTCTCTCTCTCTCTCTCTCTCCCTCCAGATCTTAAAACTGGACTTAAGAAAATGTTTTGAAATTCCTTAAGGGCCAGGAATCCTATCCTGTCTGAGTCTTTTATATGATGCTCCTATCCTAGAACATAGGAGGTATTTAGCAAATAGTAAAAAGAATGAATTACAGTGTTAAGTGGCAGTGTGGGGCCAGGCTCACAGCATAACAAAGGTTCAAACTCATGGCCTGACCACATATGTAGACTCTCTGCGACTATTCCATAAGATATTTAAGACTCATAGAAATAACGTGTGATAAAATAGCCTAACAAGGAGTGAATTCATGAAGCCTAGCATCTCACACTTATGTGGCTGTGTCTTTCTCACACATAACAAGTCCAAAGGCGACACAGGACTGCCTTCATGGCAGCCTATTGGCCAATCAGCAAGCTGCCTCTCCCTTTAAACCAGCCAGGGTCAGACCTAGCTCTGCAGTGGACTTTGAAGAGAGCTGAACTTGGTTGGCCAGTACCACCTTTGAAGAAGAGAATCTAGGTCCCAGCAGACAGACAGGATGGGATCTCTTGCCACTTCATATCAAGGCTAAACGCTGGCCAATGAACCTCAAGATTTCACCCATGAATGGACAGATAGATGCTTGGAGGCCTGGCTTTAGATTATTAATCATGAAACCCCAACACCAGCAACACATGCTGAACTATTCAAATGCCACCCTGTGGGAGTCAAGGCGTTGAGAGCTTTTCTGGGCTGCAGTCTTCACTAAGGCGATATGCCTGAGGCAGGAGATGCATGGCAGGGGAGGAGTATGTTCGAAGCGTCTGGGGACAGCCTCCCAGGCTGTTTTGTTTGGACCACAGATGATGAAGCAGAGTTCTGCCAATGACTCATTCCCACTTGTGGTTCTTCTCTGGAGTTCTCCTGTTCTGCTCAGGTTCATTCAAGACAAAATTTAATGTGTGTTTTTAAATCTTCTCCTACCTAATGATATCACAGTATTGTGTTTGTTTAATGACTATGACGGATTTCCAAGCCCGATGACGATGATATTTCCTCATATAGGCACATGGGAGACTTGGTAATCCCCCGGCCTCTTCTGACAGAGTAGAGAGATTGCCAAGAAACGATGTTCTAGGATTTCATGCATGTCTGCTTTCCAAGTTACTATCTTATGAACAAGAATTACTCTGAAGATACTGAGGAATTTGGCAAGCCTTGGGGCAAGCTTAGTTAATGACTCACAGGGGATGCGTGTAAGTCCCGGCTTCCAGTGTGTCCTAAGACAACACAAAGCCATTTCCTGCTATCTCCTTCATTACAACAATAGAAACCACTGGAAATTGAGCATGGAATTGTTTTCTTTTTTGCAGTTTTCATGTGCAGCCAGGGACGTTCCTGAGGCTGAGATCAAACCCAGCATCTGAGGTAGAGGTCAAGAATATTGGAAAAAGATGTCCAGCCATGAGTTTTGTATACGCAGTCAAGGAGGGAGAAAGTCACTGGCAGGTGTCTCAATGCATCGGTCTTTCTCTGATTGGGAGCACTGTCCTGGGTGAACATCAGAGTTCTCAGTCTGTAGGCTCCATTATTTGTCTCTGCTCTGGAGACCAATGATCCTGGTTCCATTTTTTGGAACCTAAGATGTTTGCTAGCTCTGACCATTGCTACCAAGTGACAATGAGTAGAACTAAGAAATATGTTTAATTATACAGATGCTGGTAGAGTGTAGATCACTGTGGTAGTTTGGATGAGAATGGCTCCCATAGGCTCATAGGGAGTGACATTTAGGAGGTATGGCCCAGTGTCACACTTCCTCCAACAAAGCTTAAAGGTTTCAGAAGCTCAAGCCAGGCCCAGTGTAACACTCTTTCTACACTCTTTCTATTGCCTTCCAATCTTGATGTGGAACTCTCATCTACCTCTCCAGCACTATGCCTGCCTGCACGCTACTATGTTTCCCACAACAATGGTAATGGACTAAACTTCAGAACTATAAGCCACTCTCAACTAAATGTTTTCCTTTATAAAAGGTGCCACAGGCATGGTGTCTCTTCACAGCAATGAAACCCTAACTAAGGAAATCACTAGACTAATAGATGACGAATAAATAAGTGATGACAGGTAGATAGAAAGGTGATAGGTAGATAATAGATGATGTATAGATAGGCAGATCATAGTTGAATTATAAATAGATTTATAGATTGCAACTAAAGTTGACTAATAGGCAAATAAATGTTAATACAGCATTGATAGGTAATACACATATTATAGGAAGATGACAAGGGGTGACTAATAAGTATGGTGTTGATAACATGATAGGTAGATGGTGGGAAGAGCACAGATGACAACTAAAACATATATAACCGATAATAGACAATAGGAAAGTCATACACTTTAGAAATATATAAAAACAGAAGTTAATAGATGACCACTAGAAATGTAATTTTGGTAGCAGAGAGAAAGCAAAAGTATTAGTAGGAAGATAGACAATAACCATGAGTTAGTTCCTCCTGGCTGCCTCTCACTGCTGATCAGATCTCAGGTTCCTATCTCCCCATCCCTTCACTAGGAGTTATTCTCTGATACTGAGAGTCAGCACTCCTCATCCAGTGCTGGGACCTGTTTGCATAGTCCTTGTAAGAGTCAAAGCATTGTAACTGGTGACCAATATTGTGAACAAATACTCACTAATTGGAGTACAATATTTGTACACTTCTTGTTTTGTCACAATATCTAGTTCAAAATTCATTTCCAAAATCAGGCAGATTAGCTGTTTTCCTTATTAACCTTTGCAGCATAATTAACTATATTCTGCATCTCCATTAGAGTTGAAATTTAAATGCTATCATTTGCATCTGATGATGTGTCTCTACATTTTCTTCGTCTTGGTTCCTGGGGCTGTGGTGACCAAGTGTGCCAAGCTGAGTGACTTTCCACAGCTGCAAGGTCTCCTCACAGCTCCTGAGCTAAGAGTTTGTGGTCAAGATGAAGTCCAGCAAGCACTTCATAGGGAGTAGAGGAGCACCTTTTCAGGTGGCCTTCCTTGGGATTGGTTGCCAATTGAGTGCACTGAGGCTTGGAGAACTCTGGTTCCACTTCTGTCTTTCAGCAGTCTCCCTCTGTGCATCAATGCTCAAAAGAGAACAGCAGTCAGGGCATACCCTAAGGCAGCAGGAAATCTTTTGACCTCATAGTCCACCTGCTGTGTGACACAGAGTCACATTCTGAAATGACCTCACATTATGAGGTGAACACAAAGGATTTGGTTGGGACACCGTGCAACATCTACAACAACCACTATCCTATAGGACTGATATATAACTCGTGATGAATATACAGTCACATTCCAGTCTTACATTCCAAAAGAGGTGAGTTAGTCAGTATTATATTACTGAGATAAAACCCTGAAGTAAGCTACTTTTGATTGTAAAGGTTTGAATAGCTCATGGTTTGAGGAAACTGAAAACCTGCGTTCGGTAGATCCCTTAGGCTTCTCTTGGTAAAGACCTTATGACGGATGCCAGCAGAGGGTGTCAAGTGGGTAGGAAGACCAAAGAGACCACACCTTGAGACAGGATGCCAGATAGCTCACTCTTTTTGCAACAGTATCTCAAATATATAGCTCAAGTGATGAAAAAAAAAAAAATCCCTTAACCCTTTCTGGATGGAGCACCCCCAGATAATCTAAGGTTTCCTACTGGGCTCTACATTTTAAATCCTCCATGACAAGAACCTTTTGGGGTCAAAAAAGATGTGTTCAAACCAAAGCAGAATGGTAATAGTATTAGTAACACGGTGCCAGGGTCTAGGGAAGGGCATCAGGTCTCTGGCTTTGCTCTGTGGTCTCAGTCTTGCTTCTGCTTTCTGTAAAACTGAAGGATCTCATAAAACAAAGCCTGAAGATTTGCCAATGCACCTGGCAAGTAGCAAGTACCCAGTGGATACTGTTGGGTTTTATCAAAAAGTCTGTGCACGGATCTTCTTTCTTAATTAATTATGCCATTCATCTCCCTGGTTACATTTCAGAGGGCCAGGCAGAAATGAAACATTCAAAGTTACAGTTAGCTTATTAATTGGTTTTGTTTAGTTGACATTCTGTGGGAGTCAAATTACTTGCCTTGAAAATGTGGGTTATTTTAACCACCATGAAAGACATTAAGTCACTGTTTTATGTTAACTTTCACCAAGTACAGAAATTCCAAAATAATATTAACAAGAATTTTTAAAGATTATATTTAATTTTCTGGAAAAAATATAGTCAGGTTTCCATGATAACCATTTTTGAATTTTATTTAGGAACTTCATGCTTGATGATATAAGTTAATTTCTCTTTGGTAAACACTGAACAAGTTTTAGATTTTACAGTAGGAAGTGGGTGCTTCCTCTGTGAGGTGCCATGTGAGGCATTGGCTTGTTTCAGTGCATCCTGCCTGCTTGCTTTCTCCAGCGCCATCAGTCAGAAAGGCGCAAACGGAAGGATGCCCCATAAGAGGGTCTGCATAGGTATTGCCTACCTGTATGGACCCCGCGATCCTCAGTCTACATAACTGTCTAAATCCACACACAGGATTTTTTAAAGATGATGTTGGGCTTTCCCTGAATAGGGAGTCATGTAGCTTTCATGCAGGTGAAACTTCTAGGTCTCCTATTCTGAGAGTTCTGGGATCTTCTATGGCTATAATACCACACATTGATCAATAGTTCATTATCGGCATCTTAAATAAGCTTGTGTGCTTCCCAAAAGCCTTGCCCATAGCACTGGAAACTAAGCAGAGCAGAGCTTCGGGGAGTATAAGGAGATATGTATTCACTGTTTCTATTTTCCCCTTGCACTGATCCATTCTTCATACCACGCTTATGGGTCCTGGGTTATAACAGGCATTGAGGACAGCAGCTTCTGTGAGGCTATTTCTTTCCAGCTGAAGCATTCCCAACTGGAGTCAGTTTGCTGATATTAGTGTTAGCACTCACATAATCAGTCACACTGGCCTTTTCTTCTTCGAAGTATGGCCTTTATGAAAAGAAACCATTGTTCTCAATTCTCCATCAAGTGTGCAATCCTGCCACAAAAGACCTGATATGTGAGACATCCCCATCTCCCAACAACCACTGCCCAAAACCTCTCCACTTCCATATGGATCTCCACTACAAAATGTCTCATCTCTTACATTTCCAGAAAGAATTTTATCCATTACATAAATTCCTACCATACCACTAGCCATAAAGTACAAGATAATCATGCTACCATCTATAGACCCAAGAAACTAAGTAACAAGAAGGGCCCAAGGCTTGAATCTCACTCTGAAGGGAAAATAAACTAGACATCAGTTATAGATGGAGGGAGAGAGCTGGGTGAGAAATGGGGTGAGGAGGGGAAGAAGGATGGGGATCAGGTGTGGGGAGGGAGATTGGGGAGAGAGCTGGGAGAGAGAAAGGAAATCTGTGAGGGCATTTCTGGGAGTAGCCCAAGAACTGGGATGGGGGAGGTTCCCAGGATTCTATGGGGGTGACCCTAGATGAGACTCCTAACAGGTGGGGATATGGAGACTGAAGTGGCCACCTCCTGTAGCCAGGTGGGACTTCTGGTAGAGAGAAGAGGACAACAACCCATCCACAAAACCGTCAACCCAAAATTTGTCCTGCCCACAACACAGGAATAAAGATGGTGCAGAGACTGAAGGTATGTCGAACTAATGCCTGGCCTAACATGAGACCCCTCCTATGGGAGAGAGTCAATCCTGACATTATTTATTATACTCTGCTATGGTTACAGACAGGAGCCTAGCATAAATATCTCCAGCAGCTGATGGAAACAGAGGCAGAGACTCACAGCCAAACATCAGGCAGAGCTCATGGAGTCTTGTGGAGAGAGTGGGGGATAGGATTCAGCAAGCTGGAGGGGTCAAGGACACCACAAGAAAAAACTACAGTGTCAACTAACCTGGGCCCATGGCAGCTCACGGAGACTGAACCATCAACCAAAGAGCTTGCAGGGGCTGGACCTAGGCCCCATACACTCTTGTAGCAGATGTGCAGCTTGGTCTTCCTGTGGGTCTCCTGACATTTGGAGCAGGGGCTGACTCTGACTCTGTTGCCTGCCATTGGATCCCCTTCCTCTAGCTGGATTGACTGGTCAGGCCTCAGTGGGAGAGGATGCACTTAGTCTTGCTTCAGTTTTATATCCCAGAGTGGGGTGGTATCTTGGGAAGGGGAGCTCCGCCTTCTATGAGGAGGAGAGGGGGAGGGATTTATGACGGAAGGACTGGGAGGAGAGAGGGAGGTGCTACAACTGAAATGTGAAGAAATGAAAAGAATAAACATCGCCAATAGGTACTTCATAATTGCTGTTCTCCAACACGCACCTATGATTAGTCTCCCTCTCAGCCAGCATGAGGTAGCAAGGATTAAGGAGTGAGGTTCTTCCACTTACCCACACTAGAAATCAGTAGATGGCCCTGAGCTTTAGTACTGGCATCTGCCTCTTGACTGCCCTCTAGAGCATGATGGGGGACATGACTAATGTTATTAAAGGAGTTGGCAATGTGCTAGTTTAATTCGGTTTACATTCTTGAAATCATAATCTTCCTTGGGTCTCCAGAACATCTAGTTGTTCTTTGTAGTATTATCGTGGACCAGTAAGCAATGATTTTTTAGTTTAAACTTACACCGACCTTATAAATAACTAAGACCATTTACTACATTCTTGTAATGACCCACCTCTGTGGTTCTGTTTCCTCCAGAGGGTCATATCTTCTGTATTTCCCTAGTTTACTAATGATAGAGGACATTAAAGTCACTTTAGAGGGAATAAGCCTTGGGTGTGAGCAATAAAACCTGATTCCCTATTGCACAGCACTGACATCTCCCACTTTATACTTTGAAATACCCTAACATGAAGCTCCTTGAACATTCATGTTTAATGACCACACACTCAGTACTGTACATGTAACTAGAGATGTCCCCTCCATTTATCACTCATGTGTCACTCTCCTCAGCATGGAGAGTCTACGTGTGCATGCATATACACACATGTGTACATTCAAATTGTATGCACATATGCATACATACCTACTTGCACATATACATATGAATATACAGAGATACACACAAACACATACATATACCTATGCATACACACACACACACACACACACACACACACACACACACACACCACATGTACATACACTAGCTTCTTCTAATGCTCCAGTATTGCCAACTAATATTCAAGTTAGCAGCTATACTTTCTGGAATAGATAACAACAGTGGGAACCCCATTTGTTTGGCTTCCTCATTCTGGTTGTCAGTATGTGTCTTGATTTGCCATCAGTGATTAGAGCTATACATCTTAGAATATTCCTTCCACTTTCACTATCAGCCCCCAGAGCATAGTGGCTCAACAGCATGAGGACATTAACATACTCTGACTATGTACTGAAGGCTTGATTACGTTCTCTAGAATGGAGGGACTCAGTGTATGTGAGTCTATGAAGAGAGCAACATTTTCTCTTGCCACACAGTTTGTGTAGAAAGGAGCTGAAATGCTGATGTAAGTTGGGATGCTCAGAGCCTCAGCTACCAACACCAGGGTTCTGAACTGTATTTCACGGTTCACCTGCAAGTCCATCCCTACATTAACCATATCCACCCAAGGACATTGAGGTCACAGTCTTATGGAAAAATCAAGCCAGGCAATAAATATGCAAGCACACTACTATTAAAGTCCACATAAAGCAATTGTGTAGGGGGGAAAAGACTATATAGTCTTGAAGATGTCACAAGATGAGGTCTGAGCTGCTATAGTCTATTATAATGGCTTCCCTCTTGTATGCTGTAGTAGGGAGAACACCCTTGCCTCCCACTGCCTGCACCTAATCCCCCTTTTCAGACACTAGGTATCCAAACACCTCTCTGAATTGACTCAGTCAAGTGGCTGTTAGAGGTTTTATTGGCATAGTTATTGTTGGTAAGATGGAATAAATTGGGAACCTAGCTCAAATTTCATTTGCAGCTATATTTTTATTAAGACAGTGACTGAAGGTCAGTTTCATACAACATGCCATCATCCTAATGCCAGTGAAATTTCACACAAAGAATATCAATTAAAGTGGAAAAAACAATATATATTTTAATGATGTATAGAACATCAATTTGTGGCATGGTAGCCAGAAAAAATGAATTTAGTGATTATGTAACCATGCAGCAAGTATAAGTCTATTCTTAGTGTTCTGGTGACTAACATTGGTTCTAACAGGAAACATGAAAATGTCAACAGAAAAATGACCTGTAGAGGAAAGCCAAACATAAAGAGAAAATATGTTTAGAAATTACCATCTCTAGGGGCAAAGATATACTGTAGTTGTGTATCTCTAGCTGCATATGTAGCAGAAGATGGCCTAGTCGGCCATCAAGAGCCCCTAGGTCTTGCAAACTTTATATGCCCCAGTACAGGGAACAAGGTGCAGGAACAGGGTNGGGGNAGGNTATAGGGAACTTTTGGGATAGCATTTGAAATNTAAATAAAGAAAATATCTAATAAAAAATTAAAGTCAATAAAGCATTATTTAATCTAAAAAACAAGAGAAAGGAAAAGAAAAGAAAGTAAAGAATACAACTATGATTGTTTTAGAGTTAGGAGTCCATTAATTCCCAAGCACTTCAGAAAGCATATTTTAACAAAGCACATCATCAAACTTCAAGTTTAGTATTGGTGACCTATCATGTTATATGTCTGTTACATTTCAGATCTATATTTCTGTGTCATTATGCATGTGAATGCAATGTGTGAGAGTAGGTAGGGGGCACAGAGGTCATGGCATAAGTGTAGATGTCAAAAGACAACTTTTAGGAGTTGGTTCTCTCATTTTCACTCTATGAGGTTTCTGCAGATGAAACTCAATTGTTAGGCTTATACGGCAAACATCTTTACCTACAGATCCATTTTGCTGGCCATGTTGAAGTTGCAGAAATGAAGCTTGGACATAGCAAGAATGTGGATTCCAAGAATGTTCATAGAACATATGTTCTTCTTTCACTATAAAAATTTTCTATATTTTCCTGAACTAAGTCATCTTGTATTAGTTAGCAGAAAATCCACACTAATTTCCCCATGTAGAGCAGTCCCCATGTCTGCTTATAGATGTCTTCCAGAATGCGTCCCAGGGACATGTGTGACCATCAAAAATCCCTACTTGGAAACAGTTACTTCACTAAGAACCAAGTAGTTAAGATGGCTGCCTGCCTGTAAAGTGCACCAACTGGTATAAAGGGTCACAGTGATTTAGAGGTCAGTGTCTTGGACATTCTGAGTACCAAGTGTGTCTGTCATTTTGTTACCAGCTCCATGGATGACAGATTGATAGCATTGTGACAGGAACTACATCCCACTTAGACCAGCTTATAACGAAAAGTTAAGCTGACAAATCAAGTCTGTGCCCAGTCGAGGGTATAATTAACTTAATGATGCTTGCACCTAATCCAAGTGGTACTGAAATCAGCTATTAAGGTGACAACTTGAAAAGAGATGTGAGATACAGGAACTTCAAATGCATGACTAAATGAGCATGTATTTAGTATCCCAAAGTGATTCATTGCATGATCTAGTTCACTGCAACTCTATTCCCAACATTCAGTACATGGAGTTAACTCAAGAGCCCATTGACAAATGAATGGAAG
>NC_034596.1:26815737-26844937 GCF_900095145.1 Mus pahari
TGCCATTGGCAATTAGGGAGAAGTGGAAGACATTACGTTAAGAGAAATACACATACAAACACACACTGAGATGTTTACTATCCTTGAAGTCTAACTCTCTACAACGTCATACTATGAACTTGCATACATGAACTTTACTGGCTCTGGTTTGGCTTAGATTAGTGTGTTTGGGGTTCTTTCATGGATGTGAGTGAGTGAGTGAGTATATAAGGTAGGGGGTGTACACATTGTTCTGCTTACCACATGGTGGGCACTTAAGTTGTATTGTTTACTTCCTATAAATGAAGCTTTAAATGTCAGGTGTGCCTATTTCTAGTTCCATACATTTTCAGTGTTTAGAGATAAATATTCAAGGCAGGCATCATTGAATTAAATGTAGGTTTTTAAGCTTCATAAATCTTTCTAAAGGATTTTACAATATTTTATTCCTACCCACTGTGAAATGGATGTTAAGCCTCTTCACATAGCACCCCTGTCTTCCTGCTCAACAGGCAGCAGTTAGCAGAGGTTATGAGGTGCTGGGAGTTTATCTTTCTCTAATCACTAGTAATGGCCAACACATTGTAACTCTCTAGTCCCTAGCAATGACCATACATTGTAACTCTATAGTCATTAGCAATGGCCAACACACTCTAGTCACTACCAATGGTCAACACACTGTAACATGTTTGTGTGTGTGTGTGTGTGTGTGTGTGTGTGTGTGTGTGTGTGTGTGTGTGTGTGATTCCTTCATCTTTTGAAATTTACCCATTTTCCTACCCTATAATACACTGTCTTATTAAACTGTGAGTGTTTGAGCAGTTTGATTAGTGATGAATACACTGGATATATAATATACAGCATAACTAATTCAAAGGTCCAGACTGACACATACTTATTTCCAGTATATGACTTCTGTTGTATTTATTTTAATAAGTACTAATGTATTTAGAGAAAATGGATCATACATATCTTGTTCAGTTTCCTTAGAAGTACATCATATGACTAGTGATGTTTTTATTGTTTGGCTGCCAATAACACTGAATAAAAGTGTCAAACGATATAATTATTAATCTTTGCTGTCATCTCGCATAGACTTCAAAGTACTTAGGAGATGAGCAAAGTCCACATTTGAGTGTGTCTCTGTAGATGTTTCCAGAAAGGATTAAATGGCGAGATAAGCTCCCATTGTCTGATCTTTGACATTGCTGGGATAAGAGATGGAAAGGAGAAGACCAACGGCTCAGCTCCCTGCTTCTTGGATACTGAGTGAGCTCTGCTCCACTCCACCATGATGAACAGAAACATCAAAAGTATGAGCAAAATAAACCATCCCTCCAAGTTATTCACCTCTGAATTGTGTCACTGTGAAGAGCAGTAGAGACACCAACACAGTAGACACACTCCCCACCCATTTCCTCATTTCTTGATAGTTAGAGCAAAGGTTGCATCTAATATTACATGTTCATTTCAAAGGTTTCCAATATGCTCCATTAATTAATGTCTGCTGTGTGTCTTCTGGCACATGTTCAGAACTTCACATGTGTGTTTTCTCTGTTGCCTTTGGTGGAATTGGCTATAATCTATGAACATGAACTCTAGTAATCTCTTTGCCTTAGTTACTTTTCTATATAATCCTAAACTTCCTTTCACATCAGTATTCTGCTTTCACCTTCTTTTGCTATCCCTTCTACTGATGAAGTCTTTTCCTCTAGATAATTTTTCTGTGTGTATTATTATTATTAACATGAAAAAAATGTTTATTTCTCCTTGTTTCTTAATCAAATTTGATGATTCAGCTTTGAATTTCATCAGTCCAGATATGAATTTGCCATACAATTATGAATATTTTAATTTGAACCTAAAATTCTGGTAGAATCTTCTATTTTTCCCATCTGTTTCTTTCTGTGTTTTTCCCATTTCTTTAATTTGATATATATTTACCTCGACTTTAGGCTAATTAGCCTGGATATTTAATTGTTTATTTTATTGGTTTCTCTAGAGTTTACAGCATTACTCTTGATCTTATCATACCTTATTGATATCACAACACAACATGAATAATGCACATGTATTTAACACATGTCATATGCAGCCCTTCATAGCCCTTCACCCTTGCCTGTTTATCTACTATACCATTACTATGTATTTTACACATGCCATCCAACCCAGAGTTCATTTTATTGTTTCATTTAAAACATTAAGTATTGAATAATGATAAAATGGGAAACAGGCCCCAGTAAGTGGCACATTGCACGTTGTATGTTTTGTACCTGACTTTACTTCCTTGGTGTGTGTTCTTGATGTTTGCCAAGGGTTTTATTGGCATTCGTTGATATAAGATGTGTATAAGGGATGGGTAAGTGGTACCTGGGGAAACATCAAGCTTATTTACACTGGGAAGTTTACTTCCATGTCTTGCTCTACCAACTGTGGAGGCAGTGGGCTTAGACTTCCCTGTATCCTGTGGCTCCGAAATTGGCACTTGGTTCTATTAGTTACTTTTCTATTTCTAGGATAAGACATCGTGACATAAAGCTAGTTATAAAGGAAAGAGTTTACTCTAGCTTACAGTTCCAATGGGATAAAAGTCCATCATGGTGGGAGGAGGGCATGGATGATGGCAGGAGCAGGAAGCTGAGCTCACATCTTCAAACATAAGCAGGAAGCATAAAGAGTGAACTACAAGTAACAAGAAGATTTAAACTCAAATTCCACCTCCAGTGACATATTCCTCAAGCAATACTGCACTTTCTAAACCTCCCAGAACAGCGACACCAACTGGGGACCAAGTATTTAAACCATCTGAGCCTATGGGGGACACTCATTCAAATGACTACAGGTGCACTCCACGTGTCCTAAAGCCCAGCTTCAGAGAATGAAGTTGAAGCTGGCACACACTGGAAAAGAGCCTTCATTATTCCTTTCCTGCATCAAGGGTAGCAAGTTGTGCACAAGCTCCTGTAAAAAGTTAAACTTCACAGAGACAACACAGGGTTTTCAAGCTAGTGTCAGAAGACTCCCCACATGGTGTGAGGGGGTTGCTGATATTGCAAATCCTTCTCCTCTGAGCTTTCATTGTCATTATTCCTTAAGATTATTAATCACTTTATGAGGATACTCTCATGAGATCATTTAGTGAGATGACTTTAAGTCTGAAAAAATCTTAGTCTTGAATTACTTGATTCACTATAAGCAAGTAGTGCTTTCACTTTTGCTAGAGTATTTACAACTTAGAGTGGGCTGGAATCAGTTTTTAAATAACATTTTATTTGTATGTGAACCAAGTGTTGAATTTTCACACAGCACATATTGTGACCTTTTAGAAAACTTCATTTTCTTCTGTACCCTTTATTTTGAACAGAGAGAATTCACTTCACACTGAATTCTAGACTGAGCCCAGTTCAGAGGGATTTTCGTCATTAACACCAGTGTGCTCGTGTCGATATTCTATCAACATATTGTCTGCTTGATTTCACTCAACTGAGAGTAAGCATTCTGTCAGAGGAAGGCTGAAGTCCGGTAAAAAATTATACTAGCATTTCAGAAAATGATTGCTGTTTTCTACCATCTCTGGAATCTCTACTGTGCTTTCTGATAAAACATAGATTTAGAAGCTCTCCCGTGAGTCAACTTCTTCAACTTATGGCAGTTGGAAAGGAAGGATTTATATTACCATCCTGAATATTCAAAAGCACACAAGGTTGTCTAGATAGTCAAAGATGTCCACAATGTTCAAATAAATGTCTGTTTTTAGGAAATGGGGACCAATATGAAGTGCAGCCATGTACACCTGAAGCTTTATCCACTCAAGCAAACTAAATTTTCCCCTACATGAGAATGTTGGGAAAAACTGCCATGAAACAATTTAAAAATAAGTAATAATTATGAAATCTTCTCAAGCATGTTCAAGTATACAAAAATGTGACATTCACTTCCAATTATGGAGGGTTTTTAGATTTACTTACATTATTTTAATATATTTTACCTGCATGCATGTATATGGCATGTGTGCCTCATGCCTGAAGAGACAGAAACGGGTTCAGATCCTGTGAAATTGGAATTGCAGATGGTTGTGAGCTAACATATTGGTGCTAGGAACTGAATTGGGGCCCTTTGCAATAGTGGGCAATGCTTCTGACCAGTGAGTCATCTCTCCAAACACCAGAAATTTTGTTTTTAAGGAAAACATTAAATAATATAAGAGCAAAACTTTCCCCTGGGAGGAGGAAGTCCAGTCCTCACTGGTACTGAGAAGGTTCCTTCTCAACTGAGCTATGGAAAAGGCATCAGCTTATAGTTTCCCTGTTCTGGTATGCCTCGCCAATGTCCTGCTCATTTCTGCTCGGAGGTCTGGTAGCTCTGGAGGTATCTCTACCAATACCTCATATTCAGATCTAGTCCATCTGACACTTGCAGCCTGCTCTTCTACACAGCCTAGGGGTCTCCATGCTTCACACACTGGGCAGCTCTCCTCAAGCTGTCTACTTTTATCCACAGCAAGATGCATATCTCTCTCTCTCTCTCTCTCTCTCTCTCTCTCTCTCTCTCTCTGCATGTGTAGGACAGTGAATTACATTCATTTGTTTCAATCGCAGCATTTAAAAGATTCTGAGAATCTTTTAACATCCTGATGTCTGACTCCTCTATCTACACCCTCCCTTTGATGTTCACCTTCACCACTGTTCTCACAGACAAATCCATGTTTTCTTCTGCAACATGAGCAGCACACTGCCACAAGCCATTCATATGGACTTTATTTCTATACAATAATGTGACCCTGCCAATACTCACTTGGAGTTGACACTGCTTATTCCTAGTTAGTTCTCAGAAGTTCAATGTCTTAGTCCAACTCACACGCCCAGTCAACCACCAACTTTGGATCTGGACCCTCACAGACTCCAACACTACTGTATATGTTCAAGATTATAGTACCTCAGCATTCTAAACCTCTCAAATCTAAGCTGTCCCAACAATTAAAGGAACTTCTGATCAATGTTGGTTATCAACTGTGCCTGTTCATTTTTTTAAAAAATGGCAGTCCATATTCCTACCCAACTGTGATGTCTATGAGTTCCAACAATGACCAGCATGACAAAATGTGCCCAGAGGCACAATACTGGCATTTTTATATTAAGGGTAAGAAAATGCTTTCTAATTATACTTAGGCCTACCCAAAAGGAGAAAATTTATTCATAGCATTGTAAACCTATCCAAATACCTATGATTAGTAACAAGTCCATAGTGGAAAACTTATTACTACCATTTTCCTAAGCAAGAATAATTTCTAACTATATTCTAAATACTTAACCCTATACCCACAGACTAATGTAGTTCTCACACTTCATCAAAGAATTATCTCTTTTGCAACAGATGGAGACCATTACAGAAATCCACAGCTTGTCAAACACAGAGAGTAAATGACTATGCACTACCCACCCCTAATTCATACATCCCCAACAACCCCCACATCTAAGACTCTGGAAAAGTCAATCCTGGAATAGAGGCAGAGATACTGTAAGAGCAAGAGGGGGTATTCCTGAGAGACACTATCTTCTATATAGGATAGAGAAATGATGCATGAAATCTCAAAGTAAGGTCACATAAAGAAGACCTGCATAATCATGATACAAGTTGGCATGCCAACATGAATGGGGGAAATGTCACAATGTCCCTCCTCAAGATGAAGAGTTATTGGTGTATGTGTGTGTGTGAGTGTGTGTGTGTGTGTGTGTGTGTGTGTGTGTGTGTGTGTGTGCAACTTTGAGGTGGAATCTGGAGCTATTATAGGTGGATTTGGAAAGAGAAAGGAGATTAAGAACGATGTAAATCTAGTACTCATGTATGAATTGTTAAATTGATTTTTAAAATAAAAATATGTAAACAAGGAAATGTTTAACAATTTGAACAAAATTTAATTTAAAAAAAAAGTATTCTCTCTAATTCCACAAAGGTGATGATGCTGCAGAAGATTATACAGACAGAAGTGAGGACCAAAGGCTGTCGATCATCTCACAGCTCAGCTATGTCCTGCTGGTTGGGTGGTTAATTTGGTTTTGAGTCTTGAGATATGTGTGTGTGTGTGTATGTGTTTCTTTCTATTTTTTGTAGCATTCTTCTATCATTCTGTGGATATCTGGGCTCAGGCACTTCTTAAAACACTAAGTAAACAGATAGGCTCTGCTGGTAGCAGTCTTGTGCTCCTTCAGGGGCATCTGGCCTTGGAAATATTAACTCAGAATAAATAAGCCATAAACAATATATGTGTTCTGAGACAGTAATTCATTTCTACAACGTGCAGTATAAATGCACCTTTAAATACAAGGTATAGCTGTGGCCCTACCCATTCCTGTCAACATCATAAGCCACTGCCTTCGGTTCTTACAGCTTCTCATTCCCAGCATCTGACAATGAGTGACATCTGTCCATATTCTTGCTTTAAGTTTCCAGAAGGATGTTTCTGCCAAACATAAAATAATGTTGATGCTCTTTTATACCAAATCACCTCTCATTTATGACATTGAGAATCTGATGGAGCACATTTCACGTGTCTGTTTAACACTCAAGTATAACCTCGTCCGCCTAAGCTGAGACAATGCCTCCTTCCAAATGCAGGTGCCAGAAGCAGCACTCTGTTCTCTGGTTTGTTTGTACTGTGGTGTTGAAATTAAGATCCCCTCAAGAGAGATGTCTTTTAGATAGACGCTCCATTAGTGGCTTCATCAGTGGCCTCAGACTGTCTCGTTCTTCCTGCTGATGGATGGTAGTCCTTCTTTCTGTGTTATTACTTCCCTTTAGGGAATGAAATGCCATTTTCAAGGAAATGCTTGAGGCTTGCCCTTCTGGGAAGGTGAGAAGAGAATTCTAATGGAAAATGTTTCTCATCCCATGATGGAATTTGTGTGGCACACAGAGTCTCTCCCCCACCCCCAGCCTCTTCTAAGCCATAGCCTCCAGGACTATATTACAAAGCTACAGAATTCTTTTTGCTAAGCACATAATTGAGCTATTTAGCTATTAGAGTTCATTTCTAACTTAGTTAAGGCTCTGATGTGACCCTCACAAACTAGACCTCGAGTCAAGATCATAGAGAGCTTTTAAGCCTGAAATCCATAAACATCTGTGCTAAATTATTTCACCAATCAGGATTTATGGATAGGGGACTTCCTTATGGATATGTATTTTTTTGTACATTTATCCTGTTCTCATTGTTTGGGTTCCACTGTGGCAGGGAATTGTGTTGCCTAACATTCATGTCTTACCTTGCCAAACAAGATATCAGTTACCCATGTCCATGTCTCTTTCTGCCAAGCAGGATGTTAATTCCCAGGGAAGTCTTGAGAACTTAGAACCTTTACTCAAGCCCTATTCACAAAGGAAGCCTTACTTCAAATGGTTTTTTATATTGGTGCAGGTGTCGCTCTTATACTGGGGTCCATCCCAGGAGCAGCTTATAAGTGCAAAAACTATAAAAGCTCATACACAGGTGCAGGAAATGCTTCTGGGCAGCTGGTTCAGGTCCAGGCTTATTGTAACTAACCATACAAAACAGTTCTAACTGACCTCTATTGTGATTGATTTCTAAGAGCACCAAAGCACAGAAAATAACAGAATACGCAATCAACTCGGGCATGAGAAAGTTTCCTAGTAACAGCAATTATAGCATATGAGAAAATTTTGTTCTAACATTAATAATAGCTCAAACTGACTGGCTAGACAGGCAACAGTTTCCCAAGCCTTAACATTTGTATTCTCCTGAACTTTGTCAGTACAGAGACTGGCCTTAGCACTATACTCTTTACATTCCATTAGCTCAGACCTAAAGCCCATGCTAATTGCATGAATGGTAAATCAATGAATAAATAACTATGTCTTTAATGACCATTTCTAAGAATATAGGTAATTACTATTCAAAGTTCTAGATAAAAGCTATGGACACCAGTATACTCTCTGAGTACCATCACTGATATGAAAAGATGTTTGAACCTTTTAAATAAATTTGAAAGATAGCAGTTTCATTATTTTTAGAATACCACACTGGTAAACGAGATACTGTCACATTGGCAGCTCTGTTCATCTGGCCACCATATAACAGAAAAATGAGTTCATCAAAATCACTTCATCATCTTTATCAAATATCACAATATTTAAAAACATACAAAAACAAAAAAAAATGCCTTCAAAAAGTTAACGGGAAGATGGTCTGCTATCTTCTTCTGAGGTACACCTCCAAATCTTCAGTTTTCAAAAACCCAGGATAGCACACACCTTCCCCCAAGTTACCCCAATATGTATGAGTTTCAGGGGTGACACTTTGGGGAAGACCAGTTACGTTTGTCTTCATACACGCCAGTTCTCGACCACAAAACATGTCTTTGCCAGTGGCTACCAAGGCTTTGGCTAATGTGGATGTAATCAATACCCTAGGTATCTCAGAACTGATGTCACCACTACTTAGAAGGGTATATTTGGAGTCGTTTTAACCTCTTCATAAGCAATAAGAGTTCTTAAAAATAACTTTTATGCCAGAAGTTGAGTAACTTTTACAGCTTGTTTTTGTTTTTACCAGAACATGTAGAGAGAACTTAACGAGGTGCCATATGTCAAATCTGGAGTCAGATTAAAAACAAATAATTAAAATATATGCCTTTTCCATCAAAACAGATTGTGCTATGTTGGTGAAAGGAAGTGGAGCTGACATGTCATGTTTTGACAGGATTTTTTTTCTTTTTTTCAAGGAAAAAAAATAGTTATATTGTTAGAAGTATTGTACTTGAAAGCTGTGATTTTCCTTCTGTGGAACAAGAAATTAGAGAATTGAATCTTGAGTCATAAATAATCAAACCCGCCTGATTGATTCATCTGCCACTGTGAAACTAAAGAGACACATATGGGGCAAAGCCCATAAGGCATTAGAACAGACACGTGGCACCAAGAAGATTTGGTGAGCATAAATGGCAGAAGTGGTAGTGGTGTTGGAAGTAGTGATGTGTGTGTGTTTATACTTACGTGTATTTTTAGTATTAGTGTGTGTTTCTGTTTGCATTCTCAGAAGTATGTGTGTATTTCTATTTATGTTCATGTATATTTATGTGTATTAGTGTGTGTTTGTGTGTGTCTGTGTGTGCTTGCTCTGGAGTATGTGCGTGCTTATGTATGTTTGCGCATGCTTAGAAGTATGCTTTGTATCTGGTTTTATAACTATGTTCCTCTGTGTTTGTTTCTATTAGTGTGTGTTTGAGTACGTGAATGTTCATTCTCTGAAACATGTGTGTGTTCGTGTGTATTAGTGTGTGTTTCTGTATGTGTGCACATGCTCAGAAGTATGTGTGTGTTTGTGTTTGTTTTGTGCAGCCCTGTGTGTGTGTGCATTTGTATATTCAGCTAATGTGCTATCTCTTCCTGCATTTAGGTTGAATTTGACCATGCAACTAATTGTTCTTCCCTGAGAACACCTCCTAGAGCTTTCTTTAATGAAAGACTGTACATTTTTATTGAAATTTTTAAGCATGGAAATTCAGCATTGCAGGAATGCATTCAGTATGCAATAATTGAGAAATTCCATGCTGTGATTTCTAGCCCAACCTTGTGACTCAGTTATGACTGAACCAATGTCTCCAAACTGGAAGTCTATGAATATTGAGCCTTGACCTGAAGGAAAGATTCCACCCATCACCAAGGTCTGAGGAGGAGTGGAAATCTCAGCCAAAAAAAAAAAAAAAAAAAAAAAAGGATAAAATCCTAGTCTCACTAGCTGGACATCACACAAAGAACATTGCAGTTCCCCCAGGGATGAACATGCTCAAAATAACAATTGCTGGAGCTAGAGAGATGGGATGGCTCAGAGGCTAAGAATATTTGCTACTCTTGAAGAGGACTCAGGTTCAGTTCCCAGCACGCATATTAGGTGAGTCACAACTGCCTACAACTCCAAGGAATTTCTACCTTATGTAGGCACCTGAACATACTGCAGCATGTGTGTGTGTGTGTGTGTGTGTGTGTGTGTGTGTGTGTGTGTGTATGCATTCATTTAGGTACATGCAAAAATAAAGTAACAGTAAAACTTTAAAATATAACTAAATGATAGCTTCTGTCAGGTAGGAGTCTTAGGGTACATAAGTTGGGGGAGGGACCATTCGACTTCTCACCCTAAGTGCTTGAAGTACCGTTTCTGATAACACACATGTTGCTGGATGAGCACACCAGCTTCTTAATGGTCACTGCCACCTCCATGTACAGCAATGTCAAACTTTTATGGACCTTTGGCAAGGTCTGTGGTTCCATTGTGCACCCTGACAGTTACCTGGCTGTAGGAGATAGAAATGACACCCTGCCTTTAGTCTTTGTGAAGAGCATAGCATTATCCAGTGTGCACCATTTGGCCACTGCTGCCCTCCAGATTTTGTTATCTCATGAATAAGGTCAAGAACTGATTCAAAAAAATAGGTGGCAAAGGGAGAGCCAAACCACGACCCTGTGCTGGTGTCCCATGTCTTCTATGCACTGTGACATCTAGAAATGTGTTTGCCTTCTCTGTGCCCCAGTTTCTCCACCAGTCAGATGAAGTGCCAATTTCACAGTTAAAAGTTTGGGTTAAGATCAGAAAGAGTAGCAATTGGCCCATGTTTCTTGTAGAGTTTAGAGGAAGCACATGAAGAGAGTGAGGTTTGTATGAAGCCTACAAGAAGGAAGAAAGCTATCTAAGCCTGGTGTCTCAAAGATGCTTCCCAGAGGGAACAGAGAACAAACTTACTCTTGAAGGAGCAATGTAATGCTCTGTTGGGTTGCAATGGAATAATGCTGGAGGTGACCAGAAGTGTCTTTGACCTTGCCAAGACTTGAATGATTTTTCAGAGCAAAGTGGAGCTCGTCACAGAGTTTTGAGCAAGTGAAAAACAGAATTTTACTCGGCATTTAAAGAGAATTACAGCAAGTCTAAGTTGACAATACAATGTACTGTTAGAGTAATTCAGCTGAGAAGAGCGGGTATGTTCAAACATAGGAGAGAAGGACAGATACAACAGTAGGTGCTGAGAGAGCCAGAGATCCAGACATGCATGGGGTGGGGGATCAGGGGGTGAGGGGGAGGAAGAGTCAGGGTACAAATATCCATGGCCCAAACCACTAGAAGTATAGAGTCAACATGGACCAGGTAGGGAAGTCTAGAGTGGGTTACATAAATAAAGACAATCTTTACCAAGGATTGATACCAAGAACATTCACCTTATTATCCCACTGCTGAATGTGAGATGTGCCTGGTGACCCAGTAGAGATATAGAGCAGGCAGCTACATCTGAGTGTAGAATTAGAGAAGGTCTTCACCTATGGTTGGCTGAGATCTCAGGGTAGTTAGTATTTTTGCTGTAGTTTTGATGTGGATAGGAAGCATGCCCAGAAGTCTCATTGCTGAAGGTTGCCTCTAGCTGGTGGTACTGTGAAAAGCAACGATTCATGAGGAGTTTAGAATACCGATATATTTATGGGCTCTTACGAGGAGAAGTCTGACTGGAAAAGGACCTGCTAGAGGGTGACCTTTGGAGGGCACATTGTGCTCCAGACACCTCCCCCTTCTCTGCTTCCTACCTACTATGAGGTGACCTGTTTATCAACTGCTTCCATCCCTGACTTAGCATGCATGGATCCAGACAGTTCTAAAACCATGAGAAAAAAAATAATCCTTCTTATGTCCCATCTCAGTTATCTTATAATGCTAAACACTCAGTGATGCAGCTACTTAAAACCAAAGGACTGTCTGAGGCACTACGTGGTTGAACATAGATATGCTGAGATAGTGCTGTACATAAGAGCTATATCAAACAGTTTTCAACTTTATCACTAAGAAGTCTGCATGCATCCTTGTCAAGTCATAGCTGCCAAGCACATGGAAGATGATCAAAATTTACATGAACTAAATGTGGCGTGCTTTGTAGAAGCAGGGTGCATAACTGAGCCTCTATTATCACCAAGAGTAACAAATATAGTGGTTTTCTAGAGGAAAACTCTACATGGTATTATAAGTTTTCTCCTGGGGAATCATATGGCCCCACACAAAGGGAAAGTTTGCCTTAGCCAAGGAGCTAGTGTTTTGATGCCATCAGAGAAATGTGTACTTTTCTGGGTCTCCTCCCAGTACATGGCAAGCAGACATGGCTACCTGCTATCTCGTGTGCCCTTCCATTGACTATCTTCAGGGCTTCTTTTTTGGAAGTTAGTTCTTTTTCTCAGTTTTCTGGTTGTGAAACAAGAGCAATCATGTTGCCTCCTAAAGCTGAGGAAAAGATGAAATGAAATAATTTCTCCATGGCACACGGCACATAAGGCAACTGTTTAACATGTGTTCAGCCTGATGTCAATTTCAGACAATGCTGGCAGTGATTGGTGCTACTGGGGGATGCTGATTGAACCAGATTCCCCCAGGCCCTAGTTGAAGCACTAGCCAGACAACTGAAGTCTTTCTTAGTACTATATGAGACGTATTCTCTTAATTATAATCTACTAATGACACGAATAGAAAGGAGATAATTACTTAACACAGGCTGAACTTTTCATTTCATTCTCTCTCTCCTTCCCTGCTTTCCTGACTTTTGTTATTTTATCTTCATTAGCTGTTCAGTAATAAATAACCTCTGCATATCAGCAAAGACAAAGGTAGGCAAAGATATTGCTTTCACAATTCCAAAGTCGTACAAATCACATCAAATAAAAAACTTGGTACAAACTGTTACAGTAAACAGGACAGTGTTTCTCCTGTGTCTCTGAAAGGCAGTGTCCTTAAGTGTGGGCAACAGTTATGCCTCAGGACAGTCTTCTCATTGCAGTCTTCATCCTAATTCTCAGACACTTTGTCTTTAGCCCTCTAGGTCATTGCTATTGGTGCACCACATGAGAATTGTGAAGAGCTTATACAATTCTCTACCCCTTGTCCAGAAACGGGGTTGTCAGTAAGAAATGTTAGGAGGTATGTGGAGTATGGTACCACACCTGTATCTAGCCTGGCTCCTGATTTCTTAGTAGAGCAGTAAGGGTGTTGAGCTACAGTGCCAGCATCCTGCAGTATCCTACATGTGGAGTGCCACTGCACACATCGTGGGCAATATGCCAAAATGGACAGAGGCCTCATCTCCCTGTAAGCTCAGTTGTTTCTATTATCTTCGGTAGTTTGTGCAAAGCTATGATTGTCAAAACACTGACAAGAGATAATCTTGGGCATGTGGAATCCTAGGCTTTGTTTCCCAGCTTCCTAGTAAGAAAAAATGGTTGACCTCGCCATTCCTCAGATTCAAACTTCCTGAGCTTCTTTCCTGGAAAGAATCTTGAGGGAAATGCACCTGGTGGGATCAGCCATGGTCATCACAGCTTCTCTTGGTGAGAACCCATGGCAGCTGCTCTCACCCTCCTGTCTTCCTAGCTTACTAGATCAACTCTTGCTCCATGTGGATTTGTTCATTTTGCTCCTCCTTTCAAAGAGAAACACATTCATGTGGTGACTGACTAACTGTCACAAATGAAAGAGGAAGTATCCTGTGTCCTCCAGAAGTTGGTTTGACCGAATCACACTGGCATTGTAGTTGGCAGAAGGAAGAGGGACATAATTACACCAAGGGCAAATCCACCTCATCTACTCTCATTCTAACCAAAGCTTAACATGTTTGCATATCTCAAACTTTGGATATCTGTCACAACAGTAGACAGTTTCCTGCATGAGTCCCATGCAGGAAACAAGAAAGTGATGACTGCCACTGTGGACTCCTGTTCCTCTATTATCTGTCTTCAATTCTTGTCCCCTCTTTGCTCTGTCCCTCGGCCTGGACTCCCAAGTACATGCTATCAGTATAACCCCCAAGCCAAGTGCTGACTCCCAAAGAGACATGTTTCCTGAAAGGCTACCAGTACATACTTCTCATGCACTAATTCCGAGAAACATGTGCACAAACATCAAGGTCACTATTCTCATTTTTTTTCACATTATTCTCATTTTACCCTTTGCCTAAACATAACCCCAAATGTGTGAGCTTCTTCCTGCAAGGAAATCCTAACTCTTCCTGATGGCCGTGACCTGGGTTAGCTGACTGGGTGCTACTGCAGAGATGCATCCTCGCAAGCATTCTAACCCATACTCCTATTCCTCATTGTCTGAGATACAGACGATGCCATCAGTTTATTGCCTAAGCTGCCTTATATATCAACAGCTCCTCATGGCCACCATCAGGCAACTGCTGTGGTTACATCTGCCCATGTTTGTTGGAGACAGAAACTGGAGTGTAGGCTCTAAACTATATTTTTTAATATCTTATTCTTTGAGAATTTAATCAACATATACAATGTGTTTTGATCAGCTCTACCTTCTGCCTCCCTTCCAACTCCTCCTAAAACATCCCAACACATCTGTCTCCTAACTTCATTCCTTTGTTAAAAATACCCTACTAAGTCCAATTAGTTACCTTCCTGTGTGCACATGAGCATGTGCAACCTACTAGTGGCCACACTCCCAAAGAAGAAGGATTATCCCTTCCCAGTGGCTACCACTCAGCCAGGGATGGGTCTTGTGTGTCCTTTCCCTTCTATGCTAGAATGTTCACTGGTTGGTCTTAAACGGTAAGCTAACACTTTCTGTCTTCTATGATTCTACTATTATGGCCCATTAAACCCCACTTAAACCATTCCAATGCTTTCCAATGTCCCAAAATCTACATTTCTCCAAACAAAAGCATGATCATGCCTATCACAGCAATGCCAACTTCTGTCTTCGACTTTCATTGCTATGAAGAGACACCATGACAAAGGTAACTCTTATAAACCAAAAACATTTAATTGGGGCTGGCCTAGAGTTTCAGAGGTTCAGTCCATTATCATCATGACAGGAAGCATTGCAGTTTGCAGGCAGACATGTTGCTAAAAGAACTGAGAGTTGAACATCTTTATCAAAAGGCAGGCTGGAGGAGACTCTAATTCCACACTGGGTGGAAGCTGAACATAGTAGTCTCAAAAGCCCACCCCTACAGGGATACACTTCCTCGAACAAGGTTACAACTACTCCAATAAGGCCACGCCATCTAATAATGTCATTTCCCATGGACCAAACCTATTCAAACTGCCTCAACTCTTGAGTAGTTAATCCAATTGTGGACCTTAGTCAATTAATAAATTATTATCTCCCAACAATTTGAAAATCATTAGGAGTTCATAATTGATTTCTTCTTATTTGTACTTTCTGTGGTCAAACTTTCTATGTAACTTTCTTATACCATAATTAATAGAATCTCCTCTGTATATTTTCAGGAGCAATTTTAAATCCCTACACAGCAAAATTTTCTTTACTTCATTGGTTATTTGTTCTAAGTCATCTGCATCTCTATCAACAGGCAAGATATCATCCATATAATGTTAGATTTTAGACTGAGGAAACTGTTTACTAATAATTATTTTAATGGAAATTGCATAAAATATTGGCACAAGGTAAGACTGTTATTTAATGATAAGACTTTCTAATGGCATCTCTTTATTAGACAGCTATTATTAGAATTAGGAACTGAGAAAGCAAACCTTTCCCTAGCGTGCTCATACAAAGAGATTGTGAAAAGGGCAATATTTTAAATCAATTACTGTAATAGGCCATGCTTTAGGTAACAAAGAAAGCAATGGGATTCCAAGTTGTAAACAAAGCCCATTGGCCGAATCTATTTACTTATGGCTCTTAAATCTGTTAACATCCTCCCTTTTCCAGATTCCTTTTTAATGACAAATGTAAAAGAATTCCAAGGGATGGTAGACTGCTCTTGGATTAGCTGTTCTAGTGCCTATAACTTTTCTTTAATTAAGGGTCATTGTGCTTCCCAAATAGGAATATCAGTCAATCACATTAGTGGTAAGACAGTTGGTGTTCTAACAGCAGTGGCTGCCCCATATAAAGATAAAGAGCCAACCTCTGCTCTTCCCTGCTTATGAACAACTTGAACATTCTGTTGTTTCTCTTGATAACACCTTTCAATATCCTTCTAAGAAGTATGTTTTTATTTTATGGTTTATTTCTGAGATTGAAGAAATGTTAATGTGTGCCTTCCATTGTTGCAATAAATCACATCACCATAAATCCATGGCTATATTAGCCACAAATAGCTTTAATTTTCTATTTGACTGTCTGGCCCCACACACAGAAGACATCTTATACTTTATTTTTCTGGGATAAAGTTCCAATCCCTAGAAATGAATATTGACCTCCTAAAGAGACCAATCTGGAGGCCAAGATTTAGATAAAGTTATTGTTATATCTTCTCCTATATCTACCATACCTTCAATTTCAATATCACTTATAAATAGCTTTAGTTTTAAACTCTGATGATCTGTAGTGATTTTTCAAAATTCTTGTTTTCTGGTCTTTTTTGAGCTTTCTGCTTTACCTACTGAAACTGCTCTGACTTTGATATCTGGGCTATCAATGATTATATCTAGAGCAGTACTATTTAATTTCTCTGCAAATGAGTTTCTCTGCTGCTGACTTGAAATAGCTGATTTGAATTTGTTATAGGGGCCTGCAAAAGGCCCTCTAGGGTATTTTTCCACAAAGTTTTACCTTGTTTGTCCCTCGTTGATCTGCATTCATTAATCCAATGCCTGTCTTTACCACACATTCTGCATAAGGTTCAGGCTTTCTTTAGAAATTAGCTTGGTTCTGCCTACAATCTCTTTTCAAATGACCTTTTTTACCACAACTAAAACATCTGAAATTTTGGGTTTTTTTCTTAAAACCTTTAGAGATTACTTCTCCTACTAAGGTTGCATCCTAAGTATGAGATGCAATATCAGCTATATTTCTAATTCATTCATCTATTGGTACCGATAATGCCTTTAGAGGTACTGATATGGTTGGTACTTTTATTGGTACTGACATTACCTTTTAGCATGCAGAATTAGCATTTTCCAAAGCCAAATATTTGATTAATGTTTTCCTAGCTTCTGAATTTGATATTCTTCTATTTACAAGCTAATGTCAATCTTTGTAAAAAAAAAAAAAAAATCAGTGAATGTTATCCTTGGACCATGCATAATCTTAGCAAACAGTTCAAACCTTTTTCTTGTTTCTTCAACCTTGTTCCAAGCAGTTAAACTGCCATACAACATAATGCCAAAGTGTCATCGTCATGTTCAATGTGTATTTGTATCACAGTGTATGGACCTTCACCTAAAAATGGTCTTGGGAAATATGGATAGCTCTTCCCCTATTTCTCCATTGTATCTTCTGTCAACCAAGATCACCATTGTAACTGAGGATCAACCTCTAATATTGCTTTTGTCATACCTTTCTATTTAGGGGTTACTCCTTTATTTTGAATCCCCCAAGAATGTAATGTCTGTTTCACAAATAGTAAATGCATACCATATGAAATTACAGCTTCTTTAAACTTTTTTAATCTATCATTTCTATAGAATGCCATCCAATTTCTTCATAACCTTGGGGTGCCTATTGTCTGCTGGTATTTGTCAAATGGCAACCAGATGGGCTAAGGTTTCTAGCAACTTTTGTCTGATATCTTCTTTAATTTTAATCTACAGTGGCACAATAGGCTCTGGCCTTGATTTATCTATCTCTGTCTAAGTATATTTCTCAATTTTATATATGTCTTTCTCATTTTTCTTCTAAGGCAACATATGGGCCTGAGACAGTTGTTGAAATACACACCAGTTTACAGCACGCAAACTCCTTCTCTGTGAGCAGAGTGGCTCTTATCAATCCACTTTATGTATTTTTCTTTTTCTTACATCTCTAAAATCTCTTCTTTTAAGAAGGAACAGAATGACACTATGGCTATTAAGAATAAACTATGAAATACCAGTACAATAATAATCACAGTCAATATTGTGTCAATCTCACTTAAGTCATTTATCTTTTTCATTTTCTGTCTCTATTTTTAAACCATTTAAGATAGCATTATATAAAGTGCAAATACCCTGTGTTATTGTATTTTTCATACTTGTTTGTCTAATTCTTTTTAATTTTACTTAATTCTCTCTTTAAGACTTAACATTATTATTACATTATTATTTTCAAACTATTTATTTTATTTCTTTCTATGAATTTTTATGCCCAGTTTCTTTTCTTTCTTTTGCACTTAAGCACAATTCCACACATGTTTACTAGATCAGAGGTTCATGTCTGGGCTTGGATTTCTTCTGCATGCTGCTTCTGGTACTTGTTTTGAGCTGCACTAGAGCCACTCTCCTCACAGAGAAGGAGTTTGCCATGGTGTAAACTGGCATGCATTTCAACAACTGTCCCAGGCCCATATGTCACAGTAGCTTGGGCTATTGCTTGTCACACATGAGCCAAGCCTCTCTACCTACCAAGCCTCTGCATAGCTGCAGGCTTTTGTCACAGGCACACTCTGTTTTCTCAACATCTGAAAGTCTTCCTCAGAATGTTCCACTGTGCCTGGGAAATACCTGAAGCTTCAGTTCATGGTAGAAAACTTTGCAGTTCAACAGTGGCTATTGTACCCTCCATACTAGAACTATCATATTTTCCCTCCTTCCACAGTATGTCTGCCTTAGAGACTACAACCCTAGGCAGATGTGCCAGTTCCCCACCTTCCCAGCCCCTTCCATGGTTTTTGTACCTGACTTTCTGATTGGGCTCCCATGTCCAGTACTTTTGCCCTAATGACTGAATTTAGTGTCCTAATCTTGGATTATGTGCCTTAAATTGGTGTGCCATTTATGACATTACTTTCATTGCCAGCTACAGAATAACAACATGGAGATTTATATTTATTTATAATAGCTCATACTTTATTTTATTTGTTCCCAACAAGCTCTTAAAACTTATTAGTCCATGTATTCTATTCTGCCACATGGCTCATTGCCTTTCAGTCTTTAGTCCCAGAACCTGCTTCTTCCTCAGCATCTGGCTGGCAACTATCCCCTCACTTGGCTCTTTCCCAGAGTTACTATCTCTATTGGCAACCCCAACTACTCTCTCCTCATTTTCTATAGGCCATCAGATTTTTATGAAACCAATCAGAAGGTGTGAGAGGGAATGTTTACAAAAATACCCAGGGAGAAGATGATCCAATAAAAATAACAATACCAGAGTCTGGTGTGCTCTCATCTCTTTGCACAGAAATCAGCATTTGAATAATACAAAGACAATCTTTAGGAAATACACAATAATATTATACTATCCTAACAATGTGGTATGAACTTTACACTCAATGCCAGGGAATAGAATAGTTTAAGCAGAGTTGGCATTTGGTTTAGGCTTGGAATATAAAATCTGTATGTATTTGGGAACAGGAGGAGAAAGTTAGAGCAAAACTATGTGAATTTTTCCACAACTGGATTACAACCATCACAGAATATATATATATATATATATATATATATATATATATATATATATATATATATGATTGCATACCATTTCCTCTATTTCTAACCCAATTCTTTTTATATGTTACAAAATTAAAACAAACAAGCAAATAGGAAATCAATGTCAATCAACACAGATTTGAGACTACACGTAGTAACTATCTCCCTTACGAACTACACACCCTCTCCTCCCATCTCTTGGACATTGACAGCTTTACACCCAATCATTTACCCTGGAAGGACTTCACTGAATGCAGCACACAATCATATGGGTTGCATGCCTTCTGGATTGCACCTTGCTCAATCAAATCTTCAGGCCAAATGGTTGCATATGCCAAAAGTACAGTAGACCTCAGATTCCCAGCATGCACTGACAAAACAATGGTCTGATTTCTAGGCAGCAACAGTATCCATCCTCTCCCTTCTGCTCTGCAAAATATTAGCCAACAGGGTTCACTAGATGAAGGCACTTACCACCAAGCCTGACATGCAGAGTTCAATTCCAAGCACTGACAGGTTAGAAGGAAAGAATTATCTCCTACAACTTGTCCTGTGACCTCCATATATTTGTCATGTCACATGTGTACACAAACATACATACACAAATCAATGAAATACCTTCTTAAATTAGCTAGTTATCCACTCTCCATCGCATGATACACTTAAAACAGTAAGACCCGGGTTTGATACAGAAATAAAGGAGATGGGGTGCCCATGTGCAGGAAAGTGTCTCTATAGGCACCCCGAGACCAGGCTTCATTATCCTTCCTATCTGGCCTCCATCCAGCCTGACTTTCTTCCAACTGGCTGTCAAGTTCCTCTGTATCTCCTGGTACAGTATGAAAAAACATAAGTTAAAAAGCATTTAAGAAAGGAATAGGAAGGGTGAACGTGAATTCAAGAAACAGGTCCACTGAGACAGTCCTCCTCAACGCCGTCTCATACCCTTCCCTGAGTCCACTGCCAAGTTTGTTTGGCAAAAAATGGATTTGCCTGAGTATATTTGCCTTCTGTGAGGCTGCCAAGAGTTTAAAGGCACACCAACATTTCCAAATCAGAATTTTTTACTAGTAGTTTATTACGATGTCCCCTATTACGTGAAAAATTTAGAGGTTTAAACAGTAGCCCTCACATATAACCAGAATCCTGCCATTAACTTGGCTGTGTTAGGTTTCACTCATGAATTCATGATCTAAAAGTCTACTAATTTGTCTTTCTATAAATTTACAATCATGTTGTGAATATCTGTAGCGGTTACCTCTGACTATTCTAGAAGGGTTGCACTAGTTGCAATTAGATATCATGCATATTAATTTTAGATAAAATTTCTGTGGAGTTAAGAAATGGTATGTATGCTTTCCAGAGATGTTAACTAACATGCAAAGAATAAATCAAGATTATGGACCATACCTCAAGATATGCATTACTGCAGCTTAGGAGACCATACAATCATTGTTCTGACATTTGTCAAAATAAGAGTTGTTACCCTCATTCCTTTGCAGAACTATAGATAAAGGTATGGCAGCATGAACTTTGGAATGTTGCATGTTTGAAGTACCCATCATCACCTGCTTTGACTCTGAATAGGATTTGTCTTATGCAACAGTCCTTATAGGAGGAAGGCAATGGCTGGGCTGTAAAAAATAAAAGTAATAACAACAATCACAATAGTAATAATGATGATGATGATGATAATAATAATAATAATAATAATAATAATATCCTGTGCTGCTTTTCTCCTCTTTCTGATCATCAGCTCTTATTCACACTCTTAGGCGTTACCTACTGTCATGGGAAGTGTCTCCAATACTCATGGTGAAGCCATTTTGTGTAGCCTTTCACTTCTGAGAAATCTCCAGATATGAAATTCCTGTAGCATATATGCTTTGTTTTCTAGGAATGGGCAAGACTTTTTCCTCAAGTGGTTGTCCAGACTGTACTCTCTTCAAGAACGCTTCACCTGTGTTGCATTGATCAGCGACTCACATCCCTTCTCTGAACATATTCTGAAATAGTTTCTGTCTTGACACTGGCTGGATAAGTTCAACAAAGAAGCACCAGTGATCTGTGGCTAAATCACATCTGAGTAAAGTAATTAGAAAAATGTGGATGTGGAAGGAGTTATAGAAAAGAGAGAAGGAAAATGAAGAAGCTGGGGTATCTGGGGAAGATAATTATCTTTACTGTTGTATTTACTAAAGGCTTTTACAGCTCAGTGCTTCATCATGATGCAACTGTGATCAGTGCTGCTATTACGACACAGAAATGCTATGAAGATACCTCTCTGCCCATAAAATCCTCTTAGGTGGACAGCAGTCAGGAATGTCTGTATTCCCAATAGATACCTATGATTACTTCAAACACGAAGGTGCAGCTTTCTCCTTGAAAGAATACATACATTGTAAAAAGATCCTTGCATGCCTTTCTACATAGGCAAAGCTGTGAATTTATTATACTACCAAAAAAGGAAATTCTAATGAAATAATAATTATAAGAAAATTGGAAAATATTAATAAAAAATATAATTATATTTTAAATGTTTTGTCCCTCAACTGGAGGTGAATATGGTCAAAATTTATTATATGAAATTATCAAAGGATTAATATAATAAAAATTCTTTGTCCTACAATTAATTTTTCTAAATACAATTTAAAACCAATCACTGAAAATACAACATTTGCTCAGTCATCTGTCTGGCATGTTCTGTTGGATGAGCAACTGAAAGCGGGAAAAGGCTCTTTCCAGCACAATGTGTCAGGCCTCTAGGACACCTGCCATTCCACATAGAGATTGTCTTGTGAGTGTGACAAGTCTGAGGAGGTGGTACAAATAAATAGAGGGTTGAGTTTCTCAACTAGAGATGACAAGTTCAAGTGACTCTATAGGCATGATTCTCTCAGCCCACAGAAGATCTGTCTCATATAAGCAGGGTTCTCTTCCTCCATAACCCAGGGTGAACCCTGCTTTGAAGAAGCACTGAGGCCTGTTCTACCAAAAAAAAAAAAAAAAAAAAAGCATTTATTTCCATGATTCTGCATCCTCCCCACTCTCTCAGGGACTAAGAGACTGAGGTACATAGATGATCAACACTAAAAAGCTCTCATCAACATAGCATGAAGTATCTACAGACAGCAGGACTTTCTTAATACATGTAGATATATTTGAGTCAACATAGTTGATAGACAATAAGAGTGGTGATCTCCTGGTCAGGTACAGCATCACTAACTATCCCTGTCTCCTAACAACCCTCAGTCATTCAAGGTGATTATTCTGGAAATGACAGGAAGGATACTGTGTAAATAATGATAATGTCAACATTGGAAATAGAATATTTGAGTCTGTCTTCCTCGTGAGTCACTTGAGATGCCATTCTTAAAATACATTCATTGTCAGAATCCGGTCTAAGGTTTCAGTTTTCCTGTCCGAGGCGGCTGTGCCCTGGCCTCACAGACTGACTCACTAAGAACTTGGTGCTGACAGACCCTGGTCTGCTATAATCTTCTCTCATCTCACGAAAAACTATAATGAACCATTAGTCAATACTCGAATCTCTTCCAAAAACTATTGTAAGAAACAGAACCTTACTCATTTCAGGAGGCCAACATTACAGTAATACCAATTCTGAAGGTAGTTTTAAAGACAAGAAAGATAGTTTTAAAAGACAATTGGAGAATTGTTGTACATACTGGGGCAAAACTCATCAGAATATTTTCAAATTAAATCCAATAATGTGTGAAATAAGTATACTATACTACAATCAAAATATACTCCTGGTTTGGAAATTTGTTTCAACATTTAAAAAAATATTAAATAGTATCATTCACTTAATCCACAGACTGTGGAAAAAGAAATCCCACAATAATTTCATTAACAAATCTAACACAAATGTATATTTTTATATTTTAGAGAACAGATGTCTGTTTAAAATTTTGAGCAAATTAAGAATTTAGGAGAGTTGAATGAAAAGGCATCCACAAACACCCTAAGTTAGCATTATCTTGATGAAGGTCTCCCTTGGAAACCAGAAAAAAAAAAAAAAAAAAAAAGATGTTGCTTAGCATTGGTGCTTGCTAATACACAAGAGTCAACACTTGTTAAAGAAATAAACATTTTGATTAGAAGCATCCATTGTAATATAGCATCTCAATGTGAAATATTTGGGCAAAAACCTAACAAAATACATGCATGATAAGGAAACATAAAATTAAATATCACTGACAGATGATTGAAGCCCTAATTAGAAATGATCCTGGGCTTATGTTAGAAGAGTTAATGTTGTTGTCAGTCTTTCCTAAATTGAATTAAGCCTTTGATAGTCACATCAAAACCTAGTAAGCCCTTTTGTAGACATCAACAAATAGGTATTCAAAGGATATGAAACAAACAAGATAGCAAGAAAGAAGGCCAGCTTCTTAGTGAAAGAAATGCCACCGAGTTTCAGGATTCTACAGTGCCACAGTGGCCAAGCAATGAGGCGTTGATGAAAAGGCCCACAGGTAGAAAGGAAAATGGAGTCCACACACTTTTACAGTACAACGAACAGAGCAGGGGTCCCAAGGCTCCTTAACTGAGAAAGCCTAAGTGTTATAAAAGAATGGGGAATGTCTGTGTTTGTCCTTAAGCCAAAGGATAAGGGGTAAACATCATGCCAACTTTAAACCTTTGAATTGTAAGAAACAATTCAAAACAGATCATGCAACAAACACAAAATCATGAAGCTAAAATAAAACTGCTCTTGGGTGACCTTGGGTACAAACTCTGTAGCCAGTCCTACCACACTCAGAGGAAGATCCACTCCCAAGTACTCTAACATGCCCAGGATCATAGGATCAGAGGTGTAGGACACAACATCTATCCTAACACTAGGAGTAACTGGAACGAGCAGGACCCAGGCACCCAGGAACTCTGTCCAACCAGTGGCAGAGCTCCTTCTGGTCTGAGCCAGTTCCCTGAGCAGACCTTGGACTTGAACTTCTCAACCAGATTCACAACACCCAGAGGAAGCTCCACTCCCAGGTGCTCTAACATGTCCAGGACCATAGGTGTCCTGAGCAGACCTTGGGCTCTAACTCTAGAGCCAGTCCCACAACACCCAGAGGAAGCTCCACTCCCAGGTGCTCTAACATGTCCAGGACCATAGGTGTCCTGAGCAGACCTTGGGCTCTAACTCTAGAGCCAGTCCCACAACACCCAGAGGAAGCTCCACTCCCAGGTGCTCTAACATGTCCAGGACCATAGGTGTCCTGAGCAGACCTTGGGCTCTAACTCTAGAGCCAGTCCCACAACACCCAGAAAAAGTTCCATTCCCAGCCATTCTAAGATGTCCAGGACCATAGGATCACAGGATTCCAGGATCCCAACAGCTTGGCCACACCAGAATCTCATATTTCCAGAGGCAGTTTGATTCACAGGAGCTCTGAGACAACCAGGATCACAGGATCACAGAATCAGAGGTTCTAAAAGACAGAAGAACTCCAAGGAGTTCTGGCACAACCAGTTTCACAGGAAGGGCAGGATCCAGTCAGTTATAGCAATGGCAGGTAGCACTAGAGATAATCAGATGGCAGGAGGAAAGCATAAGAATATATGCAACAGAAACCAAGGTTACTTGGCATCATCAAAACCAAATTCTCCCACCACAGCAAGTCTTGGATACACCATCACACTGGAAAAGCAAGATTAAGATTTAAAATCACTTTTCATGATGATGATAGAGAACTTTAAGAAGGACATAAATAACTCCCTTAAAGAAATATAGGAGAACACAGGTAAATAGTAGACCTTAAAGAGCAAACAAAAATCCCTTGAAGAATTACCAGAAACACAAATAGGCAAAGGAAATGAACAACACTATCCAAGACCTAAAAATGGAAATAGAAACAATAAGTAAATCACAAAGGGAAATAAACCTGGAGTTAGAAAACCTAGAAAGATATCAGGAGTCATAGATGCAAGCATCATCAACAGGATACAAGAGACAGAAGAGAGAATCTCAGAGGCAGAAGATACCATAGAAAACATTGACAAAACAGTTAAAGAAAATGCAAAAAAGCAAAAAGCTCCTAACCCAAAACATCCAGGAAATCCAGGACACAATGAGAAGAACAAACCTAAGGATAATAGGCATAGAAGGGAGTAATGATTCCCAACTTAAAGGGCCAGTAAATATCTTCAACAAAATTATAGAAGAAAACTTAACCTAAAAAAAGAGATGCCCGTGAACAAACAAGAAGCCTACAGAACTCCAAATAGATTGGACCAGAAAAGGAGTTCCTCCCTTCATATAATAGTCAAAACTACAAATGCACAAAACAAAGGAAGAATATTAAAAGCAGTAAGAGAAAAAGGTCAAGTAATATATAAAGGCAGACCTATCAGAATTACACCAGACTTCTCACCAGATATTATGAAAACTAGAAGATCCTGGGCAGATCTCACATAGACCCTAAGAGAAGAGAAGCCAGCTGAGGCTACTCTACTCAGCAAAACTCTCAATTACTATAGACGGAGCAAACAAGATATTCCATTAAAAAAAACAAATTTGCACAATATATTTCCAAAATTACAGCCCTACAGAGGATAATAGATGGAAAATACCAACACAGGGAGGGAAACTGCACCCTAGAAAAATCAAGAAAGTAATCTTTCAATAAACCCAACAAACATAATTCTACCTCTAACTACAAAAATAACAAGAAGTAACAATCAGTTTTCCTTAATATCTCTTAGCATCAATGGACTCAATTCCCCTAAAAAGACATTGACTAACAGACTTGACAGGTAAACAGGAGCCAGCATTTTGCTACATTCAGAAAACACACCTCAGTGACAAAGACAGACACTACGTCGGAGTAAAAGGCTGGAAAACAATTTTCCAAGCAAATGGTCCCAAGAAACAATCTGGAGTAGCCAATCTAATAATAAACAAAATCAACTTTCAACCAAAAGTTATCAAAAAAGATAAGGAAGGGTACTTTATACTGCTCAAAGAAAAAATCGACCAAGATGAACTCTCAATTCTGAAGATCTATGCTCCAAATGCAAAGGCACCCACATTCATAAAAGAAACTTTGCTAAAGCTCAAAGCACACAATGCACCCCACACAATAATAGTGGGAGACTTCAACACCCCACTCTCATCAGTGGACAGATCCTGGAAACAGAAACTAAACAGAGACACAGTGAAACTAAAATAAGTTATGGACCAAATGGATCTAACAAATATTTATAGAACATTTCATCCTAAAGCAAAAGAATATACCTTCTTCTCAGCAACTTACCTTACCTTCTCCAGAATTGATCATATAACTGGCCACAAAACAGGCCTCAACAGATAAGAGAAGATTGAAATAATCCCATGCACCCTATCAGATCATCACGGACTAAGCCTGGTCTTAAATACCAACAAAAACAATAAAAGTCCACATACTTGTGGAAGCCGAACAACATTCTACTCAATGATAACTTGGTCAAGGAAGAAATAAAGAAAGAAATTAAAGGCTTTTTAGAATTTAATGAAAATGAAGACACATCATACCAAAACTTATGGGACACAATGAAAGCAGTGGCAAGAGGAAAACTCATAGCTCTGAGTGCCTTCAAAAAGAAACTGGAGAGAGCTTACACTAGCAGCTTGGCAGCACACCTGAAAGCTCTAAACCAAAAAGAAGCGAATACACCCAAGAGGAGAAGATGGCAGGAAATAATAAAACTCAGGGCTGAAATCAACCTAACAGAAACAAAAAGAACTATACAAAAGCTTCAACCAAACCAGGAGCTGGTTCTTTAAGAAAATTAACAAGATAGATAAACCCTTAGCCAGACTAACCAGAGGGCACAGAGACAGCATCCAAATCAACAAAATTAGAAATGAAAAGGGAGANATAACAACAAAATATATCTTAAAATAATTATTCTTTTTGTTGAATATTAACAGTTAAAAATACTAAAATCATGTTCTACAAAAAACACCTGCTCTTAGGTTAAGGTATATACAATTGGTTTTGAATATGAATATGAAAATAATGTCAAGATTAAAATACACTAAAAAATCTGATGAACCAAATCTCATTATGGTTAACTTCTGCTTATGAGATAGTGTCTACTGCATTTAAAGGTATGCACATCTCTAAGAAACATGTTTTTTTTTTCATAATTGGTAAATAATTTTTCAAAACAGGAATAAAATTTGAATATTAAGAAGCCTAAAAAAAAAAACTCATACCAAAAATCCAGCTGTAAACTAGCCATATCTAAATGGGAAATTCACAAAGAAAATACAATTTATGAATAATCACAAGGGGACATGTTTTTTTGTCACTTGTCATCAGGGAATAAATGAATTAAGGCAGTCATTACAGACCATTGCATGATGATAGTGTGATTTTAAAAAAGAATAAGAAGAAAAGTGAGAAAATGAGCCAGTACCTCGCTAATAATTAGGATGAAAGACAGTGGCACCGGGGATGGAGAAGGTAGAATAAACCACATGGAGTATGTAATCTCTTCACATAACCGCATAGAGTATGTTATCCCTTTATACAGCTAAGCTTCGATTTAACACACAGCTCAACACAGTTAAACTCCAAACTGATCTAAAATTATGTATCCACAACATTGTGTACATGTGTTTTATAGTTTATAGTAAACAGAAACGTATAGTTGCACTAAACTGGAAGTACCTAAGGAAAAGTTAGGTAGAATAATGAGTAAGCAGTCTTGAGACAGCTTCATGATAAAATGTTCTTCCATAATGAAAAGGAATGGACTATAAAGGCACATAAGAATCTGGATAGGTCTTATGTGCATAGTCCTGAATAAAGCTGAAATTCTAAGGCTGTATATGTATTTATGAGTCCATTCAAAAGACATTCTGAAAAATGGGAAAAACTACAGAGATTATTTGAAAAAAAAAAAAAAAAGGTCACCAGTCTTTAAAACTAGAGGGTAGGGAAAAAAATAGGGTAAGCCCGAGAGATTTTATAGTACAAGTGACAATATTCTGTAAAATACTAATGAAAACAGTGAATATATGAATATATGACATTATGAACTGTCAAAACCTGTCAAGCCTTCTAATGCAACCCTAACGTGATCAAATTAAGAAGAGCAATATAATACGAAACTCTAATTCTGTTATAAGTGAATCAAAAAGAACACAATAGGTTCATGCTATGGACAAAGGACTTGAGCAAATAATTCTTCAAAGTCAACTGTGGAATGGTTGGTGAACAGTCCTAGTGATACTCAAAAGCATGTCTTACCTGTAGAAAGACTAAAACATGCCCATCAGAACAGCTGCCAGCCAAAGCACAGAAGGTAAGAAGACAGGTCCACAGCGACCATAGCCTTCATGCTTGTCAGTGAAAAGGTAAATGCTACGTACGGCCACTGTGAAATGAGCTAAAACTGGGGCTACAGATGTAGCTAGATGGTAGAGTGTGTGCCTAGCATATCCAAGGTACTGAGTTCAAATTCCTGTCAAGAAGATCTCTCTCTCTCTCTCTCTCTCTCTCTCTCTCTCTCTCTCTGTGTGTGTGTGTGTGTGTGTGTGTGTGTGTGTTTGTGTGTGTCTGTGTGTGTCTGTGTGTATCTCTGCGTGTGTTTCTGTGTGTGTGAGTGCATGCTTATATGTATGTTTGTACATGTGCATGGAGACCAGAAGTAGAAAATTGAGATTGTTCTCACAAGGGTTCTCGCTGAGCCTGGAGTTCACTAGCTGGAAAGGCTTTCCTTGCTCCTCTGCCTCCACAGTGCTCTGGTTACTGGTAAAAACCTCCACACTCGGATTTTGATTTTGGGTTACTTGTTTTGTTTGTTGTTGTAGTTATTTTCTGGGTTTTTTTTTTTTTTTTTTTAA